>NC_136006.1:16480178-16790178 GCF_048128805.1 Centroberyx gerrardi | reverse complement strand
GTCTTAGGCTTCCGCCTCGGTCTGTATTTATAGTCTGGGTGTTCCTTCATGTGCATTGCTCTCAGTCGTTTAGCCTCGTCGATGAATGGCCTTTTCTCTGACTCGGTGAGAAGTTTCCACTCCGCTCCCAATCTCTTGCTGATCTCGGAGTTGTGCATTTTCGGGTTCTCCTGAGCCATTTTTCTTCGCTGGGCTCTGGACCAAACCATGAAAGCATTCATTGGGCGTTTAACGTGATCCATTGGTTTAGACATGTTGGCACAAAGTTATGCTGAAAAAAATATATATAGCACAGGCAATTAAGTATAAATAACTTGCGGAATCAGTGCAAAATTCCATGCAGCACTCCACCATAAAGTTGAAAGATTCAGCTCATTGACACGGTAATCATTAAAGATTCACAACATTTAATGATCAGGCTACTTACTTAAGACTTCAGTTCTTCATCCCACCGTTGATTATCTTCAGGAAAATACAAGTGGCAGCGTCCTTATGAGTGCAGAACTTATGTTTTCTGATTCATGGTGGCATCCATCAGTGATATGCCTATAGCGAAGGGGAGAGAAAAAAGCGGTCTTGTTTTCCTCCTGTCGCCTGAGACTGTTAACCACCACTCAGCACCAGCATTTACGCAAGTGGATGATAACTCCCGGTTGCCCCATGTGAAATACAGGATTGTGTGGCAGGTAGTGAAAGTGCCGCTGACGCATGCGCAGTCGGGTTGGACACGCAGACGACTGAGCGCTCTTCTAATCCCACCCTGAGATCCAGGGGGAACCGCATCCCATATTATATATCTCCATCTCTGATGCTGGAGTGCTTTAACTCAGTGGCCTCAGTGGTTGGACTTATTAGTTTCACACAAAAAAAAATAGAATCATATTTTTTCATGACTAATGATTAACTTGGTTATCACCTGGTATTAAACAAAGAGTTATTTTATTTAACAGAAGTCATTAACGTCTCTAATTGATGCTATAGCCTACGTCAAATAAGTGAGGATGGCAGCATATATAGGCCTGTTTCTGACGAATATGCAGGTGTGACAGTTTTGTGACAGTGGCTTTAATCGACAGGTGCATGTCGTCGAAGCTGGGTTTCAACTTGCATTTAACACAGACAGCCCAATATTAGCCCGCATATTAGATATGCTGGACTGGAAAAGCATGTGGTCTCTCTCATGTAAAACGTTTATCATTATAGATGACTGATAATCTCTTTCTCACTCTCTCTCTCTCTCCTCCCTATTTAGACCTACCACAGTTTCATTTACTTAATCGTATATCTATTAGTAGCACTCCACACCGCAGCTTTCTCATCTTTCATCTTCATCAGTGTCTTCTGCCTCTTCTCTTCCCCATGGGTGGCACTGGCACTGCAAAGTAAGTGTAGACGACAGGAAGGTAAAGAATGTCTTCTTTAATTTTCTGATATTGTGCATTTGTCATAAATACGCCTAAATGTTGAGGAGGGTTGAAGTGTTTCTAATCGCGCTTGGTGAAATTAATTATTTTCCTGAAATCCCCTTTTCACTTTCACTTCAAAGGACTTTCCCAAGGGCAGCGAATCGACAACTGAAATTAGGTTGTCGAATATTCAA
The DNA here is from genome assembly GCF_048128805.1 of Centroberyx gerrardi. Classification (NCBI taxonomy): domain Eukaryota; kingdom Metazoa; phylum Chordata; class Actinopteri; order Beryciformes; family Berycidae; genus Centroberyx; species Centroberyx gerrardi. The sequence goes on along the minus strand of NC_136006.1, from coordinate 16,788,578 downwards.
CTAAGCAATTACAGTTATCTAAAGGACTTGTTGAGTAAATTGTATGTTTAAGTGGTTTGTTCCCGCACCTTCTCCGTTGTACATAATTATATATATATATAAAAAGAAATAGAGAAAGGGGCTGTATCAAACAATAATGTCAATGACGAATTAGGCTATAGGTCGAGCGTTTAAATTAGGATATAAATGGATGTCAAATTCAATTCACTCTACTTCTGTTCTTTCTTTTTTTAAGACTTAGTCCTATGCCAATTTCCAAAACCTCTGCCCAATATAGCTATAATAAAAATGATTACAAATAGTTCTCTTGTTTATTTTTTTAGTATTATTATTATTAATAATAATTATTTATTATTATTATTATTACGCTAAAAATCATTACAGTCAATAAAGTGTGGTAATAAAGAGTGGTAATGACTTTTAATAATGTAACATATAAATCTTGTGTTGGCAGATTATTGAAAGGGGAGAAGTTCAGTGATGACGCTGACCTATCCCAAATGCTGATGCGCAATTTAGAAGAGACGGCGCTCTTTTGATTGCTGTAATTTGAGCCTGAGATTGTTTTTAAATTTCGGTTAATAAGGCTAACGAGCCAGATCGATGTTGTTTTATTGTGCGGGAGAAAAGCTCACTGAGGGATCGCTCTTTTGTCTCAAGCAGGAAACCTGATGACAAGGTGGAGATGATCCGCGCCAAAAGGACCAGATGAGAGACAACCTGCTGCCTAAACTGAGTCGCCGCATCTCTCAACACTGTGCGCCCCTTTTGTCGGGTTGTCATTCACCTCGATAACATTCCTGCAATGAAGCGCTCCACTCACTCTGCAGGAGCATCTGCCTCTTCTGACACAAACGGGCAAAATTGCTATGAATTATATGAATAAGTTACGGAGGAAAGTTGTTATCGGGAGTTGATAGTATGGGTCTGTACAGTCCAGTGAGCGCGCGCAGTCGTTCACGTCCCTCGGCCTGTCTTGAGATTTCATAATTCTCATTTCTCCCTGGAATTCTTTGTTTTAGGCTCGTTTGATATTGTGGAGAAACACTGATCCACACTGTCCTGCTGCTAAAGCATGACCTCGAGTTTTTTATGGCATGCATGTGAAGCTGTCAGAGGACGAGCAGGCCCAGCTGAGCATGCATTAATGGGAGCACAGGTAGCCATCTCCTGTGTTTTTTAATAATCAGAATGTCAACGACTCATTGCATCTATTTAATGAAACAGCAAAATATTTTGCAGATTGAGAAAACACATGTCATTTAATTAATATCTGATAAATCAACATCAATGACACCAGTGTGTTTTTTTCTCCCCTCCTTTTCCTGTGTTTACCTTTGCCTGGGTCCTAGAAATAACACTTAAATAATTCAAGATGAGTTAGTGAGAGTGGGAGAATTACCTGCCGATAAAGCCTGGGTCCAGCCTCTGAGACGGAGCCAGCACTCCCACCTCACAGCACACTGATGATAAGACTGAATAGAAAAATATCATGCAAATAGAAGGCAGACAGCAGCACAACAAGCCCATGGGGACATTTTCCTACCCAGAGAGATCGCACACAGTTCACTCTAAAGTGCTAAAGCCATCACTCTGAAATGGAAGCCCCTGGAGGTGCAAGAATCTTTAAGATAGCGCCAACTGGTTATTCTACTCAACACTCCACTAACTCTAGGAGAAAGCACAACAAATTACATAGAGAGAGTTGATGAGGATCCCTGGATAATCCCAGTTCGCCTAAAAAGCCCTCATCTGTAAAGAACATTGTAAGTTGTGTACTTTAGCTCCTCTTTCCTTTCAAAGATAATTACAGTGTTTGCTGTCATTCTCCAAAACTGGGACTGGGGATGAATATCAAATATTTCACATGAAAGAAACTGATTTCAAGAGAACACAAGTTGACCTCTTGCTATCAGATGTCTTTTCTTTGACAGAAAAAAACACAAGTGAGCAGGGTAAACAACAGCATCTTCCGCCAGCCACTTCAAACCCCACAGACTGGAGAGTATTTACTGCAACATGAAAGTTTGCTCATTATCTGGGAGGTTTGAAGAAAGGGAGAGGGAGGGGTGCTGATTGTGTACCTGATGTGCTTCTTTCTGCTTGTCTGATCACAGCACTGCCTTCCTCCCCTTGTGGATCTTCCCCTTCCCTTTCAGCTCAGCTGCAGCAGGGCCGGGCCTGTAGACAGAGGCGCTGAAAACCTCGCAGTCAAGGTACTCATCTCATTTTCATCTGGGCTTTTATGACTGTCATTAATCCATATGCCCATGCCAACTGCTCCACTTTTTACAGCTGATTTTCCGATTAAGGACTTATAGATAAGCGGTACACATCTGCACAATAATATTCCATTAATTCTGATAAAAAACAATTTATAAGCATGATTGATATTATAATACTGAAGCTAAGAAGGGAGAAATATAAATTGGTTTCTGATATTGTTTGAAAGATAATTCCATTTCAGTTAACTGTTTTGATCATGTGGCCTAGATTTATTAATCGATGCTTGAAATAAATTGCAATTGTTTATGATAAAAAAAAGGAAGAAAATATAAGAAAGAAAATAGGACAAAAAAGTTTATTAAGGAAACAAAATAAGGAAACAAAATCTCAGAACTGTAAATGCATTCTCCAATAAAGCAAACATATTAAATATACCGGGGGACAAATGTTCTCTGCATGATCTGGAGAGCCAGACAGTATTGAAAGTCAATTTGTCACTATCACATGCCATTAGCTACAGAATCTTATCTTAAGTGAGCCTTTGATAAAGTGCCAATGACAAACAGTTTAGTGTTGTGAGGGATCCAATTGATTACTATTTAAAGATGGTTGCATTTAGATTAGAAGTCATTTTGTCTAATGAGGTTTCCTTATAGTTTTTACAATACGTAGAAAATATGCTTAAGTGCAAAGCAACATAATGATCGGATTGGTAAATTAACAATGCCGACTTCAGCATCACTTCAAATGAGTCACATAGAATGTCTGAATAAATACATAATTAATGTGAATAAAGTTAATATTTTGTTGTGGTTTAAATATGTGACCTATTTTGAATGTTGTGTTCTCAAAATATATTCAATAAGTGCCAAATTAGTTGTGCAGTTCTTTAATCATTCTAATTATACAGTCTTTATTGCTCCTTAGGGCAGACTTTCGTGTCTTTGTCTCAGTGGGAATTATTTTGGTGAAGAACCAAAATATTTACTCAACCACAACCTAAATATTACGCATATCAAGAGGAATTCAGAAATAATCCTCTCATAGAGCACAGTATTAACTTAATCACATTAGTGAAAATACTATTGATAGTGGTCATGATCCCTAGTGAGGGAATCTCTGGTTCACAATAAAACAGCCATACAAGATAGAACACATTGCAGCGTGTATTAAAGACTGGGGACTGGAACAAGCGAATGGCCCTGAGGAGTGTGTGTGTGTGTGTGTGTGTGTGTGTGTGTGTGTGTGTGTGTGTGTGTGTGTATGTGTGTGTGTGTGTGTGTGTGTGTGTGTGTGTGTGTGTGTGTGTGTGCGCGCGCGCGTGCGATGCGTGTGTGTGCATGCATGCGTACATGATGGTAGAGAGGGGGGAAAGGGGAGTGATTGTCAGTTCAATCTTCGAGGACCTGAATTGGCAGATACAACAAACTTTGAAAGCACATTATGGAAGGAGAATGGCTATACAGGAGGATGTGGAGTCCGCAAGGTTGATAAGACCTTCGTCTTTAAACCACGGCTTGTCAAAGTATTATATGTAATCTCCCACTGTGAAATATCTCCAAACCTCGAGGGGCAAACAAAATAACAGTAGCAGTCAAACCGACTTCCTGGATCATTAAAAAACGGCCTTCCTTACCCTTTGTCAAAAGTCAGATTTTTGAACTCTGATTCCTGCTACCACCCACAGGGCAAATGTTTAGCTTAAACCTTCCACACATTCTCTGTCACTGAGCCCGGTGGTTTAAATCCAAAGATACTTGTTTCCCTGCAGGCACTGAGATGACTTTTCCCATGATAGACTATTTTCAACCATTTAGCGGATACATTATCGCTGGCCCTTTTTCCTCATTATATTCCCCTTATCGGCACAGCATCACTGCAAAGCCCCAAATAGAGAGTTGTAATTACCCAGACTGCCACCTGATAGCAGCTCCTCTATCAGCTTTATCACTGCAGGTCCTGCTAACTCATCATAGGGACAGAGGGAAGAAAAGGCCTGCTTGTGGCACAGCCCGCCATAGATAGCTCATCTCTCAGATACATTTATGGTTCCAGTTGGGATCAGAGAAAACTGATGCACCCAGGCAATTTTTATCCAGCCCTTTCCTTCAGCCCCACAAAGACTGCTCTCTCTCAGTCCTCTCCTAGTCTCTCTCTCTCTTTATGTGGAGGCTGAATTGAGGCCGCTCGGCAAACAAAAAGTGATCCAATCTCCTTGAACCTGTGGCAGCGCAGCGACTTGCTATTTGGGCCTTCATAGTGTGCCATCGCCCTTCAGAGAAAAAAAACCCCAGTGGGTGCCTTGTTCATCTTTAACATTTTACAGAAGTTCAAAGACAGCTTGTACATCTGTGTAAAAGTTGACGGTATAGTGCTTCCTGCTTGTTAACAACCTTTGACTTTCACTACAAGGTTCCCTGATGTTATGGCTAGGAAATAACGAGCTGAACCTATGGATTTGCGTTCGTCTGAATCGAATGGACAGAGGTGAAAACACTTAAGCTTAAAGGCCCTATTCAAATTCAGGATATTTTTAATAAACGTGCGCAAAAATGAAAATTGAAAGATAAATAGGAATGGATCAAAAGGCAACACTATTCATGGTATTCACAAGTCAGCTATTAAAGATGACCTTTTATGGTTTTCTCTTCATAAATCATTGTCCAATGAATTTACCAGTGCAGCGGAAGGGAATTAGTGAAGAACTGAACAACCAAATTGGAGAAAAAGAAAGAACATAGCAGATCATTGAATTAAGTCTGTAATGAAAACAATCATGTTTTTTTTGCCAGCCTGAGAATATCTCATGAAAGTGTCATAATCTTAAAAATACAGTATCTTCTTTAAGTACATTTGTTACAATAAATAAAATGTTAATACCCGGTGTCAGAACAGGCTTTTACATGCATTTTTATTGCACACTTGTATTTGTTAATTATTTCTTAGTGTAGTTAAAATCACGTTAGAGAGAGAGAATGCAAGACAAAGAGAGCAGAAAGAGGTCTTTAAACTACTGTAGGTTTGAAAAAATTACATATTTCCTGCCAGTTGGGTATCATTATCCACATGTCCGGCGAGACTAAGTATATATTCATCTGACAATTTGGACTGCGTGTTTGCACTTATATCACACATGCACAGCTGAACATCACCTCCTGTCATGTATTGTGGATGTACCCATGCTCTTCTCTATCAGTTGTAACAATGAAAGAGCCTTTGTATGTCTACTCATCAGTATGTCAAAGAAACAGCCCGAGTGACTGTGACCTCTATCAAATGGGAAAATTGTGAGGATGCATTGGAACTCCATGGTTCCCATGGCCTGGATGCCTTCTGACAGAGGCACTCTAACACTGCTTGAAAGGGGAAATCAATCTTATTTGAGGAGATTAAGTGACCAAGATAATAACCATGTCATTGAGAGAGAAAAAAAAAACTCCCACTTTTCAAAAGAGCAAAATAACAGAGTTCCTGCAGATGGCTCATTGTTGCAGCTGAATGTCACATCTCTCTAGGTAAACCCTTTATAGCAGTGTTGTCTGACATGCCTAAGGGACAAAACATGTGGCCATTCCAACAAGCGGAGTAAGAGTTCATCATAGCAGACACATAACACGGGAAAAGGCTAGTGATATTTGCACCGCATTTCACAGGTTGTATCGGAAGCACGTGCGAGTGTGTGAATGTGTGTTTCATTTGTGCGTGTGCGTGCGTGTGTGTGTGTGTGTGCGTTTATCCTAAGCATAGGCTTGAATGACAATGTGATCAATGGGAGGGCAAGTGTCCTGTCAGCACGTCCTGTTTGGGGGGGGGCAGTGACAGTGGCTGTCTCAGGTGATCTCATTATTTGATGGACACAGCAGTGGAGAGCTTGCATTCACACTAGCCTCTCTCGTGTTGCTTAATCAGCCCATTACTCATGCACAGCACCTGAGGCACTTATGGGAAATATTGATCATATTTTGACAGAGTATTCTCCCCTCTCCATAATCAGCAATACATTACTGCCGTGACACTGATACTGTGCACACAGCGCACACAACAACATCATTAGATGCCACTGCAGAGGGGTTACACTTATCAGCATTCCAAAGGAGGCAGCGTGTGTTTGTGTGTTAAGATAATGTTTGCCTAATGATTTAAATAATCTGTTTATTTCCTATGTTTATCTAAAGAGCCTGCAAGGGGAGGGGTAGTAAAGCAAGGAACAGGGGCTTTTACAAATCAAAGACTTCAAAGCGCTAATCGGGTGCGTCAAGATTAACGAAGGACTATTATGAACGCTCCTCTTGGTTTTCAGCAGCACAGCTTTTATGTTTGGCAAAAGTTGATACCCGTGCAGAGCTACACCCTAAATAGCTGGCTGTAGCAAAGGCCAGGACCCTCTAAGAGTCAGATCATCGTCCCATGGGATGTCCTTGGCTAAAGATGGCTGTGACACGCCTAGAGAGCAAAGCTTCAACAGGGCCCCAAGGGCTGTTTGCATTTGACAGCGCAAGCCAAAAGTGTCTTCTCTGTCCAAATTAAGCTCTGCCAAGGGTCAAGTCAAATCAATAAGCTAATGCATAAATTGTCCCTTGTGATAATTACTACAAGGAACAGTAATTACAAAAGACATTAATTTACTTCTTAGATTTTGTGCCAGTGCAGGGTTTCACACAGTCTCGATTCATCTGGAGGCAAACAATTGACGGAGGAAGCGTCTCTTTTTAAAGCAGTGGTCGATTCTTTTAAGGAACAGTAGGTGCACACAAGCTCCGGGTCAAAGCAGATTTGGGCATGCTAAGGAATTGTGTGAAGGTTTTCGAACCCCTGTGTAGTCTGCTCCACGGTTCTTACATTGATCAGTCACTTGCAAGCAGTGATGACAAAGGTTTCACAAAATACACACTTTTGTTCCTCCCGACAATGCGTCTTGGACATTAGCATCATAAAACAAACAAAAAAAAAATCTATAGGGACTGTTAAGGGATAAAACCTTGATGTCCTCAGCTCTGCTAAAGACACACAGAGCGCCATACAAATGCCACACTGCTTTAGTAGGGAGACAACCTGTATACATTTTGATCTTTTTCTTCCCAGCCACTTTGAGGCATGGCACAAACATTGTACAGGCGTTCTATTCTAAACCCCAGGTTGCAGCTGGTCTGCCACTTGCTGTGCACTGCCAAGTGCAAGGAATGGGTCTCTTTTATCAGAATGGAGCAAATCTGGGCTAATGTGTCTGGTAGAGAGTGTCCCAGGGAGCCTCGCTCTCCCATTCTTCAGCCATTCTTTCCACTTTTCTCCTCTCCTGCACTTGGGATAATTGCAGTTTAATTGGGTGACAAGAAATGAAAACTGTGTCCACATTATCTAGGATTATCTCTTTTTCCTCCAGCCTGCCATCAATTCAAAGAAGCCCATTTATCAGAGCAGGGAAGCTGATGCTTGGTCAGCGGAGGAGAAGCTTTGAGCACCAGTTGGCAAAATGAAGAGAGAAAGGGGCCGGGAGCAATGGGAGGGGGCCTGACAGCTAAGAAAAATGCTCTTTGTATCTTATCGTAAACGTACATTCATCTTCAAGATGCATATCTTATAAGCACTCTGAATCAATAAAAATACAATAATACTATTCTAAAGGACAATTTCTTCCAAAAAAACAAATATGGAAAAACAGCATCAGTTTTGCCAGTGTCAGTTTGCTAACTGAAATTCAACAGCAATATTTTGTATCTTTGAAGGCTTGTATTTAATAATCTGAAAACATTTCACAAAACCTGCAATACATCACATCACTTTAGCAACCACCACAAAAACTGTCGATGAATACCAATAAGTCTCCCAGCATTGTGGTTTGGATGTGCTCTATAGCCAGTTTCATTCATTTGTATTCATCCATTCCTCAGCGTTCTTGAATTCTGCATGGCGAGGTTATAAACATCGAGTCATTCTCAGGCCAGCGCTAGCCCACCTTCCCTTTTGTCTGAGCTGTACTCAACCTTAAAAGCCCCTTTCAGGAGGCATGAATGCACTTCATTTTCTCTCTAAGAACTTTGCACTGATAGCTGGAAAAGGGAAGGTTGTTTAGAGAAGGAAGGAGAGACAATGAGAACAAAAATGAAAGCTTTCAGATTCCATTATGAGCGTTGCCCTCCATTCTTTTCAACTGTTTATACATTTTCCTCACAATAATGCCCCTTTGCCTTAATACACTTGCCGGTCTTTCAGGCACAATTCTAAATGGGCCTTGCATCAGGGTTATGGTAATACAGTAAATGCTAGAGAAATGATGGAGAGACTCTGCAGAATGGCATTCTGGGAGAGGATCAAGGTAAAGGGAGCAGATCAGAAAACGGCTTCGTTAATACTTCGCTAGCATCTGCACTGAGGCAGGTGAAAGAAAAGAGACCTTGCCAGTGCACTATATACCTATTCAGTCTCAGGTGCATTGTGTAAATATTTAAGATGGCCTGATCGTTTGGTGGAAAGAGCAGGCTTTGTGTAGCTCTGAAGCACTGAAATCTGCTGTACAATGACGTTGCTGGAGAGCTTTCTGCTCTGAATGCAACATGGGACCTTCCTCTAAACACAATACATATGAAGGTTATATATTGTTTGCTCTTAAGTGTGTGTGTGTGTGTGTGTCAGCATATGCACGTGCATGAGAGTGTGTATATGTCTAAGAGTGATGTGATTCATGCTGTATATAGCAATCTCTCTGCAGCTGTATGTATCAATCCTTGACTGTTTTTTATTTTCATTAGCCTATTCCAATATCAGAAGAGGAAATAATAATGAAAAATGTATTGAAACATGCTACTATAAAGAGTAGCCCTGCCTTAGCGACATAACATGTACCCAAGGTGCAATGGGAATAATTCAAAGGAACACAGGAGATGTATTGATTGCTTTAGGCTAAAATGGACGTTTGGCTGGCAAAGTGAGTGATAAAATCAAACTGTCCGAGAGATGTTGGTCTCAGCTTTTGGGAGGTGAAAGGGGCAACTGTTTTGCTGAATCAGCCGGCCACACAAACAGGCGGCCCAACACAAACAGCCTGCCCCTCTCTAACTTTGGTGTGGCCAACATCACTGAGCCAAGCTGACAATCCACTTTCTGGAGTCATTTTTATGAGGCAAACTGTATATCGCTGTTGTCGTGTGAAAACCTCCTAACTCCAATTGTGGTGATTTTTCATATTTTAACTTTAATTGAAGGACTACATGGTCTCTACATGGAACATTCTGAAACCCTTTCAAAACCCACTGGATGAACTGAAAAATGCAATGGTGGTCAATCTGAAAACAAGGCTGTTTTTCTTAGTTCCTCAAAAGTTGGAATTTGAGAGATACAAGGTTTTCACCTGACAGCGACATATGAATATATGAATATCAAATCTATAATTCTGACTGAAGAAGACAAACTGTATTATTTGCCAAAATATTGCAGAATTTGCTTCCACAACATTTGGAGGTATATTATGTATCTATCAATAGTTATGACCTTAACAATCAAAATGGAGCACACTGGGCTGATAGCAGTAGCACTGATATCTGTTTCTGAGCCAGTGCTATGCAGGGATTTTGCTGTGGTGAACGGCTGCCACATTCATCCAGGCCATGTTAATCATTTTTACGCAGGGCAGCAGTATAAAATTACTAAAGGAGAATTGCTTCAGCCTGGTCAGTGCAGGGAGCAGTTTGTCTAATCAGAGTGCAAATAAGGTTTGATCACTGTCCAGCGTAATCTGGCCCACAAGCAGCATTTACAGCACTAAATCAAGCGTCGGGGAAGCTGCAGGTGCTGCCTCACAGACAGGCGTCCCCCTGGGGGCCTGGGCTGGGGAATAAACAGCAAATAAATGGCAGTGCTGGGGAGAGCGATGAGCTGATTAACTCACTGCAGGGCAGTTTCTCATTATCCCCTTAACCCAGACGGAGACCTACCCAATCTTACACCCTGTCTCACTTACAGTAGGGCGCTGTCCAATGCCAGGCTGACTGACATTGTCTGGGTTATAGTTTCAGTCAGATAAAGTTGGTACACCAGGCACACAGATGATGTGTAGAGAAGTGAGGATGTGTGTGTGTGTCTGAGTGTGCGTGCATATGTCTGTGTGTGTGCATGTGTGTGTGTGTATGTGTTGCACACTCCATCTCTAGGGAGACTGCTAATGTGTCAGCTCCATGGCTCATTTCTTTCAATTACAGCGGCTGGACCAGGAGAGCCCACCAGCGGTCCACTGACAGCTCCATATGGGTCCCATCACCGTTTATCACGGGCCACTCATGGACAATTCATTTACCCTTCATTGGATATGACATATTAACATCAACAAAGGCAGTTGTATATGACACAATTCACACTTTAATTAAGGGCAGGTTATCATGAGAGTCATTTTAGACAGCAATGAAACAGCAAGTGAAATTATGCTATTGAAACGTGTGATTATTTAACCCCACCAGACAGGAACCTTTCACATTGTTCAAGATGAGACATTAACAATTAAACACAACATCACATTATCGGAAATGGTTTGGCATCAAACAACTGTTGTATTTTACATTTGGTTCCCTGTACAAAGCTCACTTTGAATAAATGAAAACTCACTAGAAAAAAGAAGCAGTATTCAAATGAAGCAAATTCACTTTTTAACTGTTTCTGGTGCTCCAGAGAAACAAGTGAATATTCTATTGTAAAATGTTGATTTAGCATGTCACCTGAATATAAAGCATCCTCCGACATACTTTGAAATGAGCTGCACTGTTTTCCATTGTGCTTTCCCCAGTGGTTTCAAAGCGAATTAATTAACATGATACAGAAATAGGTAGAATGCAAATGTTGGAGCCCTCACTTTAAGCCTGGGTATCCTTTTGTTCCCCTTTATTGTACCAAATTATTTAATTGGGTCTCTCTGATTGTGCACAGACACAGGAAGGAACACGGGCCATTGTTAGCTTCCATACAAGCCACAATACGGTATCAAATTCAATTCCCATCAAAACGGCAGGCTGCCATAGAGCCCACAGCGGCCCCGGAGATTAATGAAGATCTGCATCAAGGCAAAGCGCTGGTCTGAGATGGGAGATTTCTCCCAAATAAAAGACCCCTTCACCAAGAACAAAGGGGGCCCTGAAAAGCAACGGGATGTTCTGAGAGGATGAAATAAATCAAAACAAAGAAAGGAGTTTAGAATGGGGAGGGGAAAGGCTCTGAAATAAACCAATTTCTTTCCTTGTCATTTGATTTACTTTTTTTCAATCAACAAGTTGAAACACAGCTTATAGTAGCCTAGTGTTTTGATGCATGATGAGTAGAATGCTTGTTTTATATTGTAACAGGGATGAAACTACTGGGATGGAACTACTAAACAAATACAAATGTAAACATTATCACATTTAAATTTCTACAATAGCACAGAATAATGCAGAATTGTGTATCTTATTTACAGCCTATATAAATAGCAGTAAGAAGGCAAGTATTCATAAAATATTTTAGAGTATATCCTCCCTCTGCGAACATGTCCTAGTTTTAAATGACGTTATGTAGGTGTTGAGGTTTCTGTGAAAAACATGTTGGTGCGTACTGCCTTACATAAATCAAACAAGTCATGGTTTACCTTGATTGCAATGTGTTTAGCAAGGTATTATAAGGACTAATAAGAAACACCATTTGCAACAGTGGAGTGAAAGCAATAACTGACAGGGTCTGAACTGAATTAATACACAGCCTTTCTCTGTTTTGTTCTTTCACATAACAGTCATCTGTGGAGAGACACACTCCAACTGTATTCAAAGAGTGTGTGAATGGATTTCTTCTCTTCATTTGCTTTGTATGACTTCAACAACTGGATGACTTGTTCTCTGAATGCAGCGTGTCGACAGGTGGGCTCTTTCAGCTGAAGGTAGCACAACACTTGTTTTGTTTTTGTCTGACAGATTGCAGCCTCTATACTGGACTCTGGTCATGTTTTGAGTCGTCTGATTAACACAAATTGAGTTATATTATATTCATGTCTTGTCGGAGAACTGAGATGTTCAATTTTCATTTCTAACGGCTTCTGATTTTAACACATCACGCTCATCAGCACAATTGAAGCTGAAATAGTGCTACAGTGACAATGTTTAAACCTTGATTTCAGGTGAATTAATATAATAGTTATTTGTTATAGCATTATACAACTCCATTTGTTGTCACTATTCTGAGAAAGAGATTGAACTAAGACCACAAAGCAATATTAGATTCTAAACTTTTTGGCCAGTGCCACCTAAACAGCGCACTCCACTCTTTCACATTCTACGCATGGTGTGTCTCAGCCCGCCATATTTACTTCATTTCCCCCGATTCATAGATGCTGCTCGCTGGACCAGAACATTCCAGCTGCCACCTCAACATCTCATTATTTTTTTGAAATATCAAGCTTGTATCTTCTTGATAAATAATTCGCAATAGTATAATGTATCAGACTAAAACATATTTTCAGGGGGGCATGGAGGTTAAAGTGCCAATCTCACCTTTTTAATTTTTTTTCGCCCCGAAGACAGAGATTTCCATATATAGAGTGACCATGGTTTGTGTTCAACATGAGCAATCGGGATGAAGCGCACGGCGACACATATTGCTGTCAGAGATTGGAAATGAGGCCTGCTAACCTGTAGGCAGCCTCCCCAGACCAATCAGCTTTGCACATTGCCAATGCATTTGCCGCCTCTAAAAAGAATTGTGACTGTGAAGTTTTTATCGGAGTAGTTGACAAACATTACTCTTTAATGCAGTTTTGTAGAAATGCATTCTTATCCCTCTTGGAAGGCATTTATCTACTTGAAACCTGCAAAATGGTTGCCACAGGGAAGGATTTCTTTTAATAGACTACAATAGGCTCAGTATGGGACACATTCTGATTTTTGTGAGAGATAGGGGGCCCAGCCATATATTCATGGGAAATTGTTTATCTTCAAGCAAGAGGAGTGAAAAGGCCGTTTTACAATAGCATTTTAACTTTCATCTGAAATGATTCTTTTCACTCATATAAATTGTTCTTTAGAATTTCAGACAGATGCTTTTCAGAGAAAATATCAATCTGCTAAAGGAGATGTCACTGAACATGAATACAAACCACCCTGATGGAGGAAGCAAAATACAACATTAAAAAACATTGCCTCCACCTGAGAAAATACATATATAGATATTTATTTTTTCTAATTATGCTCAAGATTTTTAAAGAACAATTTTGATTTCACAAAGACACAATTGTATTATAATAATATAATATTATTTTATTATAATTACTATAATAAAATTAGCATCCACAAAACAGATCTGCCACAATTACATTCGCATTGTAAAAGGCACATAAATGAAACCCGAGTCAAGGAAATCGTATTCTGTGGGAGGCAAAGGTCCCATGGAGTCTGCTATTCAGATGAAGCTACATTGTGCTGCGCTGCTGTCTCTCAGGCCTTGTGCGGCTCGGGGCTCGGGGTTTCTTTCTTGTGAGGTCCTTGTGATGCTTGGGCAGGGCCTTTCCCCGGCCTATCTCTGTAACAGAGGCCGGCAACCGGGCGACACAATGCGAGAGCAGGGCCTGAAGACGGGGGGCCTTGTGCACTCTTAACGCCACTCTCAGGAAGCGGGGGACAATAAATCAATAGACTGTCCCTCTCCAGCAGGGGCCAAATGTAAACAAATTGAAAAGGATCGCGAACAAAACAGATTGGTGACTGAAACACACACACTCAATAGGGGGACTCCTACAACTGGAATGCCTTTGTGGTGTTTTCCTTACAGCCTGCACCCTGATTTGTGCCGCTCCCGGCAACATGACATTTTATTGCAAATGTTCCGGTGTAACCAACTTCAAATTCGGACTAAAAAAACAACAGGTGCAAGGAGCCTCGCAGTATTCCTCATGTACACCTTACTCGAGAAGCGGCGGCCGCTACGAAATGAACATGTGCGGTACATGAGATGTGTTCAGCACTGCAGATAGTGTAGTTTGTTGTCAGCGCACTTCTTCTCAGTAACCTATCCAGATGAGCCACAGCAACATCTTACACTGTATAGCATACAGCGCTCAAGGGCACAAGCACAGAAGTCTGTGCATGTCAGAGCTGCATGCCACAAGTTCAATTAATGAATCTTTAAAAGGTTTAGGTTTTTTTAATGAGAGAATCTGTTGTAGCTTTTTATCAAACCTCTTCATATTTCACTGAGGTGGAATGGTGCACCACATTTGCGAGGCAGAACTAATGCTATATAAATCTCAAGTAATAAGCAGGCCCTGGGGACATCATCTAAATGAAGATTTTACACCAATTTAAACCTGCCTGCAATTTGATTCCTGCCTTAAGTGCATTTGTTTAACAGGTGCTGGAGATGCAAGCGTTTCCCTCCAAAGTGTCGCTATGTCTCCTTTATTAATTTCTGGATTGCAAGTGGGCGGGGGAGTATGAAGAGAAAGGGGAGTTGACAAACACTAATCAAAGGTTCAGAGTGGGCTGACTCTACCATAGAACCAATGTACTTTTTGCTTCATTTGCAAACTAATGATTTTAAACCCCCACAATCTGTTTGGGGTCAGCTCCTGTGTATTTTGGATACGCTTGGCTATTAGCATCACTGAAAGCTTCAGATGTGTCAAGCCTGCTCCCCCTCCAGTGATAGTCACCTACTTTAATTTCCCTGCAGGCCTCAGAGGGGGATGAATTCAACTAAAATCACAAGCTGTTTTGTTGGCAATCCTTTGTGGCCTATAATGAATCTAATGAATATAAAGAGAGGGGTAGGGAGGGAGGGGGAAAGGGATGGAGGCGAATACATTTCAACCACGCTGTGTTGCTTTTACTTGACGATTTGTGACCCTCAACAATGGGACAATGGCGAGTGTTTTTGTACCCTTAATTTGCCTTTGTGTTTCAGCTTCATCACTTTCACCGCCAAGCATTGAAAGTCGTCAGTTGAAGAATAACTGCTGACTCCACGGTCTGTCAGACAAAGGGGAGGCTTTAAGATGAATCCCTAACTATCACCCAGCCAGCAGAGCAGAAAGGGAAAGGGGCTCAAAGACAACAACAGGCAAGTCAAAGGTAGTATTTGCCAGGGTTTTCCCAAACAGGCCTGAAGCACTTCCTGTCTAACCCACCACAAACAGAACGGCGCTTCCACCTCTTAAAAGCGGCTGAACATTTGCGTCCGCCCTCAGAGAGGAGTTTGGCACGTTAATTAAAGTGGCTCATCTGATAGGAGCAGAGGCTGGTGCAGGTAGAGGCCCAGTGGAGTTGTGGCGCTGCTGTTAGAGCTGGCATGTTTCTCAGTGCACTGATTTCACAGGCCCCTCAGGTGGCAGGATCGTATTAACAGCCTTATTGTTCGCCCCTCCAGCCCACATTCAGGTCAGGACTTAAAGTTAGAGGGACTTTAACAAACGCTGCTTAACACCTGTATCTATTCAACAAGCGACCAGCAGGACTGAAACAAAAATACGACTCACCGATCGCGTACAGCGCAAAATGACCACAGCTAAACTATGCCGCGCTAAGCGTTTAGGTACACGAACTTTTAAGTGCTGTAGTGTGCACTGGGTAGATGATAAAAAAGTTCTGTGTCACTGGTCCATGCCGGTATGCTCCCCAGTCCCTGTAATGATTTCTATTCATAAACATGCAGTGTGCTATCCTCCACCTGGCAGCTGCCTCTGTGCATATGAGATTACTATTATGCATCTTCCAATCCCAAGGATAAACATCTCTCCACTTTTGAAGTTTGCAAGCATGAGGCATATTTTAGTGCCATACGACTTAGGCATCCCTTCAGGTATCACTTGCAATCTTTGCTCATTCTATATACATTGTTCGACTTTAATGGGTATCTAATTTGTGTTATCAGCTTACAGGGCAGTAAGTAATAATTTGCATGACTGCCCTAAGCAAATGTGCTTCCATAAGCATCCCATAGTATAGACACTAGAATGGATTAACCTCCATATTGGCTATGCCCCAATGATCAATGCTTTTTTAGAAATGAGTAGAACGGATAGTTTAGTTTTTTTTGGCAATCGTCCTGTGAAAACTGTCTGGATTTACCACTAACCCCTCTACTTTTAGATGCTGTTTTGGATAAAACCCTTTAACCCATAGCAACAGTCAAATGACATCTCACCTGGCACATTCACTGTGGATCTATATTTCCAGAAATGTCAAAGATAGTAAAGCACCCTTACCTGGACAAACCCATAATATGGATTTGTACTTGAATTATTTAATCCTCTCTGTGCTCTATGGTAACAAAACCACTGTGATGAAATAAAGTGTAAACTGTAACAAGTGGCCTCTTTGTCCTCTATTAAATCCAGTTGTCCTCTACACTGGCTCACATTAAGAATGAGAGAATTTTATGTACAGCATCTCTTTGCTTGGCTTTAGCCGGACTATCTGTGGATCTATCTTTGCAGGTATTCAGGCATTTTCAAGTTATTTTTTCCTGCCATATTCTTGCCTAGCCAGCGATAACAGGCCTGAGCGGAGTGAAGGTCAGTGCGATTTCTTGAACATGTCAGCTTTACACAGCGGAGGCTATCACTGCTGATAACCTTGTGAAATTCACTACACAACTAATAGTCCTTAAGACACTAAGAAAAGCCGTGGTTCCACTGAACATGTCTGAAGCCACTTTCCCTCTGACAAGCCAAATCTCACTAGTCCCTCGCATGGAGAATTGTTCTCTCTATCTCTTGTGGATTTCAAAGGCCAGTTATACTCTGTTAAAGCCAGTATCTGTACTGGTGAGAGTAAACCTCTTTAGGAAGTGGCAGGGAAGAAGAGAAGTCCAGAGGGGCAACTTCAACAGCATTAGAAACGAGTTAGCCTGTACATGGAAAGCGTCTTGACAGTGGCACTACAGGGTAAATGGGGATACATAGCTTGATATTCTACTGGCTTGCATCAGGCATGTGTGTTACGCTTGTTAGCTTAGTAGACAGTTAATTGCCATGGTGGGTGGTTAGAGTGCTAGGAGCCTGATCTTAGGAATATGTCATAATTGTTAATCGGACATGTAGATGCAAATAATGTATGACAGACTGTGACCAACGCTACCGGAACATAAATAATGTTAACTTTAGAAATGTTCTTGGCTCAGAAATATTACGGCATAAAGGCTATAAAGACAACCCACTGTTTATCTATTTATTTATTTTGTTTAGCTATTTCTGTTCATGGGCCAATATGACAAAAGAAGTATGATAACAAAAAAATCCTGCCGGAATAGTAGTGTGCCAGGATGTGCTTTGTTGTGGGTCTTACTACAATCCCACGCTAGTTGGGAATTGTTGGCCCTATTACATTAGCTGGTACTAAGTAGACAATACACAGAATGCATGTAAACCAGCTGAATAAAGTGAGCGGTCTGACCACTCGGGATGCGAAGCCTAATTCATATTCCTGGAATGATTTGCAATTTGCAAAACTTATCAAATATCTGACAGCAGGGTGCAGCCTCTTTAAAACTATGCTATTCAAACTTGCATACGGGCTGAAAAGCTTGTCCATAAAGATTGATTAAAGTTGTAAAGATTTTGTATCAAAAGGGGCTCTGATTAAAGCTATCTGCCACAGAGATGGTACTCTTTCGCACCAGTCCTGTAATCTCTCTCACTTGGTGAAATTGTTGTTAATGCAGAAATAATATCAATGCAAACTATATTAATAACCATGATGTGAGGAGCTGGGGAAATGTCACTTAATCAATGAAAACAAATCATGTAAACCTTGCTATGATTATCTGGAGGAGTGTGAATATTAATACCTCGGTCTAAATCAATGTTGGGGTTGCATACATTGCCTCCTCTGTTTACTCATGGTTAAGACATTTCTTTCTTTTATATTTCTGCTGCATCCCTGAAAATGATCAATGAAATGCTAAATAGAGATATGATACCAGCTATTACAGTAATTCCACAACAGTAACAAAACACTAGTGATTGTATTATTGTAAACTATGAAGATGTGACGTTCAAATTTCAATTAACTTTGGTTTGTATTTGCTGATATTAATTAAGAGGGTTTGCAGAAGGACACAAAAGAGACAGGTTCATTGTCTCAGATTATTCTCATGAAAGTAGCATTAGTATGTAGTGCAACGCTAGCTAATTAACTGGCATGGGAGGCAAGACATTACAGTGGAAACCTTTTGATTTGTGGGAGGTAATAGCATTGGGCAGATTCTTTATTTCATTATTTGATAAGAAGGCCCTTAATGAAAATATCAGCCAGGAGCAATGCAAGTCAACACCACTACTTTGGTTTAAAAAAAAAGTCCGCTTCAAGGAGTATTGTTGCAGGCAATGAATTACCATACGACTACAGTTCATTAAATAAAATCTGAAACACACCTGGTGGGCTAATGGAGGTCAAATGAAATAGCAACACCATGGGCATGACAGGTTGTGGCAATCAAAAACAAAACAACATCCAGCCTCACTCTGACAGGTTAATGAAGTCCCTGCTGCTGAGGCTGTGCTAAGTGTTCCTGTAGCGAGAGACCGCTCCGTCACACCGCCAGCACACCTTCCCCCGTCTGCTGTAGTTAGGAACCGGCGATATAGTTGTGTAACGTGACATTGTTGTATCAGTGTCAGTGAGAGCAATCATAACATTCCTTTCCTCAGGGTCCCAGGCTTGTTATAAATTCCCTTGGCAGCAGAATGCTTTAGGGGGTCAAACACACCAAATCTCCGAACAATAATGGACCGACTATCAGTTACATCTCTCACCTGTAATCATTGGCCGGCATTAAAAGCATCTTTTTTTTCAGCGCAGTCGAGTTCTGCATACTTGACTGTGAATGCTTTTGAACTGAGTATAATGTAATCTGTGCCGCAGATATCTTCTGCTTTTGTGCATCTATCCGAGGAGTGAATGGTTAGGCCTATCAGTTACACTCTGGAGGTGATGTATATGCTCTCTGGAACAATGTTACAAACAGATAAAGACTGTGATATGCTGCCCAGTCCTGCTCTCTCATTTTTCAAAAGTTTTTTTGTTCTTTATCAAAACATTTACACTGTTGCCAACTTTTTCTAGAGGAACACGCACAAGCTTATCTTTAAATCAGAATTGACTCAACTTAAGAAATAATATCTCCAAAGTGCCCTGGCAACAACCTTTAGATAACTGAACAGTTGAGCAGCTTACTAACCAATGTTAGCCAAGAATAGGAAGTATATACTATAGTCTATTGTGTCAAACATAACCGGCAAGAACAGAGGGGGATACTAATACAAAGCAAGATTAATGTGCACAGAAGCAAAAGTTGTATGGCTTTGCTTCTTATCTTTTTTACTAATCAACTTATTCAATGAAGTTATGACACAAACAAAGTATAACAACATAAATTCATATTAAAGTAACTGATGGGAGTCATGAGACATAAAATTTCCATTACAAGACATATCATTTTGACATTATCTTAAAGATTTAAAAGTTTTTATTCTTTGACGGTGATGTGTGTCAGATTATCCACCTGGCTGTCTATCTGTATTACCCTTTCATTTTCACACTGACGGTTTGAAGAATAAAGACACAGGGTTTAAATACATCTACCCACTGAATAAACATTCTTCACCAGATGTTCAACAGATAGTGTCAGTCTAATCTTTGAAAGCAACAGCATCAACCTTACTGTATATTCAGTGGGGGAAAAAAACAGTTATATTCACAGGAGTTGACTTACAATCAACTTTGAAGTTATGTTTAATTCTCTCTTTCCCAAACTTTCCTTTAATTAGAATTGCCATTCATATAATCCTCTATTTCCTTTGCAAAAAACTGCACTAGATTACTCTATGTCCTCAAAGTTAAAACAGAGAAGTGACAGTTGCTCTCTGAAAAGAGGGAATAAGAAGAAGTTTGAAACAGTCATGTATACGGAGGAGAGGAAGCCATTTGAGTAATTGTAGAGCAACATGAAATGGGCCAGTTAGTTAGTATACTCTGTCCCACTTTATCAGGCATCTCCAGCATTGTCCATGGGGAGTTAACTTTTAGACTGTTTACTGGCTGAAAGGCCAGGCATGCATCTGAAGCCACATAGGCAAGATAATGTATCCCAGGCTACAAAAGCAGGCAAATCACTGTGCATTAAGACTGGACACACAATAGGCAACAATGGCTTGCATAAACACTATTTAGAACTATTCACATGGCATTGAAGAGATGGGCGTCGACTCACTATTGCTGCAAAGCCGGCGCATTGTGCGGAGGTGAAAAGAAGTCTAATGAACAGGAAGCCTTATTTGAGAGAGCTGACAGTAACCATACAACGGCCGCATTGTGAGCTTGCCACCAACCCTGTGGGTCTCTACATTAGGAAAAATGATGAGAAAGTAACCCTAAAAGACACAGTGGGCCCTTGGACTCACGTAAATGCAACCAGACAATAATGGGGGACACAAGCTGTCCCCACCTTTACCCAAAGCTGCACGTTTACATGCACAGAACATCAACCACTCTCATGGCCGAGGATAAAAGCCCCCTGGCCAGATGGAACTTTGAAGTACATTTGGGTTAGTTTACCACCAAAGACTGCAATTTTAGTGCAGCAGCAGTTAAAATATATGTCATACATTTTAAATTATATCAAGCTACAGGGAAAAGTTATAAACTCTCGAGTTTGCCACACATGTCCCCCACCATTCCTACACACACACACACACACACACACACACACACACACATACATACACACACAGAGAGACCATGGCCCCTGCCTCAAGCTTCATCAATCTTCCACAAAGGGATGACATCACCAATAAGCATTTCCTTTTATAGCTTTAAGCAATAAGCCTTATTTACTGATGAGATAAGCCCTCTGCTATTGTCTAGCCCTCCACTTTGCTCCTTTCTCTCGCAGTTGAAGAATCAAACGGCATTTTTCTAAGGTGACAGAGCATGCCCAGGATTTAAGGCTAAAGCATGCAAAGGGGTTTCCTATTTGGTGGCCTTTCAAAGAGCCACATTAGCCAGTTCAAAGCAGCAGGGACAGGTAAAACTTCATGCCTCCCTAAGACCGTTTGTTTTCCCGGAGTGCCTTCATGTTATTATTTTTTTTTTTTTCACTAAATAAGAGGGTAAGATGCTTATAACTTGAATGAAACAAATGTATGATATGATAAATTAGCCATTATTTTCATTACCTATCCTCCAAAAAAATATGTTGAAACTAAGTTAAGGGGCTTTGTTGATGAAATATAATTCTGTACTAGGGGTGGAATATTACTCACACTCCACATAGTTTAAAACATACCATAGCCTGGAGACTTTGCGATGCATAATCATCAATTACATCTGGGACCTATAATTACTGTTTGTTGCAGTATTAGTAGTCCAGCCTGTAAGGTCAGTTTGGGTGGCCACTAAACTGCTGAGGCAGCATGATACAGTATGGCTGATTAAACCTCACATGTGTGTAAGCTGGGAGGAACTACTTGCAGTCAATGTTGCTGTTTGCGACGAGACATACAGGATCAAAGACAGATTGCTAGTTCTAAATCATCTAGGAAGTTGGAAATCAACATTTGGTAGTTCTCATTTTTCTACTTGCACAAAGTCTGTCACAGGAAAAACTAGGTCTAACTAGGTTGTTGCAACAATCTAGAAAATATAGCATCAACATATTCCGAATTGAGGGGGGAAAAAAACTCTATTTTTAACAAGATAAAAAGCCATTTTCTATCACACTACATCCAGTGTCACCCCATGTATCTTAAAAGGTGCTATTTGTTGTTTGTTTTTCTTAGCTCTACACAGAGTCATGTCAGGCCTTGGGAACTTGTCAGATATTCAGTTTGCAGTCACTTTAGAAAGGCTGAGCGCACAGTCTCTGGGGAATCGCTCAAGTCTCCCCATCTCCCCCACCCCATGTCACCAGCCAGGAACAAAGCCGCCATAGTCAATTCTCCTAATTTCACTGCAGCCTGTCGAAATCCTGTTCTCCTTTTCTCCTTCTCTTCAACAAGTACTTTATGCTGGGATCAGTCAGGTCTGAGTCGCCCACAAAAACCTGAGGCTCTCGCTCCATCGTCTTTCAGCACCGAGTTTGACACTCCCCAACTCCCTGCCATTCAGATGCCTGCACCATGCAATTTGTTTCCATTTGTCAAACAGCAGTATCCGTCACAAAAGAAAATGCTTGCACGACAAAAAGTTTAAAAAAAAAACATTGTCTCTTCAACCCAAAATGGCCGTGTGACTACTTCTTTATTAGCCCATAACAAAACAACCTTTAACAATTTACAGCACTTTCAGTTGCTATAGATACTTGTTACATTATGCTTCTCTCAATTGACAATAATACACCTTTAACTGAATAGAATATGTATCGCATCCTCAAATCAGCACCGACGTATCACTTGTCTCTTAAAGTGTGGATGGGCTAACTGCCATAGTTTGAATTCATCCATCATTTCATTCACTGCTTCCTCATTGTGCTGACTCTTATTTTGTATTTTATTTCTTTGGGATTATACTTCATTGTGTGGCCAGCCAGGTTTCTCTTTCTATTGCTCAGACATCTATTTATTAAAGCTACATCAGCACTATGTTGACGCCGTTGCTATTTGCACACCTATTCAGATATGTCTTAAAATGGCCCTATTATGAGAGGCGTAGGAAGGTATCAGGTTAATAATACTTATTGTGCAAACTTTGTTGTCGCCATTCTTGTGTTGGCTGTTATCGAGGGGAGAGCAGAGAGGATATATGCTGACTCTGATGTAGATAGTGCCATGAGTATTGCTATTGTGGCGGCTGCCGTGTGGTGCAGTCCCTGATAGGGTTTAGAATGCTGTCAATGCTGTGTCAGGTGCATTAGCACCTCGGAGACCCATGATGCTCCAGCTGCTATGTGCCTGCGTCTCCCCGGGCCCTGGCCGCCAGCCTGACACCCGACACAAAGTAATCACAGATCACAGCGTTTAATCACTGAAACAAGCACTCCAGAGGACCCCACTGTCAATATCCCACTCTCTCATTATCTGTTTGGATTGCACATCCACACTGTCAGATAAACAGAGTGGAAAATTAAGATTAAAAATATGGTAATTTCATTTCAGGCAGCAGGCTCCTCTCACTGGCCCATTATGCTATTGATTACCTCTGAATTCAATTTCTCTTTTCAATGTAAACTTTAATCTATTCGCAACCCAACAATTCAACTCCCAAGGGGCTATTTGAGAGTAAGTAACCATTTAATATGACGCTGGCTGAAGATTCACTGGCTTTAATGAATTGTGTAAATCACTCAGCTTTAAAAGGAACTGATGGCCCCCAGTTCACGACCCAAATCTGGGCCGTGGTTAAATACTGCCATTTATACCAAGCTAAGTGTTTACTGACAGCCATCTCTGAATGTGGGATCATTGGCTCTGATTGTTGTCGGTTGGAAGGGGAGTGAAGCAGCTCTTTTTCTAATTGAGCTGGTGATGAGAACATTACATTTTAATTAGGACTTAATCCTCATATTGTACTTCTAAAACATTAAAATAATGAGGAGTAAATAGTTACCAAAAATGAAACACATGGTAACCGTGAAACAGAATTTAAAAATCACTTGACTCCACATAGTAATCATTGGGATTTTTTCCTTAACCACTTACCAATTTGTAGCATCATGGTTAAGACTGTGGTGACCGCTGACCTGAGGCAAAACACAACATTCAAACGACTGGATATGAGCAACAGCAGGAGGAAATGGTTAGTGAATCAGTGTAATATGAGCAATGCTGTATAAGCAAAATGAAGACATTAGTAAAATATTCCAGTAATATTGTTTTATTCATCGAATTACATTCAAATTGTGTCTTGATGGTCTGCATGGCTTATTAAAAGCTAAAACAATAATGACAGTCTGAAACACTGAAATAGTAGACTGACTATTTCACCTTCAATAAAACTCAACTACTGTTAAAAAACCATACAAGATACAGAGAACTCTGTAAATTTGAAAGCTATAAATACTGATACTTCTGCCATGAAGCAAGTGGTAAATTCCATATTCTCATTGCCAAAATAAACAGCACTAGGTTTTCAAAAGCACAGCAGCAAATGTTGCTGAAATCACCAGAATGGGGAAGGAAAGTTGATATTACACTGGATTTTTTGTGAATTAAGAAAGCTCTTCAGACATTAAATTAACATACTCTATCACACGCTCTTTGGTCTTAATATAATTGCCAGAACATGATGCTTTACATTTGACCTTTGTTACTGTCATTTACTGACTAAGAATCGAGGTAGCAATATAGCCATTATAGTCAAGTGCAAGGAGACCAATCAATTAATACAGTGCAATTACAAAGGATCGATACTCTGATTAAGGCACAATAATTACTGAAAACATCTGTGTCTTCTCTCAGGTTCTCCTTGTCTTCAAGCATATTCCAAATAACGCAAACAGACTCTCAGTCCTACAAAATAATGTTTGTCTTAACTTGAATAATTTAAGCCACCGATAATTTATCGCACCAGGATAAACACATCCAATATCTCAACTCTTTCGAGCATCAGTGCAGGATTGAATCTACCCAAGAGGCCAGAACACACATACATAAACATAGCGGGGTGTAATCAATAAACAGCCATACAGTAATACGCTGCCAATAAAGGCACAGCCTGCCTCAGACACTCGCCTCTTTTCTGTTAGAGACCAAAGGGCTGTGCCAATCAAATGTAGCACATACTACGGTAAGCCTACTGGGAATCTAAAGACATTTTAATATAAAGGACCGAGTGTATTTGGTCACCTCTGATGGTTAGGGATTTGGTCAGTGATGGCAAAGCACAAGGGTCACAGCGACTCTCCAAACTGTCAGAGAGACGTCTCAAAGATGACACAGCTGTCCTTGGCACACTGCACGTCTGTCACTCGGCTTTTGTTCATGTAAACCTGGAAGGGTATCAGGGAAGCGGTGTCACAGAATACAAACGCACAGTCCAATCTGAGCTAAGATCTGTTAAGGTCTGATTTATGACAGATCCCGAGCTGGGTGGAGGGATTTGTCACCCGCTGGAGCATGCAAAAGTGGCTTATTTAGTCTTGAAACAACTGTGAAATTCAGGGGAAAATGTATCTGAGATAATCACTAAAATTATCTACAGACTTCATTTTCTCTAACAGTGGCTTCTAACCTGAGCAGTGCGACACAATTTGCAAATTGGCTCGGAAGATATCAATGTTTGTTCAAAACGCCCATACAACGCTTGTTTTTTCCTCATACAAAGAGGCTATGACAAACCAACTATTTCAATAGCACAAAGTTCATGAAAAAGGGGGAAAACAGGTGAAAACAGGTTAGCTCCAGCATCAGATATGCTGCCTACTCTGGGATTCTCATTCAGCATGGACAAAGGAGCTAGAGGTTTGGTATCAGATTATTTAATGTATTTAAACCTTGACTGACAACTATAGAAACTTCACACTCAGCCCGTGGACCATCTCAGTATTTAATAAGTGGTGCTAGACAGTTATGGATGTTGCAGTAATCTGATCTAGGAGAGCATCCTACAATAAAGAAAGGAAACGTAAGGGCTTGAACAATGTCACTACCAATCCGCCAGTGTGCCGGGTAAGACGATACCAAATAATACCACAGTGTGCTGAGTCTTTGAAATCAGTATTTTACTCATTTCACTCTCTGGCTGAGTAGATACAGTTTTGCTGATAAATTTGTGCGAGGGACAGAGAGAAAATGAAATGATGCCTACTTTTTCTTATTTCACAAAGACCTGTTTGAAGTTGCAATATGGTATCTGTAGTCCCAGACAGATGCACATAAAATGGAATTGAACAATGAATAGCCGGCTCTTATCTGTTCAGTGTCTGAAGGGGAAATACATCACAAATGAATTTCACAGGGAAAAAATATGGACATTCTCTATTACAGTAATCCCCATAGAAAGTTTATCCCGAATCACGATGAAGTTAAACCCAATATTTCAAAATAGATATAGTGGAAAGAAAGCTGCTTTTCTAGAATCATCTCTAAAATGATCTCAAAATTACATTTTGGAAAAAAAAGATTATATGGAGAGCTTCTTCGATAAGATCAGGGGATGTAAATCTACAAAGGGGCAATTTCTCTCTTGAAATTAATGTTATGGTGTCGCAATGCTCCAAGTAGGCACTTTAAATTAAAATGGTAATCAAGCGTCTTTGCATTGTCAGGGATACGCACATCTTCTGTTGCTTAACTGTATTTATATTTTGGAGGTGAGCAATGAAGTCTGCAGTTAAAGGGAGAGTCTGGGATTAGTGTGCCAAGGTTGGACTATGTTCAGTGACAGCACAGTCCCGGGACAAAGGAGGGTGTGGTTACCTGTTTGGCTGTGTGGAGCAGGGAGGCGGCCTCAGCTCTGCCTGTCTGTCGGACCATCTGGTAGAAGAGTCCATCCTGGTTCTGGAGCAGCACATATGGCTCATCATACTCCTGGATCCTGCCGGCGTCCAGGACCTGCAATCACACACACACAGAGCTGGGTGTGTGCGTCACCACCTGTATACTTTACTTCTTGAAAACTAACATTTCAGCTGTTTCGCTGCTGAGCAATGCACGCAGACAGCAAGAGGTGAAAGGGGAAACAGTAGTTCTCTGCGTCTCGGAACCATCCATTTTATGTGACTCATGCCGACTTCTGCTCGACAGGTCCGCGGACGATGAGCATGGCCTGTTAGCTGTGTGAAAGTCTAGTACGCTGACACTGACAGACTGAAGATCAGTCATTTATCCATGTGTTTACCCAGGCATTTCAGCGGCTCAAGGGTGGTCCTCAGTCAAAGCCAACAATCACACCTTCTACACTCTCTAGAAAATTACCATCATTTCTCTGTCATCACATGCCATGTAAACCACACAAAGAATAGTGCCAATTCAAGGAGTACAGAAAGGACTACAATTATATTACAGACAAATTTAAACAAGAAAGATCCCCTTACAATGGTAACGAGTGCTTTGTAACAACTTAAGCCCAATTTTGGTGAGTGGTGAGCATGAAAAGAAGAATTCTGCAGCTGCTGTCATAATCGACAGTTTGGTAGCGGGATACTCGGCCATGGAGTTTCTATCTTAGAAAACATTCAGCCTCAAAATATAGCACGGCTTAAGATTTGGACAAGGCAATTCAGGCGGGTCCCAGTTCGGTTCTCCCGGACGGCACAACAATCTGGGGGCATTTAACACAAGGGTAGGTGTGAAACGGTCCCCGCTGTGTGATATTTGGCTTTTCTCCTCGGCCCTCTCAGTGACCGAGCGGTCACTGGGTCATGCCCCGTCCTCATAGACGGCAAACAAATGCTGCCACAAATGGCACTAATTGGCACCTCTGCAGGCAGTAGCAGGGAGAGGCCAAAGATCAAGTGGCATGGGGCACAGGCTGAGCGAGAGGGAATGTCGTGAGGGAGAAACCAGCCCAGCTGCCACAAAATAGAAACCAGTGAATTAAAACTCCATAAAGGTTATGTAGTAGGCCTTTCACAATGAAAGGAAGAGGTGTTTGTCAGCTCTGAACCTTGGGTATTTACATGTTCAGGACTATACAGTAGTTACATTGAATACAATACATTGTGCTGGCTACTTCATATGTGTATCTCGCATTCAATACACAATGTGGCAGCTAAATTTATCATAGCTGATGGGAAACATAGAAAGGGTTTTTCCATCTCTTATAAAAAGCTATTACAACTCTTCTCCTCCTACATTATCTGTGCTAGGCCTCATACCATGTTGAGACTGCAAAGATGGAACTGCGAGCCGTTTTGTTTTGTTTGTTTGCATCTGTCTCTCCTCACCTCTCCTGTCTGTCTTTCTTATCTGCTTTCCCACAAATGTATTATTGAAGAAGAACAGACTCTCCTTTAAAGTTTATTTATATTAACGTTCTGACTGAAGCGCTTGGAAAACAATAGAAATCCACTGTGCCCTTACTTACCAGTATTCTGTCACAGTCAATGATAGTGTTGAGCCTGTGAGCGATGGTGAGGACTGTACATTCTTGAAACTTGTCCCGGATAGTCTGCTGGATGAGGCCGTCAGTTCTAAAGAAGCAGGGGAACACAACACCTCAGCCGAAACAAAACTCTCTTCCTATAGACCCTTGGGCAGGGATTTTACTCGACACAAAACAATGGCTAATCCTCAGCAAGGTATGTGCAGCTGTAGAAACAGTTGTAGTAAAGGATACCAGAAGACCTTGATTTCACAAAGATGGATTCAGTTTATTTTGACTTTTTTTTTTGCAGTGCGTCATATCTGATTTGATTCCACACCGATTGTAATAAAAGTCGTGTTTTACAAAAGTCAGAATAATTGTATAAGCGTATAGTGTAAATGCATTTGTTTTTGTACTTATTGGCAGTTTATAGTAGGGATGCTCTGATCAATCAGCCACTGAAGGGTATTGGCAAGATGTTCACTCTGATTATTAGATGATGTTGATCGGTGCAGGATTAAGTCTATTGGTGCAGGATTTCATTTCACTTATCAGGTCAACGTATTTATTTATTTGCTCAGTTGTTCAAAGATAAGTCTGTACACTAATTGTACACTAATACATTGGTATTGGACCAATATTGAATGTTCTTCTTGTTAAAATATTGGTGATTAGCAAACAATCCCATTTGGTGCAACACTAATTTACAGGCAACAAGTTAGATATGGAATGGACATCAAACATTTTACTTGTAGACTCAAGTGTCCCCTGACCTTGGGTCCACATTGGCTGTGGCCTCGTCGATGATAAGGATCCGGTTTTTCCGGAGGATGGCCCTGGCCAGACACACCAGTTGCCTCTGGCCCACGCTGAAGTTTGAGCCCGACTCAGCCAGCACCGTCTCCAACTTATTGGGCAGCTCCTCCACCACGGCCTTCAGCTGCACCTGCAGAGAGGGAGAGCAGAGCCCCAACCCTTCATTACTCCTGCATAAAGGCTTCCTGTGGGGATGTCTTTAAAGAGCCATCCAAACACACCCATTAACCGCCTGGCACAATGCAGGCCAGGTCCACTGATGACCTTGGCCAGTGCTCTCTTGTGGCCAGCCTCTAGCTTTAATCCAGGCCACCAAACCCATTCAGAGGCAGGACCAGGAGCTGGAGCCCTTCACTGTGGGGGGAGCCTTCATCCCGGTTGGCCTGACTGCCCAAACACATCTCCCCCAGCACTTTCAATGGTTCCCAGTTACAAGCCGCACATTGAGCTGGGCCCCACGGCCCTAATGGGATTTCCCCCCATGACTTGTGGCGAGCAGGGAGGCTGAATGGCAGCATTGTGCAGGGGGACAGAGGGATCCCCCCCTGGGCCGGCGAGGGGGAATCATTCAGAGCCACGCTGGAGTACCTCTTGGAGTGCATTCCACAGGTCCTCGTCTGTGTGCTGCCTGAAAGGGTCCAGATTCTTCCTCATGGTGCCCGTGAAGAGAACTGGGTCCTGGGGATAGATGGATATAGAAAGAGAAGGCCGTGGCCAGTTAAGATAATGACGAGGGGGAAGATGTGTGAAAGGGTTAAGACAGGCTTTATAGAGCGCCGCTAGGCTATGTGTGAGGGAAAGATGTTCACAAAGGGCTTGCTACACTCAGGAGCCCCATTCAATGCCCCGGCCCACTATGCTTCAATAAGTTGATCTTTTTACTTGGAAAACCAGAACTTGTGCTCTGGTGTTGGTTGAGAATAACTGTACAGAGGTTGTCGGAACTTGGTACCAGAATATATAATGTAACACGAAAAAGTGCCACCCGGTCACTGTTACCATATAAAGCACATATGGGTTAGCATTAAAAAATCATCCTAAAATGTCTGCCAAAAGTCACAGCTTTACTCAGTCAAATACACAAGCATCTGTCAAGAGGGGTTATCACATCAGTTGACTACCTTCATGAAAGGACAGTCTCAGATCTCAGGCAGCTAAGATTCCCAAGATATGTATTTATGGTGAGCCACACACCTGTATCAAGGTTCAGCCACACAGCCGTCTTTAAGAGAGTAAATAAAGCTCTTTATTACAGTGCAGTGGGAACAGTCTGCCAGTCCACAGGCACTGTTCCAGCATGCCGCTCTGTTTGCGGTAAACCTGATAAACAGAAGCAAGCCCACATCTCCTTGTGTCAGGTCAGATATTTATTCATAAACCCTGTTCCGACGTTTAAGTGATTTACTGAACACTTACCGGGACTCTCCTAGCTGGTCGTAAACAGACAGTCTTACCCCTCTTGGTACAATATAACTGCAGATAAGGTTTTCATAGCATCATTTCCTCATTGTTTTATCAATGAGCAAATACAGCAGGGCTTTCTTCTGGAACATAACGCTGAATTTATGACACTTAAATGGGCATAATGACCATTTGAAAAAACATTAACGAGTGTGAATGGGCCTATATGAGCAATAGAGATAAAGCAGGGCAGCAAGCAACTGTCCTCATCCACAACTGTCAGGGATCCATTGTATCCTCAATACAGTCAAGGCGATGTGATAAATCAAGCTTATTCAAGATATTAATCTGACCTCAAATCAAGATAAGAAATGTTCACCTGGCAACTGCAAGATTAGACCAGGAGCAAGAGTAAAAATATACAATGACTGTAAAAGGCTGGGTGTCCTTTGTTTAGGTTAGAGAAATGTGTATATATATAGTGTATAATGACTCACTATCCATACCCTGATCGTTGCTTTCTTGCAGATCAGCAGCAGAGCCAGTGCTGTGACAGCAACACAGTGCAAAATTACAGTATGCACTCACGTGTACAAGCACACACATTCATACAGTGTACACAAACACACGCCTCAAACACAAAATCATGTCTCAACAGACCTTCCGTTTGAGTCCTAAAACTCAGGACTAACTGTTCAATTTCCAACCGATTCCGACAGAAAAAATTAAGCTTCCAGGACTTCATCCCCGTTTCCTACGCCTTAGAAAATGTTCCACCTCTTTACTTCCAATGAGCTTTTCCCTCTGTCACCAGAAGACCGCCTTGTCATTAAGCCAGCTGAAGTCCCAATTCAAACTAGTTTTGTGACACACTTTAATTGAGGATTCAATGTTGGGTTGGAAAAACTGCTTTCAAGCACAGCTTTCCATAGACCGATTATGTGCTCCAACAATTCTAAGCCCTCTGTTTGCCACAGAATTCATTTTTTACTAAGTCATTCCTGAGAATTCAATAGAATCTGAAATGGATCCTTTTTTAATGCCACATGCTAATAAAAGTTTATCATAATCAAATCTGTGGGAGGCAAATAATGAAACTCCTCACTGGCAATGTATAGAATACATATCAGAATCTGGAGATTCCACATCACAAGGTAAGGCAACAAGCATTTTATATCGAGATATTTTCCATTTGAAAGGCCGACTGAATATCACTTTATCTCTGACATATAGCAAGAGAATAAAAAAGGCTTTCAGATGTATATTTGTAAATCCAATGGAGACCTCTCTCTTTCTACAAGTTTTTAAAAGAGCATAGCAGAGAGAAAATCTACTCTTCGTAATATTGGTAATACTTCATATCATCTGAACACCATCCAGTGTGTGATACAGATGCTCGAGCGGTTAAAGTTGCACTAACTTCTAACCTGCCACTTCATGCAGCTCTCTCCCCCTAGCAGAGAAAGAAAGAGTAAACAAAATCACATCAAACATACATCACATCCATCTCAAACTTGGTTGGAATAGGAGTAAAACTTTATCTGAAGTGGTAGCAATGCCAGAAACCTATCAAATCCATAGAAAAGCATTAATGAAACTGTTTTTGGGCATCTTGGCTGCACCCTACAAAATGTTTGAGACTTGGGCTAAGTGACGGTGTACAAGGGGACTCTAACTGTGAGGATGGGGGAGACTTCTCCTAAGCAGCTTTCCCATGTTTGGGGGGTAGAGGGCTAATCCTCTGTCAGGGATGGGGAACTGCTCTCTTCACAGTACAGGCCGTGGGAGTCTTCTCCCCTCCCTCCACTCTGCTGACACTCACCCGCAGGCTGGCATTTTCTTAATGCCGTATCAGTTTCAACAAGCGGAAATAAAGTTAAACTGTCTCAAGGCATCCGTTTGTCTCACTTTCAGAAATCCCCTGAGTGACGACTGTAATTCTCCTCACTCGTTTTAGCTTTTAAAAAGACAGGCGTATAAAAAAGAAGGCCAGAGCGTGAAGGTTTCTGTTACCAGTGTTCATCTGACGGTGACTGTGCAGCGTGATTGGGGAATGGCAGAAATACAGAACCTTACAGAAGATGTCAAAGCAGAAGTCAACCAGTTCTGGAAAGACAAACAGTGCAGCACAGTATACAGTATAGCATACCATCATACTGAAAGTCATCTGTGATATCTCATATTTTCTGGCTTTTTTTTATCTCATTTCATCCGGCTCTAGCCTTTGGTTACCGTATACAGTTTCACATGCTAAGACACAACAGCTGGGACTACAGTATATAAGTTGGAAATCAAAAAGGATACCTGTGGGATGATGGACATTTTCTGGCGCAGGGTGTGCAGACCAATCTCAGAAGTCAGAAAACCATCAATTGTTATTCTGCCCTCCGGCTCTGCCAGCCGGAACAAGGCAGAGATGAGGGAGCTTTTACCAGCACCAGTTCGTCCAACGATGCCAACCTATAGTGGAGAGATGGGATTTATTTTTATGTGTGTTTTACCAAATTCCACGGTCTATGACATATTCACAAAAAAAAGACAAAAAATCAACCTGCCCCTTACAGCTCTTAACTATAGTGGTGTTTACTGTTGAAGTGCCATGTCACTGACGGAGTGTTTTATTAAGGCTAACTGCGATGGAACCGCCTTGGTTGTAGCATGTAAGCAACAGAAATAGAAATTGATAGATAACATTCGACAACCAAGCATCTATTATAAAGCCGCTATAATGATTCATCTCCACAAAATTTTGAAACCATGTGTCAGCATTTGTTTAACATTTATTTGGAGCCTTTCAAAACCAAGCAGATATTCTAGTATCCTGAATGTGTAATTAATCAAGATTATTGACTTAAATATTTGACAAGAAAAGCTCCATCAGGTGAACCTGCCTTGATGTCATACTGGACACTTAATATTTCAACTGTATTATTTTGTCTTGGACTTTTTGCCGCCATGTTGACCATTCAAGACATACATTGTGTTATATTTTATGAAAATTTCATAAAATTTCACACATTGTTGCATATGCCAAATGCTGTACGTTGGAAAACATTATGTGCAAAACTATTAAGATCAAGTCACATTTTAAACACCAATATACACGTTAATTCATTGGTTTCACTTTTTACTTTTCATTTTTACAATCTGATGTCACTGATTGACCCTAAGGCTCCCACCCCTTTCCTGAATTTACTATGCCCAAGGTCCTTCCACTGTGTTTTGTCCTATTTTGCCTGATGTGCACCCTGCTACCTTTGTATATCGGCCCCTAAATGGGTTACCACAAAAATAGTGCATTTCGACAAATCGACATAGTCACCAGTCCAGCTGGGACCCCTAACTCTACCTTCTCTGGTACAACTGCCGATATTGCATAACATCCTTTCACAAATCTTGTGCAAGGTCTCCTCAACGAAAACTACACAACAAAAAAGCTTGACTGGAATCACATCACAGAAACCAAGTCTTTCATTTTCTTGAGATGATGCCTTTGCCTTGCTCTAGTTTACCTGGCAATGAAGACACGTTCTTTCTCTCTCATCAAGAGAAAATCCATACCGCCATATCAGTTGTTAACAAGACTGCCAACGATCCCAGTGACATTAAAAAAAGCACTCCTCTAAGGTTTACATATCAGAAATAGATACTATCATAATGTATGCATTTGAAGCAGTGTCTGCTTGAGCTATCAACATTGTTCAGCATGGATCAATTACACTTTCCTATGCCTGCATCAGGACTGGTAAAAAGATAAGAAGGGGAAAAGCTGATCGGATATATCGCCTTGCCCTCTCAATTCAGACAAAGAATACAGAGGAGTGTCTAAATTCAATCAGGAAACCATATTGTGCAATCGCTGTTTATCTATATTGAAATGCAAGAGCAGGGAGCATCATTCATCTTGGTTTTGAAAGTCTCGGGGTTAGGTTATGTGTTCCTACCAAGCCATTTCTCTCTGGGCTAAGTGTAGGTCTGTGGTGTTGTGGCGGGGTGACGGTGTGTTTTTTGTATGATTATGAATGTGATTGTGGTGAGGGATGGAGTAAGAACAGTCTTGTAAGTGGTAGGTGCAGGTTTCCCTGTGAAAGGGTCTCAGGGGGACTGTCAGGATGCACAAAGCCTTTCACCCCCATGGCATGCGGCGGAGATCCCTCCCATGGGCTGTCAGAGCCGGGGCCTCTCCACTTATCAACCCATCCATTGTGAAATCAGCCGCCCTGGCCAACCGTAGCCATGCAAAATACACCCCCTGCATTAAACACAATTTCAATCATCCTCAACCATCTCCCTCTGCCTGCCTCCCTCTCTCTTTCCTCTCCCCTCTCCCTCTGCCTCTCCTCTCTCTTATAGTGAATAAACAGTTGTCACCGCCAGGTAACTCAAAATGCAAATGGGAACAAATGGATCCACTTGAACAGTCTTAATTACATGATATGTATTCCATGAATCACAAATGGTATAGTCCTGGAGATTCGGCAGCACAATATGGTGTCCCTTTAATAATTGATTTGGAAATAATGCCACATAAGAAAGAACAGCATCACACCTTCTACACAAGCTGCATATCAACCCAAGTCATGGGCTGTGCACACCAGTAAACACGCATAGCTGGGAATAAGGACTAGAACCTTTTCTCTGGGTGTGAAGACAGCAGTCAGGTTCTTCAGGACCAAAGGCCCATTGGCAGCGTAAGAGAAGTTGACTCGGTCAAAGGTGATGGAGCCATTCTTTGGCCAATCGTGCGGAGGCTTTTTGTCCGTCTCCCAGGGTGCTTCACTCTCCAGCTCGGTGTACTCCACCACTCTCTCCACTGATGTCATCTACAAAAATTAAAAACAACTTAGTGTAACATGCCTGACAAGCAGAGGAGGGCAATAATTGGTTACAAATACTGTAAAGGCATAGATTTTTTGATGAATGCTGCTCTTTTGATCACAGCCTGTACTTTTACTTCAGTAACTTTTAAAACGTTTACTAAAATAAGAGTATGTGAGTACAACGGCATCAACCATTCACAGTCCATCTGGTTCCTGCAGTTATTTCCCGCAGCTAACATTGCTGATAATCATTAGTGTCGATTAACAGGTTCGGATCAGAACTAATATCTGATTATTTGCAAGGATCTCATCACAACAAATCCATGAATTAATATTTGGGGTGAAGGGTTAGCTTGAGGTTATTTTGCTACATGCACAGCATCTTAAAAATAACTAAACAGTCCAGCATTTTTTTTCTCTTACCTTTATTTGAGTAACTCCCTATGAAAGTACTGTTGTCTCTACTCATGTAAAACTTTACAATAGTACTTCCAACTGAATAACGTATTTCAAAATGCTTTCTACCTAATGTACCTGTACTGCTGTGACTTTCTACTAGATACCGTAGGTTTAGGGTTAGGGCTAAATTAAGGAGTAACAC
Organism: Centroberyx gerrardi; assembly: GCF_048128805.1. Lineage (NCBI taxonomy): Eukaryota > Metazoa > Chordata > Actinopteri > Beryciformes > Berycidae > Centroberyx > Centroberyx gerrardi. Next base: position 16,752,756 of record NC_136006.1, on the reverse strand, counting down.
CTTATACCTGCCATTGGACCAGGTGCACACTTAAGGATCCAATTACACATCAAGAGGCTCTGCAGTGATCTCCAAGGCCTTGTTTAGTCAAATTAAAGGAGTCAAAATCCATGTTTTAGGGACAGAAATGACATTGGTCAATAGCAGCCATGATGTGAATCTCATTTTCTTTAAAGGCCAAATCATTCATGTTCAAATTTAACAAAGCTCCTGAAACAACAGATATGCAGGGAAAGGGTTCTTTTTGGAATACATGACATGGTGATGTTGTGACAAGAGGTGTTCTCCCTCGGGGGCTGAAGCACTTCTCTTATCTGACACACCATTATGAACTTGGTCCACTGAATCAGATACAGCAGTGTGTCCCCCTCCACAATTCCCCTGCTTCTAATATGAACCTTAATTGGATTAGGATTGAGATTAATGGTGGAGGGAGAAAGCGGGTGAGAATATGATGAACAGGTCATGGAAAACCAGAACTGGGAATACAATGCATATGCACTGGTATGTTTTACCCACTTGATATTATTGATCAGATCTCCCAGCTCTGGCATCACATGACCAAGCTGTCTAATCCTAAATCACTTTTCGAGATTAACCATTTTCCAAGAAGAAATTTGAAAGGGGGAGGTGATGTCCAACCACATGTAAACTGGTGTGTTAAGTGTCCACAGTACCAATAACTACACACAAGTGGGGATGGGACAATATATCGAAATTCAATATAAGGCAATACAAAAATGTGACAATACATATCATGGGGCAGAAAAATAAATTGCGATATTAGCTCCATTTAATTCTGCTGTAGTAGTCACAAATGAGACGGCTTGCCCATCATAATTTCACAAGCTCTCCATCCAAATTATATTATTTACACTTTGCAATGACATTTTTAAATTGTTGTTTACATTCTAGCAAGCCAGTGCCATTGCACAGAAAGATTTGTGGCTCAGAAATAAACATAATTCTGCACTGTCAGACTTTGTTGTCATTGAACTTTTATTTATTACATCGTATAATAGTTGTATCGAATCGTGAACCACGTATCAAATCGTATGGTGAGATAAGCATATCGTCTCATCCCTACACACAAGCATTACTAACTGATATATCTAACTTCCATGACAGTCTGAATATATGTGTTTGTTCTCACCATGTTCTCCACCTCCGCGCTCTGCCTGACGCCCCACTGGAACATGCCTATGAGTGTCACAGCATAGGATAGAGCAAGACCCACAGCACCCGACTCCAGGCCTGTGATAGCGGGAAAGAGGTAAACATAGTTATACACATTCATGGGTTTATTGTCATGGGTTCAAAAATGTCATGTCAGAGGTCAATAGTGTGTTGCATACGTGTACATCTTTTGTCATGAGCCCATACAGTACCATCCCTGAGGTAAAGGCAGCCAAAGGCAGTAATGGTGACAAATACTGAACAGATTCCATCAAGGCGCACAGCAAGCCAGCGAGAAGTGGTCAGGAATAAGAACCAGGCCGCTGTCGACAAACAACATAACCGGACAGCTGAGATAATAACGTTTCATTGGCAGTGACTACAGCACAGTCATTGCAGTTATTATAAAAGGCAACAAAAGTAGCGTTTCAGTGAATGGCTTTGGATGCGAATGTCAAAGTCATGACCCTGAATCTTTGACCCTTTTAGATGAAATATAATTTCTTCTAACCTGTGTGGAGATCTTGGTATGCATCAAACATTTGCTGGAACCTCTGCTGAACTTTGAAGGCACGGATGGTCCACAGGCCTTGGAGAGAGCAGGAAAGGTGGGAGAAGACAGGACTCCGAGCTACAAGAAATATACAGACCATACAAACAGCACTTTGCATCTGAATCAAGCTGTTCTTCAAAAAGCATTCAGTATTTTATATGACTATATTTTTCAACCACCAATTGGACAATACAGAGGGTTTAGGAATATGTTTGCTTTCATGTTTCATATTTCTATCATGACCTGCCTCAGTATTTCAATATACTTTAATCAACCAGATATTCACTATTTCAACCTCTATTTCTCAGATTTGAAAGGTCCCACAGTATTCCATCTACTGTCTACTTGCATCATAAGGTGTTGGCAGGAAAAGAGTGATTTGGTGATACGTAGCCAAGTTCCTATGAATAATGCATCATACAAACATTAAATATGTCCCTGATGCCAACTAATTTCAATTAAGGAAAGCACTGCTATTGAGAGGTCTTTTGTTTGGATTTGTTCGGTTTACAAAACCAAAGACAAAACCTGAATGTTTCCTAGGAGCCTTTTAATAGAAGTTTTGTTCTTTAAGATGATGGAACCTGCCGTCCAATGTGCATTTGGGCTCTCAGCCCAGAATAAAATAGATGAACTAAGGCCTGCAATGGCCTAGTCATGCCCACTTGGCATTTTTCCCATTGTATGTGATGTCATGAACTCCCTTCACTTGAGGAAACTGCGTGTGGCCAAGCCATGGGCCACCATCACCTTTAGCCTTTATGCTAATGACCATGGCTTCCTTCAATGGTCTATTAGCATTCCTGTGGTCTGCCTTTGTCTCCGACCACAAATGGACATGTCCCTGAAAAAACCTACTGGTAGACTCTAGGCGCTTGATGTCCCTGGAGGTCTGCAGGAAGTAGCATCGCAGGAACAGGAAGGCAATGAGCAGAGGGACCACAGGAATAAGGATCCAGGGGATGGCAGCCGCTGCTACTGCGACCACTCCGAGGACTTGGAGGAACACCTGGGACACAAAACAGAGGGAGAGACGCGAGGACAACATCAACCAAAGAGCAGCTGAGTCAAAAGCGCCACTGCTCCTGTGTGGGCTACCACCGGGGCAGCGAGGCCTATTTCTTAAGGCCGGACATGAGAAACTCTTTCTGTTGTATTTGTGCGAGATCATCACTGACATACAGTAAGGTAACAGCAGGTTGTGGGACAGAGGTTGTGTGACTCACAGTGTGAAAGGAAAACGATCACAGCGCTAATTCTCACTTAGTAGCAGGTGAGAATTTACCACTTGGCCACTGCGGCTCGTATCCCCGGCTCCCATGGGCTTTCCCTTCAACACTTCTGGCCTATAAGCCTCCCTGGCAGAGCAGCCAGCCAACAGGCATGGTCACAGTGACTGGCAGAGGGCTCTGGGAACCACACTGTGGGTGTCTGATACATCACACTCAAACCACACAGCCCTCAACAACACAGTGACTCATCACCCGTGTTAATGGCTAGCTGACACATCTAGACCACTGGCCACATGCAATCTGATGCCTGAACAGGATTGGAGTCTGACAGCACCAAAACACTCGCACCTGCACTGTGATCAGAAACTGGAAAGGTGTCTGCAAAGGTATCACATAATTACTGATGGCATTGCATCCCATTTTAAAGTGGATATGCTTGACTTTACAATATCAAATGCTATTATAGTAGCCTATATGTTGGTGGTGTAATTAAAAAAATATGAGAATGAGTGAAAAAAATGAGGAAAGAAATCACTTAATTTAGTTGAACTTCTTTAACTGGCCACCTGATAAGGCAGATGTGTATGTGAGACCATTTTTTTAACTGAAAGGTATACTGTGTTACATATTTCATATTCGATTGATAGATGATAAAATTGAAACCTCACACCCTGAAATTAGAGACAACCTAAGAGATGACTCCTAAGAGGGGGAGATTAGGATCATACTGTTACCTTCAATGGTCTCAGACTAGCCCAGAGAGATGAAAATTTAATTTAGCACCTTAATTACGGATGTTATCAGCCGCTTAAGCGCACATTTAAGCATGATCACTTTCAATGTAGTTTTATGATGAAAAGCCACTCAATTCCATTTACAGTTCAGATAAGAGGGTATTACTAGTCTCACCATCGCTGCAGTGGAGCCCACACAATCAAGCAGTGAGTGGAAGCTACTGAGCACAACTGATCCCAAGAATTTCACAGTACATAAGTTTCAATCTTAGCCTTGATGGAAGGCTACCAGACTGCAAAGTGAGATGGTGGCACGCAGGCTATTACTCCTACATGTTATCCAACCTTCCCTAGTGGGGCTCAAATATTAACTGAACAAAATGTATTATTATATACACTGCATTTCTTTCAGTCTGCTGTTGCTTATTGGTGACATAGCGACATTGCTCGTTGACGTACGTTGGTTGGTTCATTTTATTCCCAATTGGCCCCATCTCAGTCGGGGCCACGGAGGGCCGGGTCAGGCCGGCATATCTGACAGTGGGGTCATCTGAGGGGATGGAGCAGGAACAGGAACCATTAGATAGGAGTCTTGCCTCCTCCTGCTCCCCAGGGCCCACTGTCGCCAAGGCCCTGTTTGATGTGATCCATTTGCGTGGTCTGGCGCTTATCATGTCAGCATCGGAGAACACCGTGGCCCACACCCACACTACACACAGATGACTCCGATAAGTAGTGATCTATCCCCCCCCCGCATACACCCCACACCTCACCCTGCACCACCCCTCAGACCACATCCATATCTCATACGAAACCACACAGGAACAGAAAACTCCCTGAGCCACAGCCCGCTGCACATAAAAGTGGATAAAAGCTTTTGTATACAAACAGTTTAAATAAAGAATTACCACTAATTGCTCTTTAGCAAGAAAAGAAAGCTCCTGCACGCATGCGATTCAGCCATTCAAGCAAACTGGGCACACTGCTGTGTCCAAAGACCATTCAGATCTCTGCTGACCCTAATTGCTTTATTTTCTAAATGATCCTATCAGGCCTTTGATGTCCAAATAAATGTAGAAAATTGAAGTTAATTGCTATATTTGTGTTCAGCGCAGATAGCAACTGTTGTTCCACAGCGGAAAATAAACACTTCCCCTTTAATTAAACATCCCTCCGGACACAAGGAATCAGTACGCTTCTTTACAACCGCTTTTTCATCCTCCCTTTATTTACTGACAGTGTGCAATATTTCTGAGAGAGGCTGCCACTGGGAAAAAAGCGCAAACAAAACGGGAAACGAAGGCAGAGCAGGGAAAAGAAAATTCCTCCAAAGAAGCCCTCTGTCATCGCTGGAATTTTTTCACTCCACACTTTCTCTGACAGAGCGGCACAATAAGTTGTAGGGGTCAGTGGTACTGAAACAAAACAGGGCCGTTCCACTTGGGCTTTGGAACAATAGGAGTGACCCAATCCATTCTGCTCTGCCTTTGGGCTTTATTTTAGCATTAAATGCCCAGATGCTGTGGCCTTTCTTTGGGAGAAATGACTGTGGACACCTCCTTCACATTTTCCCTTTCTGGGCCATTTTCACTTCATAAAGCTGCAGTCAATGTGTTTTGTGTGTGGTGAGGAGGGTCTGACACATACTGTGGTGGTCTCAGTCGCTGTCTACATTGGTGGCTCAAGTAGTCCCAGGATTAGGCCTTTGTGTGCTGTGAAAAGGTAAAAGAAGTCACTTATTTGGGCTCAGTCAAGCTGCTGATTTCCACCCCCATTTTGGAAATAAGAGAAAGGCTTTGAAATGCAGTCTCTCTCTCTCTCTCTCTCTCTCTCTCTCCTATAAATCACTTGTGTCCAGCAAATTGCAACTGCCTAGCACTCTGCATGCCCTCATATACATGCATGAAATCATCCCTCCTTCCCCTCTCCCTTTCTCTCAAAAACAACACAAACAACATAATAAAAAAAAACAAAAAACAACAGCTCACAAATAGAAAAGTCACTCACACGAAGCACAGAATTCATTTTCATCATCATATTGACATGTGGTGAGTCTCTAGATTAGAGCGAGGTTATGTGAGTTCCCAGGCTCAATAAACCCGAGAGCCTGTCCTGTATGGCTGAGTCAGAACAGGTGAGGAGCCAGACCACAGCATCATGGGAGACCACACATACACTCACTGGAAGCTTTTGCCGGCCGATGCTCGCCATCAAATGACCATGTGTGGTACTGCTGAGAGATAACAGTCAACACCCACCATGAACACACACACACACATATATACAGAGTTTAGATTCTTTTTTATTTTTGTTTTTTTGAAGTTTATTTTGCACTATATTTTGGCAAACCATGGCGAACAGGTAAATAAAAAATGTCGGCTAGTTCATCTTTCGGCCTCTCACCTTTCTGTGTCACTCTTGTGTTTTTCCACCTTGTGCAAGAAGACAATGGCACTGTCATATAACAATGGTCAATGGGGATTTATGGCATATATATTTCCATACCGGTACCATCTCCTGTGTTTCTCGGGCTAACCTGGTATGTGTAATGCCTGGAGCCAGTGCATTCTTCCCTCCCTCTGTCACCGGCTTGGTAAAGAACCAGAGAAAGCCGGTGAAATCCCATCCTACAGCACTCGCGGTTACGTCAGCAGTTCTCATATCCCACAAAGCCACAGAAGAGGCCTGACACACAATGTGCCACAATATACAGACTCACAACGGTCCACCCGCCAGTGTTTTTAAACAATAGCCATCTTTGCTCTGTGTGTCTTCAGTGCTTCTGCGCTAGGTTTGTCTCCAGTATAACTACTAAACACACACACATGCATGTGCACACACACACACACATACCATCTCCTCCTTCTCCAGACAACCGTAGGGTTTACTGCTGTAATTTATGATGACACAGAGCCAACGTTTGTGCATGCTTATAAGGCACTAACACTGGTGAGACCAGGGTAAGTCCCACTCAAATGAAAGTCACAGTCAGATTAATTTCAGTACTCAAACTAGACCCTGATACAATCACTAAAATGTTAATACTAGTCATTGTACAGCTGTAGCTGGTATCTGAGCATAATCATGCTGACAAACTCAATTTGAGTGGACGGTTAAGAAGACCAATGAATGCAGCCACGGACCCCACAGTTAGTGGTGTGACTTGGTCAAGAGGCTTCACAAGAAATCCTGCGCTGAAAGGCCCCAGCGCTCACCCCTTATTGTCTTGCCCTCCTCCTCTGGCCCCTCTGTGAAAATAGAGGCAACCCAGGATTTAAAGGTCAAGTCCACACAAAAGCCGACCGTCCCCAAAGCCTGAGGTGTTTTTAATTGACATTTCTGTCTTTGTCCCCCCAACCATAAAGAGGGAAGAGAAAGAGCACCTTTTTCAATATACTAAATTACTACTAAATGAGACCTGTGGAAAAACAGGGCTTTGGGATGTACCCAGGTTCCCCCAGCTAGAGGGAATCCCCTTGTTAGGCCGGTATGGGGGGAGTGCTGAGGAGCTGTGAAGTGCTTACTCCACCATAAAGGGCTTGGCTCTGATGCAAATCCCCACACAGAAGCGGCCTCTCCCCATAGAGAGAGATAAACCAGTTAGGGCATTGTTTATGAAGTTTCACTTTATTCCCCCCTGACAACCATTTAAACAATGACTGTGGGGAAATGTCCCTCCGCGAATGAGCAACAATGGTCAGGATCAGCAGCTTTTCTGTCTGGCTAATACTTTGATAAAAAGAGTGAAAATCTTCCTTCCTGAAAGCATTAAAGACTGCTCCATGAAAGACACCTGCAAACAAGAGCAGAAAGAGGCACAAACAAAAGTACTTTGTCGAAATGATGCCACCTTTGTCCCTGCTCACAATCACCTCCCATTTTCTATTGCAGCAAAAGAACAGCATAAACAATGTGCACATATTATGTCTAATCTTATTTTGGCACAGTTTGTTCAAGAATTGCTCAAGTTACCTGCATGTTCTTTTTCACTGCAACACAGCAACATGTGCTACTATAGTTATATATTATTGCATATCAACAAAGATGTTGTATTTTATGATAAAAACACTGGTAATTATTGAAATATGATGGACTGGATAAGCCATGTATATATTACAGTGAGTATGAATGTGCAACACAAGCCTGTTTTCTGTCATGACCTAGTCTGCTTTCACTGGTTTTCAGTTGGACTTATGGGCCTTCCACAACGTTATTATTTTACTCTGGCCATTATTCACCTTATTATCAAAATGAGGGGAACTATAGCAGACAAAAAGCTTTTGTGGGTATGATCTTTTGTGCTTTCAGCATTTAAGATGGCTTTTGTCTCCTGTGAGATGGGTATCTGCCACAAACATCACTCAGGCATTGTGGAGGGGGGATTCGTTTTCAGCGCGCCTTTGTTCTATTCTTTGGCCCTAACCAAGGAGCCACGCCTGCTCCTCTACCTCGAATTGTGCAGCGAACATTCCCTTCTTTGTGGCGCTAGGTGCATGAGCTGGCTCATCTCCGCGGGCTTTCGTGGGAGATGGCTGTCGCGGTGGCATGGTGGCATTTGGTAACCTAACCTGGCTTTGCGTCAGGGTGGCCCTTGGCTACCGGGCCTGTAATACTGTAGAGCGTTAGGTGAATGGCGCTGTGAGGGGCAAGTCCCCCTCTGGATGTGTTTCAACTGACCTGTCCCCTTCCCCCTCCACCGTGCTTCCAGCACCTCTCTCTCCACTCCACCGCCCGCCTGCTGCTCACACTTCTTCTCTTTGCCACTCAACAGATCATCCTTGTCATCCTTTTCCTGCTCCCCCACTGTTTCCCTCTACATCGGACCCATCTTCCTGTGGCCATTATTTCCTCTTTGGTACCTTTCTCTCTCCCAATCACTTGCTTAGTCTCCGTACACATTCTCTGGAGATGCCGCCTCTGTTGTGCCACACTGAGGGAGCCACGCCCTCAGCCTATGTGCAGACACTTTTATTAAATCTGTGCAGGCGCTGGGCCGCGCTGGCGGGTAATCCTACAGTAATTGTTTCCAGATTAGGGGACCCGGACCACAAAGCAGGCTTAGCCAGGCATGAAATGGCCTCCCCATGCTGCAGCGGCAGCGACCAAACCTGCCGAGGTGAGACTCACCTGGATAAAGTCCACAAACGTCCATGGGAGAAGAGAGTCCAGGTGACCAATGTCCTTAGAAAACCTGTTGAGGATTCTTCCTGGGGAACAACACAACAGAAGAGAACAGATTAGATTAGATTGGATTAGATTAGATATGTGTATGGAGCAATGATCCTTTGCAGCAGATTTTTTTAAAAATGTTTTGTATTGGTTTTAAAGTCATTAAGCGTGCGATTTGTCCGCATAGAGAAAATGTGGGGAAAAAATGGTGTAATGTAATGGTTTAGTGTGATTTTTCCAGACATAAGAAGTAATTGAATGGGAAAAGAGGAAAAAATACTTTGAGCCATATCTCATTCATAATTTGTACTGATGCAAATCTTATGCAAATCTACTGATACATACAGCTCACCTAAAATAGCCCTAGCTGGAATTTGGAAGAACAAAACTAAGCCAAATACAGATATGTTTAATCCATTAGCTAATCTGGCCGCAGATAATATGAGATTTTTTTTATTATTTCCCTCTATAGTCTCACCAGACTATTGAGTAACTGTTACAGGAATCTTCTCAATATTAATAGCACAGAACATATATGTTGAATGCGATATCAGATGGAAAAACAGAGAGGCCTATCTAGATTAAACAATGAATCATTATTTGTCTTGCATTTCATAAAGACTGCCCTACTCTAGGCTGAATACGTGAGGGAACCTTTTGTTTGCGAACAAAGGAGCAACAGAAGCTGCGTACCTGCCTTTCTGTCCTGACTGGCAGTGTCAGTGACGTTAATTGAGTTGCCTCCAATCTGCTCAGGTGTTCATTATTTGGGCCGGGGCTCTGCAGGTGCTCTAGCAGCCCTTTATTGTTGCTCCTTTAGAAACTTTGCTCCTCTATTCTGATCCCACAGCACATAAGATTACACTCCAGCTGCTTTCACACACTGTTTACTGCAGGGTCAGTGATAGCCAATCCCCACACCGCAGCACCTAAAGGCAGGCAAGACAGAAAGGCTTTCTCTATCTCTAGGCCTCAAGGAAGGCTTCAGACTCTTAGAGGCAGACAAAAACCAGCGGAGACCAGAGCCAGCATCACCACTACCAGAGCTGGGCTCAGGTTAAAACACACTAACAAGCTGTGGATGTGTAGTTTGCAATGTTTTTTCCCCGTCTAAAGGCCCTCCACAATGGTCATAATGTTTCATACTTAAACAACCCACTATCTGTCACTGTGACGCATCACTAAGCAAACAATACTATCTGTCTGTGTACTATCTATGTAAACAAAGCAGCTGTCACACATTTAGGGTTCAACCCCTGATACAGTGAAACCAACTCCAAGCATGCAGATGAGTTTATCTCGACCCACAGAACAGGCCAGGAAGCAGGGTGGGCCTTGGAGAGGGACAGAGAGAAGGAATGGCTGGGCGGTACGTTGGCAGAATGTGGCACTATGGCATTCTGGAGGCGTGGTGGAGTCAGGGCAGCGCTGACCTAAAAGTTGCCTCCCCGGCTCCCAGTGAGTCCTATGGAGGTGGGCCCTGTAATCACCTCTCTCCACGGCCGTAAGCAGCTTACAGCTTTATCCAAAATGCCGCTCCCGCCTAAAAACATGCATGCAGACGAGGCCGGGCTCCCCATAACAGCCATTGCATAAACCCAGCCAGAGCATTATTCCCCGCAACAACCCAGCAATGCTCCAAATCAGGACTGATTCAAAGTCAAGTGGCGTAAGCATGTTGTACACTTGGAGGCAGACTAATCTTATTCACAGTGTGAGTGCCCCTTTAGCATGCAGACATCCTGAGGGGAGGGTTCATGCAAGGGGGTAGTGCTGCTACTATACTGGTGTTATTTTCACTAGAATCTCCCTGCTTTAGTCTGGAAACGGGGGGGGGGGGGGCACTTGTCAAACTGTGTTTGTGGAAGATCCAATAATATTTTATGTAATTTTACTGTCTAAGCCATAGATGACCCAAATTCATGCGTATCTGACAAACAATGCCAATAAGAAAAGGATAGGTTTCTCCTGGTTACATCATACCATGGTTAGAGGGTGTTAGAACAGAGAACATCAGTCAACTATCAGCTGTTTGACAAGCGGCTCAGTTAACAGAGTTTCAGCAGGGATGAAGTAAAGACCCATCTCCATCTTTCGCTAGACTATAGAGGGGATACATTACAGTGATGCAGTTACACAAAGACATTCACTGCATGGAAATGCCTATGAGGTAAGATCGGCGTGGGACAATGGCTTCAATCACTACGGGTGGTTGTCAACAATATCACCTATTGTGTAGAGAGGGGTATAGACGTTTCAGGATATCAGCTGCATTAGTATCAAACAATTTCTCATGGTTTAAGACTCCAGGGGTGATTTGCACCACTTTTTCAGGCTGAGGAAATATCAAGCCCTCCCAACCAAGGTGGCCCCTTAGGTGGAGATATTAGGTGAGCAGGGCCCCCAATCACAGTTAAAGAAGTGGAACAGTGGGGTCCGGCTGGAGCAGGGCGTGTGGCAAATCGCTGTTCCCTGTAAACATCAAGATAAGGGGACGACTCTGAGCCACTCCATGTGTGGGCCCCACTACAGTTGGTGGGGCCTTTCAGTGAGGCAAGAGCGATAATGGAGGAATATTGGGGAGGGGGCTGCCAAGGCTGGAGGTGGCACAGCTCACCTGCACTTCCATGAAGGGCCCAGGGGCCTGGGGCAGCCTCCCACCGCCGGCGCCTTGCTGCCAATACTAATACATTCTAAATCCATTCTCTCCGCTCACACCGCCAGGCTCCTGCAATCTCCTCTCCTTCCCTTTCATGCAATTAAATAGTGGAAGTGCCGAGCGAGGGGGAGCCCTATCAGCCATACTGCACACACACACACGGCTCCATCTCCACATTCAATTTACACACTTCGATATCATCATCCTCTCTGCAGTACTTCCACCACTCCGCTCTTAACACTCTTGCATCCCAGAGCTGAAATATAGACATTAAAAACATTGCCTCTGTAGACACAATTAGAATCTGACATTATTGACTACAGACGATCTAATGTTCCCTGCATCAACAGCAACTGAGTGACACCTAGCACCGCGATGGCCCACTATGCCGATGTGAAAGGGAAGTTAGAGGTGTATGTGTGAATGCGCACGTGTGTGTGTGTGTGTGTGTTGACTGAGACTCCACTCCTTGACTGTGCTGATGAGCTGAAGCCCTGGCCTGCAGTCTCTGAGGGGATTAGCCCACTCAATGACACTAAATTACAGGGATCAACATCAGCTCAACACATCCAGTGCTGTCTGTGCTGCTCTAACTGGATCACATTTTGGATGAACAGTCGTAATAAGGCTGTTCATATTCCTAAAATTTAACAACTTGAACATAATGACAATATAATATTTACAATATATAAATTCATCTGATGGAAGATGAAATAACTGTTGTTATCAACATCATCTAGCTGGCTTAAAACATATCACCAATGGTATTATTCCAAAATGCAAATGTTTGTAATCACCAAAACCACCAACTTACATATCAACTTCCTTTACACAGTGCAAAAGATAGCAGACAAAAGTTTTAGATTCAAATGGCGCAAAGGCATTCAGTGTCTGATACAGGAGAGCTACAATACCTCTCCATCAATCATAATTCGCCACTGCTGTGCTCCATTGTTATAAACCACATTCACAGAATAACAAATAAGACCTTTGTGCAGTGACGCTTGAAATGGTAACCTTTAACTTTGAGGAAGAACGGGAGCCAACAGCTATCAAACACAAGGCCTGTTCAGCAGCAGCACACCTATCACTTACACATGTAAACAGTTGTCAAATCCTTAACAACACACAGACACACAATTACAAATGCATTACTCACACTTACGGCAGCAACACACGGAAGTGGCAGTTATTGTACAGTGAAAAAAAAAAAATCCCTCAGACAGAGGCTAAACAATAAGAAAGAAAGGAGTAGGAACAAGAGAAAAACACCAGAACTGACATCATCAATGTTGACAACTGCTGTCTTTGTCCTGGTCTATTCTGTTCGGTTTCATTCAAGTGACTGATTCAGTTGAAAAACACAGAGTGGGAGAAGAAAAACTATATGTGAGAACCTATCAAAAACAATACAAGTAAGACAGAACTTTTCCATTCTATATTATAGATTAAAAAAAAGGTCATGTTCATGCATAATCTACTGTTGACTGGACAAAGGGCAAAGACGCACAGTCTCTTAGACAGTTGTCTATAAATCCAGTCAGACACACAGTGTTGTTTGCCAGCCTGGAGGCCAAGCTGTAATAACTGGACTGGTCATACAATGGTTACTGATAGCAGCACAACAGCAATCAGATAGCAGTGTCTGTTAAGCCTCTCCTTTACTGCGCTATTAAACAGATTATTACATTATTCAAAGTGTTTGTTCTTCTCCTGTGTGTAGATTACCAAGGACGGCACACCCAGATAAGCCGTCAGGTAGGCCAATACGCAACACAAGAGCAGCAGTAAAAACAAAACCCAAAGATTAAGACCTGTGGTGTTTGCTCCAAACACAGCTTTGCAAAAGAAAGCTTTGTCGCTACACCCACTTCTAATGTCAGTAGAAACCACAAGCTACTGAACACCCTCAAATCATATTTAGACTTGTGTTAGCAGCTTATTATGACTCATTATACAGATACAAGTTTCCTTCATGTTGAGAATTCCCACCCGGGCTGATTGTGTTATACATGCATGTCACTATGAAGAGATTAGGCTGAGTAATTATCCGCTGACAGGTGAACAATGCTCTAGAAAAATTAAAGTTATCAAAGTGGGCCACTTGACAGTTGACTTTGGATGTGAATGACAGATGCTAGTGACATCATCTCACCTAATAAAAAAGCTATAATAATTTATAGAAAAAAATTATGTGAAAATGAAAGAAAATGGTGCATGGTAAGTATTTTTTCATCTCAAGAAAAAAATCTTGCAAGTGATTTAAAAATTCTTCAAATATGTACTCTGTTTAACTGGTGCCTATTTAAAATGGTATGGTGAAACACTCCTGAAGATAAGCTAACAGCTCTCCCTCAGTGAAGCCAGACTTATTTGCAGTGTTTGCTCAGTTTTAAGATCATGTCCATCTGCCCACTCCATTGACCCAGCAGCTACAGGCAACAAAGCTAATGAAATAATCAAAGATTTCTGATACAGCGCACAAGACAAATATGCCTGTATTTACTCAGCTTTGTATTCCAAACACAACATTGTCTAAGATCTAGTGCAAACAGTATTCTTTCAATATCATTGTTTGCTTTTTTTGTTCTGGCTCACGGTAAATAGATAACACCGTCTTCACGCATTTTTACAAGACATTACAGCTAAATATTAAGTCATTTCACATGCTTTTTGACTCAACTGGCCTCTTGGGTGCACAGGCTCTAATTCCCAGCAGCGGTTTTAATGATGCCAGTTCATACACAGCCTGCTTTTCAATCCAATATACTCTGTGGCGGTGGCAAACAAACAGTACACCCCTTTTACAATTGTACGCTTCAAGTTACAGCCATTAAAATCATTTCTATTATGTAGCACATTTGAATTAATAATTACATTTACAAACCAATAAAAAAAACATTTTTGAAATAAGACATCTAAATATAAAATCCATCTAAGACATCTTATATTAAATACTGCAATATTTGAATAGAAAAAATATCTAATTTGCTATAAAAATTTCAAATTTTTAAATTTAAAGTATTTGTTTGTATTATGTTGTATTACACCTGCTTGGAGTGCAATGGCAAACTGTGGAGTTTGGGGACAGGCGTAAGGATGTGTGTGAAGTGGGGCAAAATATGACATACCTAAGTAACAGTCTGCTCTCTAGTGGTGAGATGTTACAACAATACCTACTACAGCAGGTCCCATTGAATCAAAACACAGATACATGGAACTGAATGTCTCATAGCGTGATCAATCGTGTCATTAAGTTGCACATTTACACTGAGGATACATTTATTTTTTTTATAGGAATTGGATGTGGAGGTGGGCCCCTTACCGATAGGATTGATATCGAAAAAGCGCACCGGGGTCCGGAGGATGGCGTTGAACATGGTGTTGTGCAGGGTCTGGGCTGAGCTCACCAGGACGTTAAAGAAGACCAAGCTGCGCAGGAAGCCAAACACTACCGAAGCGGCTGTTAAACCTGACGAAGACACAGGGTACAGATCCATCAGCGGGAGACAATGCTTTCCCTGTGTCTGTTCCAAGAAGGTCAGCTGTGCACTTAAGGTACAATTGTTAAACGTATAATAGAAAAAAAAGAACACATATATTCCACTACAATTTCGTCCTCAATGGTTAATTTTTTCTTTAGCGTTGATCTATCACTGTGAATACAGACCCTGGAAGAGTGAAGAGGTTAGGAGTCACGGGGAGACAATCAGAGCAATCCAACAGCAGAAAACAAGAAAAGCAACGCTATCTCGCTGTACAGCTGAGGCCCATGTACAGACACTGGGCCTTGAAGGCCTTGGGCCACAGCCAAAGAACTGTGGATGTGTTCAGTGAATGGCTGGCGTATTCAGAGCCTCAACGGTACACAAAAAGCGATGTGCACTCAGTGAGCTTCACCTGCGTAAACACCTAGGTACAGGTCAAGGTCCAGCTGCTGAGGGGAGCTGCCATTGAGGTGCTCTGTCGCATTGACGCGCTCCTGTTCAGAGGCCCTGCAAGTCAGCCACAAAGGAATCAAAAGCCACAAGGACAAATAAACAGCCATCAAAGAAAGAAAGCTGCAAGATGGAGGCGCTATACAAAACACTTTCATACTAACCTGAAGCACAAGGACAGTTTCAACAAGCAACAGATGCCAACAAAAACATCATCAGTTTGGTTCAGTCCTCTACTATAAAACCATCAATTAAGCCCATTCTGAGAAAATTTCTGACAGTTCAGCTTAGAAAACATGCCATAGTATAAAAAACATCTCACCAGTAAGCGAGCCACCAGTCCTGCACAATATATGAAATCTATACAAAAACAGAGAAAACGGATTAAATCATTTTAATTGTCAAAAGGTCACTGAAGATAATTTGTATTGTGGATTTTCCTAAAACTGGTCAAACAAAACATAAATAATAAAAACAAGGTTTGGCTAGCCAATAAAGCATAACAATGTGGAGGAGAAATTGAACTCACATGAGCTAGGATATTGAGTAGGATGAGGATCAAGAGGACAAGGAAGTTAGCTCCTGCTCTGAAGTATTTCACATACAGACGCAGGCCGATGGTTCCTTCTGAGCGGCTTTCCTCCTCCATGGGCTGTACTGCCTACAAACACACATTAGAGTCAATGCAAGCCATCCAGTAACGCTTCACATCAGGTTGTAGTAAGCAGAGGGGAAGAGGCGAGTACCTGCTGCCCTCTGGTGGCTGGAAAAACGCACAACAAGCCCTTTCCTACAATGACACTGCCATGGACGTAGGACGTAGCTTAAAACTTGATGAACACCTTTACAAGTACAAGAATGTTTATTTTAGTTAAGTGGGAATGTTTCAAATACACCTACCACCGGACACTGCTCTGCTCCCTCCATTAAAGAGTACAGAGAGGAGGAGAGGGAGGGCATGGAGCCTTCGGAGAGGGTGTGGCGGGAGCGGGAGAGACGGCCGGGGACGGGGGTCATGCCCTGCCTCTCCTCCTCCTGGTCGTCCTCCTCCTTCAGCAGGGAGGTGAAGTCTACTCCACAGCCCTGCAGCTCACTGTAGGTTCCCCGCGCCACCATCTGACCCTGACAATGAGAGAGGAGACATAACTATACAAACACACACTCGAGCGCACACACACAGTCAGGGAAATTCCTGAATTTGCAGGTGGCCACTTAGCTGTTAATCCCCATCGCCTAAGACAAAGTGACACAAATAAAGATATTTCAGCAACCAAAGTCTTACCACTGCCAACTGCGACTATCAATCTGTTCCTTTCAACTCCCACTCTTCAACTCCACTCCTCCTTCACACAAAAATTCTCAAGTGTGTTTTCTGAGTCATAGGATAATAATAATAATAGTAATAATAATAATTGATTACATTTATATAGCGCTTTTCAAGGCACTCAAAGCGCTTCACATATGGGGGGGGGGGGGGGGGGGGTACCTCAACTCATCCACCACACGGCATGGCACACTATACCACAGGATAGCCACTTGAGTGCGTGTTTTTATCAACAAGTGTTGTTCCAAGTTTGGGCATCCACAGACGAGTATGTAAGCCCTGACATTAAGTTTATCTCCCCGTCCTCTCCATGTTAAACACCATGGCCAGCATTGTTACTTGCATTGTCAGTTCAATCTGATCCAACCCTTTCTGCTCCAGGTGCGCTGTAAATGTCAGATCTTGTACTTGAACAGTCACAGTCATGTGTACATATGTGTGCGTTGAAAGAGGATACATAAAGAAACAGGGCATTTTTAATTACACTTTCTGTAATATGGCCTTTAGGTACTGTACTCCAAAAAAAAACATGAAAATGTTACTGAGCTGAGCAACGGAATGGAATTATACTTCTTCAATATTGCTCAACCTTACAAGGCAGTAGCAGGTACTATATGATGAGGTCGCAGTATTATACACTATACAATGTATTGTGGAAGATACAAACCATAATATTTTAACAGCTATACAATGTATTAATCAAAGTTCCTGGCGGTAGTTACACCAGAAACAGTAACACATTTTGTACCAGCTTATGCTGCAATACAATGCTGTGCGTATTATCACCTAAGCCCTTTTCTTCACCAGGAGACCCTGACACACAAATACACACACACAAATACTCACCTCCTTCAAGACAACAATTTGATCTGCAGCCTTCAGATACTGTAGTTGGTGGGTAACCAAGATACGAGGCTTCTTCTTCAATAGTCCACAAATGCACCTGAGGAAAGCAGACATTATATGAGCACCTAGAAATGGCAAGCAACATATTAATAAACAGCTGGTTAACTGACAGCTGCTTTCCACTGAACCTTCTCAATGGAAAATAATGGGGAGGAGGTTAACAGAAAGTAACTAAATCACAACTAGACTTACTCTTCAAACAGGTGCCTGCCCACCTCGGTATCCACAGCGCTGAGTGGGTCATCCAGCAAGTAGATATCTGCATCCTGATACACTGCTCTAATAAACACAAATTGACACAAATCACATCATAACATTGAGGTTATTACTATCACTGCCACCAAAGAGAAATGGCATTCTTGTACATGTATTCTGCACACCTGGCTAAGCTGACCCTTGCCTTCTGTCCTCCACTGAGGTTGGCCCCTCTGTCCCCGATCACCGCCAAGTCGCCGTCTGGCAGGAGATCCATGTCCTAAACAGGAGCCCACTGCAACACTTACCACAGGGAGTCATTCACATTTACACACTATACACTACCTTCTTGTACACTACCAGCTAGACGTCCTAAAACTTTGCTGAAAGCTGGACTACATACTCTGAAGACAGTACACAACAGGGCATGTAATAATTAGGAACATATGACTCGATGTGATTCTCACTCTCTTGAGGGCGCAGGCTCTCAGAACTCTATCATACTTCTGTGGGTTGAGCTCTTTGCCAAAAAGGATGTTGCTTCGGATCGTACCAGGTAAAATCCAGGGCTGCTGAGAGGTGTAGGTCAGCTCTCCTTTGACCTTGACCACACCCCTTTCCTGGCTCAGCTCTCCTAGGATGGCACTGAGGAGAGAGGACTGACACACACACACACACACAACAAAAATGAAGACTTCAAGAGACATCTTGACATTCTGAATGTGGCTGCTATTTTTCTTCACGTCACAAATACACAGGGGAAACTTTCTTTACTGGCATTTCCATTAAACAAAAAGAATGGAGAACAATAGACTCTGCTAGCTACAAACAAGCTCATTAACTTGCAGCTATTAGTACAGGGCAATGACACTAGCTTCAGCACGGAATCCATGTCCTACCCCAGTATAAATGGTGGTAATACAATGTGTCTAAAACATATTGCTAATAGTCATGCATGAGTTACTTAATGTACCATCAACATTAGACCTGACCTTCCCAGCTCCAACGGGTCCAATGACTGCCAGCAGCTGCTCTGACCTCACCGTGAAAGATACTTTCTGTAGAGTTGGAGCATCTAGGACCTGTAAGAAAAATAAACAGCGCATGACCGGACACACCTCCATATAGTAAATAAACTTAAACTTCAGTTATGTTGAAATGGTCTGGATCTACATTTAAGATAAAATGATAAATAAATGAATCATATACTGTATATAATAATCCTCACCTTATCCCAGTAGCATATTAAATCCTGAATCTTCACCATACATTCCTTCTTCTCTGCTACAGGAAGCCCTAGATGTTGAGGAGCAACTTCATCCAGAAGGAGAAAATTCTGAGAAGAATAATCACATTCACACTTTAAATATCCATAGACAGCATCGGTGGAATCAACACAAGCTGGTCATGTAGAACAGTGGTTCTCAACCTTTTTCATATCAAGGACCCCTAATTTAGTCCACATTTGGGCCATTTGATGAGAGTGTGTCTCTCAAACCCAAATCTGAGAATGTTTTTATTGTTAGATATGATTTTGTCCAGAATTCCATGACTATCTGTATTGTAGGTAGAGAGATAAGAGTGAAACTATGATCAAAACAGTCATTCTTCTACATTCTCTAATTGTGTTAACTTCTTGTAAATTAAATAATGCTGAAGTTTAGCAATTCATCAATTTGCTGGGGACCCCCTGGAACCCCCTCAAGGACCCCTGGTGGTCCCCAGACCCCACGTTGAGAACCACTGATGTAGAACATGGCTTCTGTCTGTTGTGTATTTACTTTAATCCTGCGGATGCTGATGTGAGTCTCAGAGACTTTCTCTATGGCAGAGGGAAAGAAGAGGGTGATGGTGAGTCTGACTGCACCATAGAGGGAAACAGCCACAAACACTCTGCTTGCAGACAACCTGTTCCCCGTCAGTACGTAGACACAGAGGGTGATGAAGATGATGATCTTGCCGGCCACAAAGAAAAATGCCATGTTCAGTCCACGCAGGTAAGAGCTCTTCATGATCTTGGAGATCTCCATTCTGTAAAATGATATCACATGTTGACAGTAAATGCAGTTTCCCGTAAGTAGTCAAACTCATTTGTGGAAGCGCACCACAAATACATTCATCAAACTGATAACATTAAGTGGTTATTGTGTTTTTTCTGCACCTCATAAAAGCTTTCCTCATCTTTCACAGCCTGGCACTACCACACCTAAGAATTTGCAGGAAAACACTGTACTATTTTGCCATTGTCATCATAAAATAATTAAGTTCATACAGTTTCAATTCAATAGAATTAAAATATTAAAATATTACTCTAACATGATAATTCACATATAATGATGGTGATACACACTCACCAGAGTTTACATTAAGTAGATATGAAGAGGAATTGCTGAAATCTACACAAAACTTGGTCTACCTTCTGATGTCATCCACCAGTGCAGAGAAGGGCCTCTCCCACCCGTACATCTTTATAATACGGATTCCAGAGATGACTTCATTCATTGTGCGTATTCTGTCATCTGTTAATGCTGCTGTTCCGGCCCTAAAATGGTAGAGAGAATTCACAACAATGGCACCAATGCAACACAGGACAGAAACATTTCATAAATGGAAACAGCTTTTACCCGTATTTGATAAACCTGGTGTATGACTATGCACCTGAGAGTGGAGAACAAGTGTCCAAACATAGTCTGGACTGGCATCAGGATGACAAGGACAGCCATTCCCGCAAGGCATGATGGGCCAATCACATACAACAACAATAATGTCACAGCTGCTGCTTGTAGAGGACCAACCCACAAGAAGTGCAAATATAAGGTTACCTGTAAGAAAAATAGTAAGAGGTGCAGTGTATTGCTGAGGTACGACTTGCATCATGTAATGAACAAATCACATATAAAATATACATTTATATGGTATATTGCTACTTTCTGATCATCACCTCATCAAATTTGTTGACATCATTGGATAACAGGTTCACAATTTGTCCTGTGGTAGTTTTTGTCAATGCTGTGCTGTTAAGACAGAGAGCCTTTGCAGAGCAAAGGTGTTAAATCAAGTTAACCTGGCAGACCCAGATCACCATGCTCAACAACTTGTGTTTATTTATATATAGAAGATGACTCATACTGACTGACCTTGCGATAGATCATGTGGCACATGGCCACGCGAATCTTCATGCCTGCTCTTTGGACGTGGTAGAAATAGAGATGGTGAAGGACAGCCAGGCCGATGGTTGACAGGGAGATGCCTGCAGCGTAGCCGTAGGCCTCATAGACTGCAGCCTTGTTGTTGCGGTCATAGCTCTCAAAGTACTCAAGCAGCTTTCCAAGCAGCATTGGCTGAATGACTTTGATAGCTTCCTGATGGAAAATGGAATGTAAAGCAGATATGTGGATGTGCTGCATTAAAGCAAAACTTAATCCTGAATACAGCATTGCTCCCTAGTAGGTGAATGGTTTTCTTGTGGCGCTGTACTGTACCTCCATAAAGGTGTATATTCCAATGACGGAGTATGACCTCCAATAGCACTGAATAAGAACTTTGGAAAGTTTGGGTGTGCGCAGATCTTTTGCTGCCCTCTGAACCTCCTGGTCCCAATACCTTTGAAAAGCACACAGTGAAAAGAAGGGCAATGATTATCCCCATTCAGTATTCTATTAGTAAGCAATATCACACTCAATCATGCACTATTGGTGATTCTCAAGAAACCAATACATTACTGTAGAGTTGAAAACAAAGTTACAAGAAAGCAACAAATAATTTGCTTTTGTATATTTTTAAGCAAAATAATCCATTACAAAAATTCTACCTCATTACTAATTACCATGTAAAGTTTAAAGTTCAATTTTAGGGCAATCCAATCACATATTTCTAATGTATTGCTTAGATGAAGGTTAAAGGAACCATCAGAAATGGCCGACCATAGCCCAAATTAATTGATTAATATCTATGCAACATATAAACATTTTTATAAAAAATGTGTGTGTGTAACTTTTGGTGCAGCATCAGCAAGATCCGAAACGGTGGGTATCAAAACCCTGTTTTTTCAGGTGGATTGACATTGAATGCCCCTCGGGTAAAGAGAGGAGCCGAGTTATCAACTGATCACCATCTGGTGGTGAGTTGGATCAAATGGAGGGGGAGGCTCCTGGTCACACCTGGTTAACCCAAACATGTAGTGAGGGTGTGCTGGGAATGCCTGGTGAAAGACTCTGTCCAGAATGACTTTAGCTCTCACCTCTGAAAGAGCGTCTCCTGTATCCCAGGGGATGCTGGGTACACTGAATCAGAATGGACCCTGTTCAAAACCAATATCATGAAGAGGCTGCTAGGGGTGGCACCAGGGTGTACGTCCTGAAATGCTAAAGGCTCTGGATATTGTTGGGGTGTTGTGGATGACACGTCTCTTCAATGATGCATGGATTTTGGGAACAGTGCCTTTGGACTGGCAAACAAGGGTGGTAGTCCCCATCTTCAAAAAAAGAAGACCGCAGAGTGTGTATCAAAGAATTCCAATTATCAAAGCGTTACACTGCTCAGCCTTCCTGGGAAAGACAAGGTGCTGGAAAGGAGACTCCAGCCTTTGGTTAAAATTTGGATTCAGGAGGAACGATGCAGATTTCCTCCTGGTCACAGAACAGTGGACCAGCTTTTGACTCTCTCCCAAATAAACAACGAGTCATGGGAGTTTGCTAATCCTGTTTACATGTGTTTTTGTGGATTTAGAGAAGGCCCACGACCATGGAGCATGTCACAGACCTCAGGGCTTTCTTTTATACCACCACCAAAATGTCTATTACATGGTCTGTAAACATTCATAAGTAATGTTTAAGGCAATTAATAAAGACATCAATCATTTCCTACCACTGCAGTTCCTCCCCCAGCCTTTCAGATCCATCCTCCGGGAGAACTTTATACATGTCATCTTCTTCTAACTTCTTCTTGTAGCCGATTCTGAACAACGGATTCAGCCAACTACAAACAAAGGACAAGTGTGTTCAGTTGAAAATATTTAGGCCTAATCAAACTGATTTACCTTTAAGTAGGTGAAATTCAATAAGCCACGACAATCAAAGCTTTCATAATTCTCTACTCTAGAATCACACCACCACCACTTCTGCTACTAGTTCTAGAGTAAGGGGGAAAAGGTTTACAAAGGGGATTTTAGGGTTACCAAGGTTTAAAGGCTTGTAGTCATCCACTTCTCTGTAGTTTCAGGAAGGAAATTTGAACCTGTAACACTGTTTGAAGCTAGAACTCTTTGGGCAGAGTGTCTCATACTCTCCTACTTCATTTATAATACAAAGGAGAAGAAGGTTTAGTAATGGTTCACTCTGCTACCAATGGTTATCTTTTGCACACACATGAGATTTCAAACACCTCATGCAAAGCAATTCAATGAGATGAAAGGACTGCTTTGTCTTTTCCTGCCAGTTAATAACGCAAAAATTAACCAAATGATAATTCATAACTTATAGAAACTTCACAACTTACTGAAAAAGTCAGAAGGAAAATGTAGGGTTTATTTTTCAGAATTTTACCGAATGACAAGCTAGGTATCCCATATGTTTTGAATAGGCGACTTGTAAATTGCCAAAAAAAAAAAAAAAAAAAAAAAGACTGACAGATTTTGTAAGTGAGTGCTCTGCATGTTTTGATTTGCAGAGATATGAGACTAGATGCTAAAACGTCTTTCCAAAGAGGGTTTAGCTGCGCCTTGTTCTCTCCTCCATGTGAGCACAGTGTGGTTTATGCATGGATGCTCGACACCTGCTATCACATTCAGCATTCAGGGATACTGTAGCCTGTCTTGAATGGCCACAAACTGTCACACAGGAGAACTTTCCATTCAATTAATGTCAAACACGGCTGTCACTGCAGGCTGGTTTTCTTACCAGAAGAAAATCTTGGAGAGAAGATTAGCTGTAGCCGACGGATTATCCCTCGCCTGTTTCCGCAGAGGTTCCATGCCCCTAACACTGAAAACAACCTGGAAACGACCTCTGCAGGCTATGTGGCGGAGGGATATCGATAAAGACTCAGAAGAGGCAACACTGAGGGAACATTTGCTGTAAACTACAGAGTCTTTCAATATCACACCTAGCGACATTCAGAAGAGGATTACTACACAGGGCGCTCTCAGCCGGCTTGGCTGTCAGCTGAGTGCTGCATGCCCCGCCTCCAGCCTGGGGATTGGCTGACACGAGTCTCCATCACTTCCCAAACTTTTTCATATCAAGGATCCCCAAAAACACATGCAACAGACCCCGACCGTTTGATTTTGTCCCATCTGAGCAGGTTATTGTTGTTGGTTGTGGTTTTGCATGGAAATGCATAAAAGTCTTTATTATAGGTGGGGAAGTACCAGTGGGGACCAGGATTGGGGTCAATCCATGAATGAAAACATCTATTCCAGTTCAACTGAGAAATTGGAATTCGAATTGGAATTGGAATTTGAGGATAGAAAAAAAAAAACTACAGGAAACAGAATTGAAATTGAATTTGTATTTCAGGAAGTTAAATTTAGTTCAGTGAAATTCCATGTTTTTTTTCTTACCACATATCTGAGACTACACATAGTGTTATACATTATCAATACTGAATATCAGTATTGACCATCATAACACCATAACATAATCGTAATACATACATTATGATTGAATGTATTTGATTTGTTTAACTGTCTTTTATTTGATTCATAATGTTTGATTTATAATGTTTAGCAAGTCAAAACAACCTTTCTTACAAGTGAAATTTCATGGAAATTCTAATTCAATTCCAATTCTGTTTCCTTACAGCTGGGTGACATTCCAATTCCGATTCCAACTCCAGGAACTGAACTGGAATTTACCATGCATTCTCAATTCAGTTCATGAATGACACCAACCTTAGTGGGTACAGTGAAATCTATGGACAAAATAGTCATCCTGATGCATTCTCTCATTGTGAATGAATTCATATTTGCTGGGGACCCCTCGAACCCTCTAAAGGACCCGTGGATATTGCAGGGGAGGGGAGAATCCATCTGTCCTCCACAAGGAACAATTAAGTCAAAAAATCTAAGTTGGGTCAGAAGTTCAAGGAAGCAATGCTTTACTCAGTGATTCCCAAAGTGGGGTCCTTGAAAGGGTCCCAGGGTTTCCCCCAGCAGAATGAGGAATAGTTTAATTTCATAATCATTTTATTTTAAGACAGGGCAGTGAGAGAATTATTTAGGAGTGACTGGTGCTTAGCTCTCCCCACTGTTATTTTACCACCCACAGTATAAACAGTTGTTCTGTATCAAATGCAACAGCAAAAACCTCAGATGGGAGTATTTGGGACGCAGTGTTGGCAAATGGGGGTGGCCTGATGTGTTTTGGGAACCTCTGCTTCAAGTGTTTACATGTGATGAATTTCATGTGTTTTTGTGCGATAGAAATGTAGACTTAGGCCTACCTAATTTCGAACAATGCCAATTATTTCAGCTTATGTGATCCTTTCCAGGCTATTCAAATATATGGAGCAATTTTATCAAACTGTGTCATGAATGGCATATGAATAGGTTATAACTGTTGTTATAACTGTGGAGTCGCAGATCTAAATCTGCACATTTGACAAATGATCTAAAACATGAAATGTTCTGCCATATTTTTTATTTAATTAGTTCGATTTTTAAGGTTAAGTAAGAACACTGTTGATGTCACCATCTCTGTTCATTAATAGCCTTATTAAGTCTAAATATGTATTTCTGTCTTATTGTAGATGAAAATAGACCTACACTCCAGAGAACAATGAACATATGACAAACAACATACATAGCACAGTTATTTTAATGGTCAACTGGCAACTATTTGTCATTCCCACTTCCTAAATATTGTGGCAGAAATAGTTGAACCAGTAACTGGACTTTGTCACATTGCTTCTTGTCTTTAGGATTACTGATTACTCCTTTATTATTTTTTATGTTAATATGATACTTGACCTTACTTTCAGACTAAAACTGGAGTGCGCAAAAGACAAAATAAGCTGAAAGGACCCTTTCAAAAGCTGCTTGCTCCAATTTAATAACTAACTGTCAGCTCAGGCTTCCTTTACTATTTCACTTCAGGACACCTCTGTCCATCCCCTGCCACTAAACAGAACAAGGCAAGATGTCCCTTATGTAAATCATCTCAGTGAAACACATGTCCACAGTGTAATTTGCTAGGCCTGGGGCAATTTTATTTCTTTTCATTTTCTTGAAGAAAGAAAGACTGAAAGAGTATAAAATATTTGGAACCACCAAATGTCAGGCGTGCAGATCCTGGCGTTCCTCGGTGGCCTGGCGGGGCTGGGTGCCACCATCGGTGCCACGGTGTCCAACGAGTGGAGGGCCACCAGCAGGGCTTCTTCAGTCATCACAGCAACATGGGTGCTGCAGGGTCTGTGGAACAACTGTGCTGGGAATGCCATTGGAGCCCTGCACTGCAGACCACATTATACTATCCTCAAGCTAGAAGGTAAGTTATTCAAGTAAGCTCATTTTTAGCACGCACAAACTCTGTATGTTGTCACACTAGTGTTAGGCCTACTGAAACTGTGATGTAAACAACTTTCATGATAAATACTTAGCTACCAAGATTTGAAGATTGGAAGATCTATTTTGGAAAAGAATCTTTACCTGAGGTTCATCATTAAATATCTCTAAAATATAGAGTACACAGTCTGTCAATGTGTTATTGTTTTGTCAGCGAAGGACTTGGGCTATCTACCTCTTTTAAAAATATCCTGATTTGTTTTCATTTTGTGCAATCTCTGATTTCATAAGACTCTCACTTTTTCAAATAGTGGATATCTAATTTTGGAAAATACTCTTCCGTTAAAGCTATATCTACTTTCATATTATTATCATTATCTCTTACTGTTAAATTTGTTGATTTCATCAACATCATATAGAAAGTATCCAAAATTAGTTTCCCTACTCGAGCATATTGTCACTAGTGCTGGTTGATATTTAATGTTCCTCTCCAAAAGACATGGGCTCTAAACTATGTAGAATCTTATAAGTTATTTTATGGAAGTCCATTCCTCACACGCGTGTTGGTAAAGCAAATAATTTAATCATCGTTTTACAAGTAGACAATAGGTGCCTTTCATATTTTTTAGATGGCTTTCTTTGTTTTCGTCAGATAAGGTTTATAATCACTTGTCAAGAAGTAACGCCAAGAGTTGTTCTTCTTTTCATCATTCACCTATGAATATATATCAAAAATGACTGTAGCTTGACAACAGATTCTTCTCACTATTTGGTTTCACAATATTGTTTTAAATTTGGTGGAACCATAACATATAGCTTCACACTGACAAAAAATCAGAACATTTGATGATATTTGTTTGTGTTCCAGGTGATGGTACAGATGTTAGCTGTGGCAAATGTGTAATCCTTTGAAGGAAATATCAAACTGAGTCTGTCTGAGTCACAAAACGTCCTGGCTAGGCCAAGTAGAGGAGAAGTTACTCCATGGCTAAAGCAAATCAGGACATTTTGTGAAACCCTTGTTAAAATCTGCATTTCAGCTGTATTTGATGTGTTTTAATGAAAGTATAAGTGATATTTTCATTATTGTCATTTTCATTAATAAAAACATTAGATATGCAGAAGTTATTGTATGTAACTAATTCCCAGTGTAACTGTCTTTACCCATGATTGACCCATTGGTTAACTCAGTATATTTTATCAGTTGATTGGTTGTGTACAATTGGTAGTTGCCTTGACTTGCCTCCTGCTCTTTTTTTTTTTTTTTTTTTTTTGAAAACAGATCTCACTAAAGCATTTTTGTTGTTGTTGACATTAGGTATTGCTTTGATTACCATACCAAACTCATTGTGACAAGAACATTATATTTATCTAGAAATTCCCCATGAAATGCCCCTTTTTCATGAGTTAATTGGTTTACAGTTAGTATTTTATTCAACCCAATTATGTAAAAAGTGTGCAATAGAGTACTGCTTTGAGATTATCAGCTCCATCTAACGGTTGCATTACTGTGACAGTTCATAGTTACGTACAACCACAAGATGGGGCTCTAACTCAATTTATAATGATTTAATGATTTCCCTGTCTTGGGTGTGTTTCCTATCTTGTTTGCTTCCTTCTGATAATATCGGTCTGTGACGTAATGAAAATGGTTCTCCATCTCTAACTTTATTAACACATTTCTCAACAATGTGGCAGAAAATGTCCTCATGTCCCTGCTTGTTACTGAGACATCAGACAGGTTTGAGTGACATGCTGTTAATAAGTTATCTGTATCAGGCTATTTTAGGTCTGTAAGGAGGTTCCAGGTCACACACACTCTTGTTGTGTGTTAATCATAGGTGACAGTCCCAGTGAGGAAGTTGTCTTCTCCTAAACACATGCATCCTCTCTTGAACGTCTTTGTTCTGTATGTGTGGCCGCCCATCTGAATTTTCTAGATTCACACATAAACACAGAAACATGAATCACATGTGCACATACACACACACATACACACACACACACACACACACAGCAACACACAGAGACACACACATGTGCATACAGTTGCTTCCACTTATTCGAAAACCTCATAAGTGATGTCATCATGACACTTTCTACATCCGTGACTTCTGATCCCCCCTGCCCGCTGCAGTCCCTGTCACCTGTCATAGTGAGTCACAGTGACGTGTATTGGGTGAAGGGGTGGAGGAAGCGATATAGACCATTTTGGGCCAAACCCCTCCCCACGGAATATAACAGTCCACAACACATTAACTATCAATCCCAGCCTATCCATTTAACTTACCAGTGTGGAGCTGGGATACCTTTCCAACAAGCCTGTCTGGCCAGGGAACCATTCATTATTGAGGCGTTTGAGGTCCCCAACACCTTAGACAGCAGCCACAGTGGTGTAGAAGAGTCTTCTGTGCAACATGAGTAACATGGTTACAGAGATCTTGGCCTTTATTTTGACCATTTCGGGTTGGGTGCTTGTATCTTCCACCTTGCCGACGGACTACTGGAAGGTGTCTTCACTTGATGGGACGGTCATCACCACAGCCACCATATGGTCCAATTTGTGGAAGGCCTGTGCCACTGATTCAACAGGAGTAACCAACTGCAAAGACTTTCCCTCGATGCTGGCATTGGATGGTCAGCATGTTTGTTTTTTTTCCTTGTTTTCAAAAATGCCTGGAAACTGTTTTTCTAACTTTGACTGCACCTAAATCTTTCTAGTTGACTTTGAAAAAAAAAATAGCTTTGTTAAAAGGTTGAGCTTAATCATTTGTTCAACCATGTTGATTTTTTTTGGTCTTTCTTTTGTGTAGAATGAGTCACAATTCAAGAGCACATGACTAATGTCAGAATTGACTTGTTGTAAACCGTACTAAAGTCATCCTGGCTACTTTTTATGTGTAGACCATAGATATATATCACTGTATATATATCACTGAAAACCCTCTAACTCTCTTCTTGGTGATTTTCATGTTTTTTAGTTTTTCTGTGGGTTGAGAAAATTCTACCACCCTTGGGCTTATGAAACCCTTTCAAATCCCCATTTGATAACTCAAAATGCATGGTGGTTGAGCTGAAAACAAGGCTGTTTTTCTTTTCCTAAAAAACATTTTGACAGCGACACTATATGAAGCGTTACCACATAGATATGGTGTAGATTAGCATTGGTTCATCCTCAGTGTCCTAGTCCCTAATGAGAGTTGGACAATCTTTACCTTTCCCTCTCTAAACTTTTTGTTAGAGAATTAAACTTGAAGCTCATTACTGGTCAGGACTTGCTGTGGCTAATAGATATGTTAAAGCTTGATGCAAGCGCTCTCCCAGGGACAATTCATTTACCTCCAAATATGTCAATGTTTAGCCTTAGTTCTCGGGACTTGAAGGCTATAAATGAGATTTACTGGGAGCCGCAGGCTGTTTCTACCATGGTTGACTAGTTTCAGGGGTTAACCACCAAGGTAATATTTGCCTTTAAATCACATTTTTCATGCCAACAC
Source organism: Centroberyx gerrardi (assembly GCF_048128805.1). Classification (NCBI taxonomy): domain Eukaryota; kingdom Metazoa; phylum Chordata; class Actinopteri; order Beryciformes; family Berycidae; genus Centroberyx; species Centroberyx gerrardi. The sequence goes on along the minus strand of NC_136006.1, from coordinate 16,722,873 downwards.
TGTCACCACCATACCATGAAGAACTTGAAAACAATTATGGTTACTGCTGACAAATTGTCCTTGGTGCTTAAGTGTAAATTTGTCACCTGCAGAGTTATTGACCCTGTGCAAATGACAAGGATGTGAAGATTGTGAGAGTACGGGAAATGCAAAATCACAGACTGCAGGTACCTAGCACATTTTTCACTGCCTATAAGTTGACCTCTGCATTTTGTTCTTGCAGGTTACATCCAGGCTTGCAGAGGATTGATGATTGCAGCTGTCTGTCTGGGTTTCTTTGGTGCTATATTTTCCCTTGTCGGGATGAAATGCACCAAAATTGGAGGAACTGACAAAAACAAAGCCAGGATTGCCTGCTTCGCTGGTGTGACTTTCATTCTTAGTGGTACGTATAGTGTAACGCTCATCAGTCATCAGCGTAATAGCATTTTCTACTGATCTAATGTGAGGGTCTTTTTCTTCTTCCACTTAGGCCTCTGCTCACTTTCCGCATGCTCCCTCTATGCACACCGGATAACAACAGAGTTTTTCGACCCCATGTTTGTGGCACAGAAGTGAGAAACGTGTTTGACCTGTAGAGCCAGACTGTCTCAACATGACTCACCGGATGAAGTAATGTTGGTATTAATTGACTTGTTGTGTTGTCTGCAGGTACGAGCTGGGAGCCGCTCTGTTTATCGGCTGGGCAGGTTCCATCCTCTGCATTCTGGGAGGCGGCATGCTCTGCTTCTCCATTGCAGATAGTTTTACCAAAAGGTTTGTATGAGTCATACATCACAAATCAAACCTCCCTACTGCAACTATATTTGAGCGATGTGTGTGTTGTGCCATATTTCTGTGGTGTGGAACTATCACATTATACAATAGATAGGAATTATTCTAAATAGGCCAACATTGAAAATTATGTATCAGTTTTGTTGATTCGTGTAGGCTTTTGATTTGTGAAGATGGATCTATATTCTGTCTCCTCACAGCCATAGTCAGGCAGGCTATATCTACAAAGGTGCTGCCTCCCATTCTCATATCTCTTTCCACCCAAGAGGGCATGCCAAGTCTATAAACCAGAGGCCTCCTCCAGAGTACAGCAGCTCCTCCAGAATGCAACACTTTGATAAGAATGCATATGTGTGAAGGAACATAAAACGCTTTCTGTTAGAGACGCTGATACGTCTTAAACATGTATGTGCAAAGGATATCCTGTATGAAACTTGTGGTTTCTATCTAACAACGTGACAGGATTGTGCTCACCAGCAACTAGATTTAAAACATTTTATATGTTTATTCCTGCGGTTTACTGTCTGATCTTGGGATACTGGGGGCATTTTTTTTTTATTTATATGGGGTATTTTTCTAAATGTGTCAACCATCTTCCGTATTTGACAATCCTAGATATTACTGTACATTGAATGTTAGGATTATACATGTCTTATAGGTAAACAAAAATGTGCTCAATTAATGTGAAACATCTAAAAACAATCAAAGGCATTTTTTTTATAGTTGTGTATGGCAATAAAGTGTGTAATATTTGGTAAGACATTTGCTTTGTTGTTTGTATCTTTAACTCCAAGCCGCCAGCCGATGCTGTTAATCTGTAATGACAGTATTTAAAACGATGTCTAACACAGATGATCTTGTTTTCCATGACATAACCATTAACTATGATTCTGCAATATGCAAACTCAACGAAGGTCAAAAAAGGCGCTGTACTTGTATCATTTCATTGTCTACCTCTCTGTAGGTAATGTGGGAAATGTGTGTATAGTGAATGATGAGCAGCCTTTGGTGCCTTTTAGAAATAGTTGTTAAGTGTGTGAATAGAAATAAAATGGCAAGCATTAACTTGCAGCAGATTCTATTTCATGTGCCATTATTTTGTCTGAAGATGACGTCATTTTCCTGTTAATATCCAGCGGGTGAAGAGAGGACAGTGTGTTCCTCTGGCGGGTCGGGAGAGGGCAGCAGTTTGTATTATATTGTTTGTATTATATTCTCTTGTGGTGAAATACTGTGGGACTCAGCCTCATTCAACTTTTGCGGGATTTTAGCCCAATGATATGTTGGTGTACACTACCAGTCAAAAGTTTGGGCACACCTGATTGAATGTATTATGTTTTGATCTAAAGGCTTATGCTTAAATGCTTGAAATTTGTTTTTTTAGACAAATATAAATAGTGAAGTTGATGCCTATGTATGAATTTCTTTCCAAAGTCTTTGCTTTTCCATAAAGGCAAAGGATGGCTACTTTAAAGAATCTAAAATATAAGATAGTTTTGATTTATTTAACACTTTTTTGGTCACTGCATAATTCTATTTGTGTTATTTCATAGTTTTGATGTCTTTACTATTATTCTAAAGTGTGAAAAATAGTAAAAATAAAGAAAAAAAAACAACAACAACAAATGATGAAAAAATTGAAGGTGTAATTACATATTAAATGTGTTTGTTGCTGCGTAATGGAAAATGGGTGCAAACAATCATTTCAAGGAAAAGGCAGCTAGCAGTGGTGCAGGATATCTTAAGTGGGCGCCACACTCACACAGTTTACAGTAAACATCTTCCACGGTGACACACAGCCCACATCAACACTAATGGCACAAGGCGCAAACACACACATGTCCTCCTGTCCTCCTGACAGACCCATTGCCACCCACTGAAATGAAACAAGAGGCGTCATCGTCCCGCTTGCCACTGGGCAGAAGTCAAGTGTGAGTGTGTGCCGCCTGTCCTGCTCAGTAGGAACCACATTAGCCGGTCTCCTCTGTCTTCATCTACTGATTTAAAAAATGAGGAAACGTCTGATCCAAGTGTTTGGCTTCCTGATCTCCACACTGGGATGGCTGTTTATCCTCTGCACCATGGCCATGGACTTCTGGAGGATCACCCAATTAGGAGGACAAGGAGGTTCCTTCATCATCAAGGTGGCATGGTACTGGTCCAACCTGTGGAAGGACTGCTTCACCGACTCCACAGCAGTAACCAACTGTAGAGACTTCCCAGTGCTCTGGACTGTCACCCGTAAGTCTGATACACCTCAGGAATGATGTTGTGCAAATTCTGCCTCTGTTAATCTTACACTTTGCATGAATATAGATACTGGATAGAGAGCAGTAGAGCATGGCATGGCTAGGGTTAGGTGTTCAGTTGCTTAAAGTGTGTGTACTCATGGGTACTATAAGGGCCTTTGTATAAAAGTATCCACCAAATAGCATGTAGAGTTCACTGTCATTCTCACATCTCATTCAAATTTAGAGAAAATCTGTCCTAGAAGTGGAATTTCTTCAACTGAATCTTTTCTTGGGCATTTGCTACCACATATCAGCTTAGTTAACATGATATGAACTCTACTTTGTTTCTGTTTCTCACAGCGTATGTCCAGGGAGTGCGAGGCCTGCTAATGTGCGGGTTAACTCTTGGGTTCTTTGGTGCAACATTCTGCTTCGTTGGGATGGAGTGCACTTATATTGGCGGAGCGGATAAAACCAAGGACAAACTGCTCCTCGTCGGAGCCGTGTTTCATTTTGTTGGAGGTGAGTACAGAACACATGCGGTGCTAGTCTCTGTAAATCACAGAAATGTTTTGCCCTCACCGTGTCTTGGTATCACAGAAACCTCTTCACACAGGTTTGTCAGACATTGCTGCCTACTGCTTATACATCAACAGGGTCGCCAGGACAACCTTTGCTGCCAGTTTACAACCAGGAGTCTTACGGTACAGCATGTTTTTATTGTCATCGATCTGTATCACTATTATGGAAAAACTAAAAAAATCCCCACTTCACTTGACTATATTTACTGCATTGTAAAGCTCTATTGATGCCACAGTACAATATGGAACAAAAACTACACCTTTACTGTACGTATAATGCATCAGGACAAAATTGGGTTGATTTTACTTACTTTTAATATGTATTTTCAAGTTTTTGTTTATTTTTCCAAATTTGAAACAAAAAACAAATAATTGGAAGCAGCTTCTCATTCAGTACATACAGCAGGACATTTGCCTTATATAGTATAAAAAGGCAATATCCATAGGCATTACAACTTTATGTAGGCATTAACTATGATCATGTACACATTTGTCAGATAAATCAAATTTTACTTACTTTTGTCCTAATTCCAGGTATGACATAGGAACTCCCATATTTCTGGGACTGGTGGGATGTTTTTTCATCCTTTTGGGGGCCGTGCTTTACGCTGTGACAGTCTACAGAGTAATCTTGCCTCAAAGGTAATAAATCATCCATCTGCACCCTTTTCCCTGTGGCTGCAGTGGTCATATTGCATTATTAACTTTGGCTATCTTCTTGTCTTGCAGCAGAGTGGTGTACGCCTATGGAACACGAACGTACATGGACCCTCGCTCCGCTGGAAGAACCCTGTACACCGGATACTACAGACCGTCCAAACAGTACGGGTCTTACATGGGCTCAGGACGGTCCAACAGCTCCAAGATCTCAAAGCTCTCACAGACAACACCAGAGAAAATGTCAGAAAGAGATGCATTTGTGTAGTAGAAATCTAATAAATCAGTGATTGACATAGCTCATAGATAGGATGAGTGTGTGGTGGAAAATGGGGACAATAGGGTTTTTTTTTCATACCTTTAGCTGTCTCTTCAATGCATCTCATGTACAACTGTAAATTATTTGATGTTTTCATGCTCTTGTCATTTTCGCTTTGGTAAAGTAGAAGGTCATATATCAGACATATTTTGTTTACTTTTCATTTGCTACCTTTCTGTATACAGTAATTATGATTTATCATGAACATGTATAGTTTTTGAAGGCTGTCACTGGAATATCTGTGAATTAATATAATTAATAAATATAACTTTGTACATACAATGACCATCATGAGTTTCTTTCCATATTATGTAGTATATTACTTGATGATAACACTCAGAACTATCTTAAGCGTTTTTGCATTCATCAATCCTCATTTCAAACCTCAAACATAACCATGAAAATAAATGCTTCAACACACCAGATGGTGTGTTTTAACACACCATCTGAAATAAGAGGCCAAGAGCTATGCCAATATATCATCAATGGACCAAGAGGAAAATGGTACACAAAACTAAATTCATGCTGGTAGGTTCTTGGGTATCGTACCAATAACAAACATGTGCTGAGAGTGACCTTCACACAACAAAAGCACAGAGTCACAGTCCAAAGCAAAAGTTGTGATGATGTACACAAACCGGATTCTGTCTCCTGCCCTATGTGTGCACGTGTTTGTGTGGTGTGTGTGTGTGTAGGCGTGGGTGTGGGTGTGAGTGTGAGTGTGTTGCAGTGTCTGAGGTGGGACAGTGGGTGAACAGAGCTGTGAGCCATCTCTCTCTCTCTCTCTCCTCTCAGGTTTCCACAGTTTTGGCTTGAGAAGGAAGCACCGGTTGCACTTGTGCCGTTGCTCTGCTTTGTCTTCTCTCTCTGTGTCTAGCGGCTCGACAGCGAGGCAGGCATGAATTACAGGACTGTGGTGATGTACATGGAGATCGGCTGCTTTGTCGTCTGTGTGTCCGGGTGGATCCTGGTCTGTTCCACCATGCCCACAGAGATCTGGACCTGGTCTGAAGTGGACAGCATCGTTCTGACCACTTCAAACTACTTCTCCAACCTGTGGAAGGATTGTATATCGGATTCAACAGGAGTGTCCGACTGCAAGGGGATTCCATCAATGCTTGCACTGAACTGTAAGTGAAAATGTCACCATGCGGCAAAAGCAATCGTAGTTCTTGACATCTTGTGGGTAACTTTAAGCGCTGAGCATTTCTTTTTCTTGTTGTTGTCGCTCTTGAACAGGGGACATTCACATGTGCCGTGCTCTCATCATCACCTCTATTATCCTGGGTTTCTTTGGATCAATTCTAGTCTTAGTGGGGATGAAGTGCACTAAGGTTGGAGGATCAGAGATTGCTAATGCAAGAGTAACTTTTGCTGGAGGGATGAACTACCTTATCTCAGGTAAAGCTTTTCACCATGAGCTATTTAAAAAGAAAATCACATTGCAGTGTTTATTTAAGATGATACTTAAAATAAACATGTGCCTGTTGCCTTAGGGCTGTGTTCTATGATTGCTTTCTCCTACTATGGAAACAAAGTCAGAGCGGAATTTCAAGACCCTAACTTCAGAGCTCAAAAGTACGTAAAATTTGTTGTGTCAAAAAAAAAGTGTCATGAGTGAAGTGTACAACAAACTGTTTCATGCATCAAAGTGTGTCATGCATTTCTATGATGCAAACACAATGCACTTATGTATTACTCTTGTATTCATTCTCAGGTTTGAAATAGGTGTTGGTGTGTTTATTGGCTGGGGCGGCTCCACCCTTCTTGTTGTTGGAGGTCTTATTTACAGCAGCTTTGCAGGGAAGGAAGGGTGCCATTCAAGGTACTGCTGTGATTTGTTGTTCTATAGGATTATCCCAGTTTTCTATTATTTACCCAGAGAATGCAACAACACCCAAAACATAATATATGTCTCATATTCAACCTCACAGCTCAAAGAGAAAAGGAGTCCCTGTCTACCGGCTGCCTGACGCCTACGCAGCTGTTCCAGCCAAACAGACCTACATGTCTTCAGCTCGCACAGAGAGTACAGAGAGCAGAAAGTCCCGGAGCAGCAGCGGCAGCGGAGCCAGCAGTGTGTCTGGGATCAGCAGGAGCAGCAAGACGTCTACTAATGCTTATGTGTGACCTATATCCAAAGCTGGAAAACAACTAATTACTGTGTTACTGTGCTTCAGCAGAAATTTGGGTGGCATTATTTTTAGAGTGCTTTTCAAAATCCGTACTCCTAGTTCTGAACAAGTTTTATTCTTAGACATATAGTGCATGTACAATGAGATGTCTCATTTACCGTAAAACACAGGCTTTCTGGGCTGAATCTCTCATAGTTGATACTAGCTCTGTTGATACAAATCAAAAGAGATCATCCCCATATTTGATAAAAATCCATCAAATAATTTAAGGACAACACCAAAATGTATGATTTGTTTATTCGCTTTTGGGAGACAGATTTCCAAAGACAAAAGAAACTAAGTACTTGAATACTTTTTAAAAGCCACTCTTTTACCTGTGAATAACTGATGGAACAGTAGATCTGCTTCTATTGGGTAAAGTCTTTTTTAATCTCTGCCTAGAACTTTCAAGTAATTATGCCAATTATGTATGAAGTGTGTTTTGAACATTTGAAATAAAACACAATTTTGATATTGCTTGATAACAATGACAATGAGCCATTGCAAAATAACCTTCCTTTTGTGTGTAATATCTATTTGTCAAGTCACGGTAATGAGACCAAAACTGTTCTGTGCCAAGCGTCTTCTCTTCACCATCTGTCCTTGAATCTGCTATATTAGTATTTTTGTGGCAGCATCTTTGCAAGCCCACAAAGCAAGAGTAGCCTACACTGTACAGTAGAATGGTTTCCACTGGGGACCAGGAATCCTTGAGGGGTTCCCAGGGGTCCCCGACAAAATAAAGAATAGTTTATTTTCACTGTCATTTTATTTGATGACTATTTTGTTCATTGGTTTCACTGTACCCAGTGTTACATCCCTACCAACAGTATAATAATTGAGTACCAAGTCATATCTAACAACACAAATACTGTCATGGGGTTTCATGGAACAAGATCTTATCAAATAGGGGTATGTGGTCTAATGCAGGGAATCTCAAACGTTTGAATATCGTGTCCCTCTAACAGGTTTTCATTAGACCACAGAACGTCATTTGATTAGACTTTGTCCCATGGATCACCATCTGAGGAGATTTATGTTGAAAGATATGACTTGGCACAGAATTATATAACTGTCTGTACTGTATGAGTCAGTCGTCCTTATACATTCTCCCATTGTGCGAGATTCCAGGGAGTGAAATAATAGGCTAGTGAAATCAAACTATTCCTCATTTTGCTGAGGAGCCCCTGAAACTCCCTCAGGGGCCGCTGGTGGTCCCTGGAGTCCAGCTTGGGAACCACTGCTCTGATGTGTATCTATTGGGGTCCTTACATGAGATGATTTGGAAATCACTGCACCCTCTGACACAAGCTGACTTTTTTTTTTTTTTTTTAATTAAAGCATCAAAAGAACAATTTGTCAATATTGTTTTAGAGGATACAGAGAACAGAGAACATTTAAAACAGAACATACAAATACAAGAAAAAGACTACCACTGCTAGCCTACTACCACTATTAAAAATATCATTAGAAATAAAAATAAGTAAAGGCAAAACTATATTAAAAAAAAGGACGGTTTTAAGGGGTTCTGAGCAATATTTTGTTATAGTAGTCTAACAGTATCTGTTTTTTAGTGAGTTTAGTAAGTTGTTTAACTTCAGTTTAGAAATTGGCCTTTAGATGTAGATTTAAAACAATTTTATATAATAAGAAAATGTATAACTACCTCAGCAGCTTTATCATCACCTTCCTACTAGCAAGTTGGCCTATGTCTTTCAAAGCAAACACTGAGATGTTTAAAAAAATATGTACACTGAAATCCCTCCAGAAAGCAATAAGAATATTACAATCATAAAACACGTGTTGAATAGTCTCCTCACACACATACACACACACACACACACACACACACACACACACAAATATCTTCAATAGGACACGCTGACTTTGTGCTGCCGTGGCTCCTCTCTGTTGAACCAGTCGAGGTGGGCGGAGTTACCCAACAATTCAGCCAATCACTGCCACCCACGACCGGTCGACTTGACTTACTTGCTCTGCTCTGACTGGGAAATGAGAAGTGATGCCAAGTTACATTGAATAGCTGTCACCACATGGGACTGTCAAGAATTAATGCGTAGTTAAAATTACATTAGCTAGAGTTTGTTGCAAGAAACTGCAGGGCTTGTTTGATCCAGACATTGATCTAACCATGGTTTCCATCAACCATGTAGCGCACAAAGTCTTGACTTACATGCCATTTGTTCTTGTTTTGATTGACCTGAGATATGAAGGTAAGAAACTGACTATTCCATCTCAAACTAGCGTTATATAATATTATTTTGAGCTTTGACCATTGTTCAGACAAGCCATACAGGCTGCACAAAGTAGAGTATATCGCTAACATTAGCTAAGTTACCGAAACCGAAAAGATTAACGTTAGCTAGCTGGCTTCCTAGCTTGAAAATAGTAGTTTGTGGGACGTTATCAGATCAACTTAACGGTTAGCTGCTAGCCAGCTAATGAGGTTTGCCTCCCCATGCTAGAGGTAGTTTTTATTAGCTAGTTAACTTAGTTTGTACATTGCAACTCTTGCTTGCTGTAAGCACAGCCGGTGAAGCTGATAAAATTGCATTGCTTCATGTCAGAGAGCAGTACTTGGGCTTCCTGGTTATGATGTAAATGTTACTTTTATGAATATGCAAATGTCACCTGATTTCACCTCACTTCTGTAGCGAGTCACTAACGTTTACTACTTAAAATGACAATAGTGTAGCTGAATAGCCTGTACTATATGCTCAAAACCTTGGAGGATGTCAGTATTATGTTTATTATATATGTTAGTGACATGTCAGTATTGTGAATGTTTCTCAGGAGTGACATGTGGCAGGGATGGGAGTGTGGAGAGTCACCTGGAGATGGGGAAGAAACTGCTTGCTGCTGGCCAGCTAGCTGATGCCCTCTCTCACTTCCATGCTGCTGTGGGTAAGTGACAGAAATAATCAGACTGTTTAAAAAGATTTACCTCTGGCGATTAGGAAATATAACTCACAGTATTCATCTTAATGGTTTTGTTTGTTCATATCCAGATGGCGATCCCAAGAACTACATGGCGTACTACAGGAGAGCTACAGTTTACCTAGCCATGGGGAAGTCGAAGTCTGCACTGCCAGATCTGAGCAGAGTCATAGAGCTCAAGCCAGACTTCACATCTGTGAGTCCCACTGTGAACATCAGCTGATCTTAAAACTTTTCAGTCCTGGGCCCAAATTTGAGAAATCCACTCTTACCCTGGCACCCAGGCTCATTGAAACCGTTGTACTCTGTCATGTTGAAATCCACCTGAAACATTCTGGGTCTGACCCATAGTGTAAGAAACACAGGTTTACACAAATAGTGAGAAGAAGTTGCTACAGTATATGTGCACATTTTATACCACAACTTCTTGGCAACTCAAGCCAGATATTGCCAGGTCCAGGCATGACTATGTTGGGAAACTGGTCAGTTATGTCAGCTGTGTTGACAAAGTCTAGATTATATTTACAGCTTTCAACACAACAAATTCTCGCTTCCTCTCTCAACAGGCAAGGCTTCAGAGAGGAAACCTCCTTCTGAAGCAGGGCAGGCTGGATGAGGCAGAGAGCGACTTTAAGAAGGTGGTAAGTACAGTAATATCCAGTTTGAACTCCATGGGAATGTGACTGAGTAGGAGGTGTCTCTTTAATTGAGGAAGTTCACCAGGAGGTGTCAGTGTTGATCTGTAGCTTGGTATAGTACTGAGATTTTATGTTTTAACGCTACAATGAAGCATGAGAACTAGGCGTTATTGTTTATCCTTATGTTTTTGGCACAAAATAAAATTCAAAAAGAAGACTGTTGCACCTGGACAATCATAAGCTTTTCATTCATCAACCACCTAATTGATTGGAAGAAGGACAATTGTGGTTTTCTATGCACGATGCACATTTATTTATTTTATCGCAATGTATAATAACAGGCCATGGATTTCCTAGATTTCAGGCAGACCTAGTTGATAATATTGACAACATGGGGGGGACTTGTTTTGTTATTGGTGGGGTGGGATGAAGAGCATACAACATGTTTAGGGAAAAACAAAGCTCTTCGAACCCAAGCATCAAGCAAGTAAAAAACATTGCAAGTAGAACATTTCAGCAGGCCACCTAGGAGCTTAAAAACAAGGAAAACCCTGCATTTATAAGCCATATTACAAAGATGGTTGATGATAATTAAATTGGCGGCCAACTCTCATTTGGGTCTTCAGGGATCATTTGCAGGTGCTCGTTAAGGATCAAGAGTGAAACTCACTAATACGTTTTCCATTAGAATTACCATTTTACACTGAGGTTTCATAACACTGCCAGAAGAGATAAATGCCCTTGTTGCAGATCCTTTAATTCTTAAATTCCATTTAAAGCTGCTGTATTCTCAGGTGAGGTTATCATGACTTGGTAATTCCTCTTGTACATGGTGATAGGATATGAATGTCAGATATCATCACATTGTGCCAAGGGCATGTGGCAGGGCTTCAGCCCCCTAAGCCTGTCCTCATAGTTTGTCCCTTTGCCTTTTCATTGTATTTTAATGAATACACAGAGAACCCACCAGCTTTTGATTAACACAGTTATGTCTAGATTGAAGCACAGCAGTTAGCCTTGTGTTCCTTTTTTAGTAGACTGTAATGTGAAACTTCAGGTGGCTAAGCTGGGGGAAAATGTCTGGCCACTAAGCTGTATTATTGGTGAGATTTTCTTTTAATACAGGTTAGAAAAAAAAGTCAATTTCTGAGAGCGCCCAAGGTGTAGAAAGTTTTATAATTGAAATCAACTGTCATGCCTCCTGCTTCAAGACTGCAAGGAGCCATATTCCCAGCAGAGGCCAATAGGCATCTGGACTTGTGCAGTTTTATGTGGATCATATTTTGCTGGTAGGATCTCAATGGGTCTGGCCTGAGGTGCATGCTGACCTGCTGCTTCAGCAGTCCAGAACACTGGCATGGTGTAATGCATCACATTTATGCATTACTCTCTTCCTAAGGCTGAGCTAGCAGGAAACACTTACGGGACAGCCAGGTCTATTTGTAAAGGATGTGCCATTAGCTGAGATTGCTCTCGTGAAGATGATGACCTCTGTGATGAGGATGATTATAGTGTAATGGGTTTAGGGAATGGTAAGTAAGTACTGCTGTGATTGGCAATGCTTTTAAAAGTCAAAGTTGGCACAAGTATCTTTTCAAATATAAGAGCTTGCCTATATTGGAATTGGACAGAATCAAAATTTCCTAAGCATATTGAGCACACTCTGCTCTACCATCTATGTCTCCTTGTGTTCCTTACTCTTCCCTGGCTTCAACCTTTTTTTTTTTCTCTAGCTCTTCCTCTTCCCTCCTTAATCCCCCCCGTCTTCATCAGATAGAGGAATTTCAGTTCCATTCCATTCAGTTTGTGGCTAAACCGCTTTAATCACCGCTGGAAGTACTCGATGTAATGCCTTGCCTCGCTGTGTTCCAGCTCAAGTCCAACCCCAGCGACAAAGAAGAGAAGGAAGCCCAGAGTCAGCTGACCAAGTCAGATGAAATTCAGCGGCTGGTGGTTCAGGCACACAGCAACTTCAACAGCAGGGATTACATGACAGCTGCCGCCCAGCTCGACACCATCATTGAGGTAAGGAACACACCTTGTAAGCATTGCCTAGTTTTCCTGCAAGGATGATGTTAAGACAAAGAAGAAGGCTTTATGCTGAAATTTTGTCAGGAAAAACTTTTATGCATGTAGGGCTAGAGTGTGCAATGCTTTTTTCTTCTTTCATGTGAGATTTTTGTGCCAGTGATCAGCACCTTATGAACTTTCTTTCAGAGGGCCTAACATCCACACAACAGTTTGTAAATGTAATCACCGGACCATTAGTATTACACTGCATTTGACATGTAATGTCCGCCTGTTCCAGACTTGCGTTTGGGATGTGACCTCTCGTGAGCTGCGAGCAGAGTGTTTCATTCAGATGGGAGAGATGGGGAAGGCTATCAGTGACCTTAAAGCCACCTCCAAGCTGAAGAGCGACAATACCCAGGCCTTCTACAAACTCAGTAGCATCTACTATAACCTCGGAGACCATGAGATGTCCCTCAAGTAAGACCAACTTTGGGTACACACTAGGCTGCTGTACTAGAGGATGCTCATTGTGCCAAGAACCAGACTAAAATAGGGTGTCACTATGAGAAAATGTCCTAATTACTAAAATCTTTTACCCAGAAAATACAGCAAATTTGCTAATTTTTCCCCCACACATAGAAGATATTAGCTCTCTCTAATGGAGTACATCTCAATAATTTTTGTCTAGTGACATTAATGGTCTAAAGTTATGTTGTTAGTAAAACTAATGGATTGAATCTGTACTCTGTGTCAGCTGATTTTCAAATTGTAGTACTCTGTAGTGCTAGCAAGAGTGAAAAAGTGATATTGATGCATCCATTTTTCTAGCATTTTTTTCTGTCTGACATATATGTGGGTAGCATGTCACATATTGTACATCATGTAATGTCACAGAAAAGACGTGACTCTTTTAATCACCCTTACCTGTTTTATCCTCCTCATCTCTGATCTCAGTGAGGTGCGCGAGTGCCTGAAGCTGGATCCTGATCACAAGCAGTGTTACAGTCATTACAAGCAGGTGAAGAAGCTCAACAAACAGATCCAGTCTGCAGAGGAACTCATCCAAGAGCAGAGGTGTGTTTGTGTGTGTGTGTGGGTGTGAGTATTCATGCAATGCAATTGTGTATCCCTGTAATATAGCCTGAACAGCAGGGATTGCATCAGCAGCAACCTAGAATGACGGCCCCCTTACCCACAGGCATCCTCACCTGCTGGTCTTACAAACAGACATGCAATTCTCCTCTCAACTTGAAAGGATGTCACATCGTATTTGGCACACATCACATTATATCATTTTCACAAGTCTGAAACGGAGACGGTAAAGGAGTGGCATAATGTTTGTGGGTGCAGTGATCCATGTCGCATCCTACTGTTTTCCCAGTGTCAGCATCGTTAAAACACCTACCTGTCTCCTGCTCTTTTTAGGTACGAGGACGCAGTGAGCAAGTACGAGGCGGTGATGAAGACCGAGCCCAACGTTCACCATTACTCCCTCCATGCCAAGGAGCGCATCTGCCACGCGCTGTCGCAGGTAAGACTCTTCACTGCTGCTGTGTGCCTTTAGAAAATCACATTATATTTCTAAGCATTGGGTTTGTGTCGAGCGGTCTGGTTATTAATATTAATTCAAAGGTATTGAGTGGTCAAGCAAGCGTCTGTAATGTGTGTGTGTGTGTGTGTGTGTGTGATGACCAGGGCCAGCAGGCGAGCAGAGCTATCTCAGTGTGCAGTGAGGTGCTCCAGTCAGAGCCGGAGAACGTCAACGCGCTGAAGGACAGAGCTGAGGCCTACGTCCTAGAGGAGCAGTATGAGGAAGGTAAGCGCTCACCTGGTGGCATGGATGAGTCCTGGCAGATGCAGTTGTTGGCAGTTCAGATCTATTATATTGTTTATTTTTCAACTTAATGGACTCATCTCAAGCCAGGCTCACACTTAAGCCGTTGAATGCATTACTCTCCAGTGGAAGTTCCTTCATTTCAAATGAGAAAATGCATTACAGCTGCATCTTTCTGTTGCAGGTGCATTGAATTACGATACAGGTGTTGGATTTGTTGTAGTTATGTATGTGTAAATTAAAACAAATGTTTTTTTCTGTGTTTTGAACAAAAGTTGCTCCTAAAGTATATGAATTTACTAACACCTATACATGTGATTTCTCAAGTTGCGTGTTCCTCCGTTTTTTACCACCTCTCAGTTTAGTTTTGTGATGAGAAAATTGAAATAAAGTAACTGAAACTGCAACTAAAATGTATGTTTTAATACTACAATCAAGAATCACAGCTAATCAGTTTCATTGTAGGAGCCTGACCCATGGGATCCTTGCGTAGAACTCTGCACATACGTAGTTTGTAGCAAAATAAATGCATTACAGATTAAGTGTGATCCCTGCTTTGGACTGAGATCCAGTCAACCAGCTGCTTTGGTTGTTGTTCAGTCAGATGAATGTAGAGTGCGCTGTTTTACCATCAGAGCAACTGCTCTGTAGGAAGCATGCAGGCATTTGAAAGGGGCATGATCACATCCAATCAATCCAAGTCTCATTTCACACAGGCTTTTTGTACATCACCATTCAGTTTGAATGTGAATGAAATTTAAGCAAACATAGGTTTTCCATATCTAATTTGGTTATTGCACATGGCTCCTATGTCTTTTGCCTACAAAAATCATACATCCGTTAAAACCCCTACGTGATCCAGTATCATTACAACTAGGCGTGGAGCGCAGTGTGTTTTGAAATACGCACAGCTTGCAAGATCTACAGCTGCCCTGCCTTGCGGGCTGAAATTATGCACAGTTGCTCATTTATCAAGCCCAACGCCATTCTTAGGTGGCGGTGCCAAAACACAGACACACACACACCCTGCTTTCACTATCTCTATGATGTTTTTTGTACCTGAAACAGTCTCCCCTATCTATTGTCAAATTGCTGAAAGTCCAATGACAGGAGATGGTGAAATCTTGAGGAGTAATAAAATCCATTACTTAGTCGAAGATCCCTCCTCTCTCTCCCAAACATCATCCTTGCCCGTCAGCTGGTTGTCTGCCACCACTCTGTGCAAACAACCAGTAGATATTTTTGTTGAAACCCCTGCCTACATCTTATGTTTATCTGTCAAATCTGTTAGAAATGTGACGGAAGCCATCCACACCTCATCAGTGTGTCTGAGCACAGAGTGCCAACACAATGTCACAACACTGGTTCT
This sequence comes from Centroberyx gerrardi, assembly GCF_048128805.1. NCBI lineage: Eukaryota > Metazoa > Chordata > Actinopteri > Beryciformes > Berycidae > Centroberyx > Centroberyx gerrardi. The sequence continues at coordinate 16,707,328 of NC_136006.1, read as the reverse complement.
TATAAGAGGAGAGAAAAAACGGATGATCTTACTCATCACTAATCATCTAAAACTCTGGCTCTGCACTGCTAGACTGTGACATTTACTCCCTTAGCATTCAAGCTCCTGTCATTTAGCATTTGATTTCCCTTCCAGTTGCTCAGTGCATTACAACTCAAAACACTTCCATTACAAATTGAAGAAAGAAGTGCAGTCGGATTAAACCTCCATGTCTAGTTGTTAGAGCAGTCAGGGTGTTATCATTCTGTTTATAGTGTTGGCCTATAGTATAGTATTTTACACACAAAGGAGTTTTGTTAAATGTTCAAAAGATTCAGCCGATATGGTTTTAGCTTTTATTTTTGAAAACATAAGAGGAAAAACTGAGTGCCCAGCCTGTTTTTTTTTTTTTTTGTTTTTGTTTTTCACCAAACATCATCACAGGCAAGCCGGCCCCTGAGTAACAAAACCCCACACCAAGACTGCTCTCCATCAGCTCTGCAGCCACAGGGGAGGTTGGCTGGGCAGAGGAGGTGTAGATTGCCATTAACACACTTTATCTGCTTAGGAATGAACACACCAGCAGGTGGGAGCGTCAGCCCTCACGCAGGCTTTTAAACTGTCAGAACCCATGGGCCTCACACTCGGCACACACGCTCATTACACACAAACACACACACACACACACACCCCTCAGTACACCTCACAGGGTAAACAAGCCTCAAAGCACCACAAACATGCACACACAAACACAGCCTGGAGCGGCTGCACCTCAAACTGAAGGTGATGGGGCTTGCTAAATGAATAAAGTGGTTTACTACATGACTACACTGCAGGATTGTGCAGTCATTTTTATGGGATGTGAGCGATTACCAGCTGTCATTGCAAAGAACATTAGTTAGTCAAGCAAGGTTTTGTGGGTCATAATGTTTGTTAAAGCAGTGGAGGTTTGAAAAAGTGATTCAGTGCCTTGCTCTAAGACACTTAAGCAGGGTGGATGCTTGCCGAAATAAGTGGCCTTTCCCGGCATCATCACACTATGCTGCTGCCCCATTAGTTGCCGTGAATGAATGAGCAATATTGATCATATCCTGCATTCTTATGTTTTTTTCCAGCTATTAAGGACTACGAGACTGCGGGTCAACACAGTGAGAATGACCGTCAGGTCAAAGAAGGCCTGGAGAAAGCTCAGCGGCTCCTCAAACAGTCTCAGAAGAGGGACTACTACAAGATTCTCGGAGTGAAGAGGTGGGAATTTCAGGAATACTGTGGAATTTTTAGAGGTGTAGTCCAGACAGGGAAGGTCAGGGTTTTTGATAAATTCACTGGGGAAGTCAGGGAATATCAGGGCATTTTACAAGCGGGTCACTCACTACAGGAATGTATTTTACAATGTCGTTACTTTAGACCGTTGTTTTCAGATGTTTTTATATATTGTGTGGCCACTCCACAGGAAGCCCAAGTGCAGTGGAAACCAGACTGTTTATCCCCTTTTGAACCGTTCTGAGCTGAAAAACAACATGATCGAGCCAAGAAGGAATAACTGACTCAATAATGAAAAGTCATGGAATATTACATCAGGGCCACAGTGGGAACCCTGACACTTGGTCCAGTTTTGACAGGTCCAGCTTATGTTGAAAAGAAGGAAAAGGTTATTTGTGTGTTTCTAGATTCTCAGTAGATGCACTGATGATGCTGCTCTTACTGTCGCAGGTCCGCCCAGAAAAAGGAGATTATCAAGGCCTACAGGAAACTGGCACAGCAGTGGCACCCGGACAACTTCCAGGACCCAGAGGATAAGAAAAAGGCTGAGAAGAAGTTCATAGACATCGCTCAGGCCAAAGAGGTTCTCACTGACCCAGGTAAGAAGAAGTTAAAACTCTGGCAGTGTTAGTGTGATGCTCTTCCCCTTGAGCTACGCAGCCACACCCACCAACGGCTCCTCTAGAATATGAGGCATTCATAACACTTTACCGTACCCATTGGAGAAATACAGTAGAACTCTAATAATGTTCTTTGTGTTGGTTTCTGCTAACATATTTCATGATATTTCCTCTCCACTGCTTGCCAGAAGGTATTTTTTACTTTTGCAAACAAAGTTGGATGGAGGTTGTTTTGTTGGCAAGATATCTCAAAAAGTAACTAGAAGGGCACTCGGAGAGCGCAGACTTCCGCCAAGGTTCATGCTATTAATGCTTGTTTGTGAGTCGGATCCGGATCCGCTCCAAAATGTAATGGGTTCTTCCTTGGCCCATGCTACACCCTTCCACGAAGTTTCATGAAAATCGGGCCAGTAGTTTTTCCGTAATCCTGCTAACAGACAAACAGACAAACAAACAAACAAACGGCACCGAAAACATAACCTCCTTGGCGGAGGTAACAAACAGATATGGATGAAATTTGGTGGACAGCTAGCCCTTGGGCTACGGATCAGTTGATTAGATTTTAGCGGTCTTGGATTTCCACACCAGAGCACTGATCACACAGTTCAGATAGATTAGGGATCATTGGTTTTGTTTTGTTTTCTTTTTTGTAGTATTAGGGCACATCATTACAATTACTCCCCTAATTAGGCAATATCAAGTTAATGTCTGAATGACTTATCAGTATCAACTTGCATATTTTCTGTATCTCCCATTCACACATATTTTACCTTGACAGCATTGTTGGACTCTGTTAGGCTGCTACATAATTAGCAGGTTTATCTGTGGGGTTTCTTTTTTTGTGCTTAAACTCTGCTAGTGTTACTGCTAGTCACGTTATTATAATTGTATATTTCTAATTCTAATACTGTATGTGCAGTTGTTCAATATTGATGTGTGGGCCTGTGTGTTTCTAGAGATGAGAACAAAGTTTGACCACGGTGAAGACCCCATGGACCCAGAGAGCCAGCAGGGAGGCCACCATCATCATAACTTCCAGGGAGGCTTCCAAGGCTTCCAGGGTTTCAACCCCTTTGGCTCCGGACCCTTCAACTTTAAATTCAACTTCAACTGAGGAAGCTCGCATCCAGCACAGCTGGAGCTGATTTTTGTATTTTCCTCCCTATTTAAAGGGAAAACACTGGTCCAAAGAATGCCGGTTCATACCAATAGAGACTCACGAAAATGTGTTGGAGGAAATGGTGACCTTAATCCAGATCATATTAAAGATGTGTCATTGTTGTTGAATGATACAACTTTGGATTCCATTTGGGGAAAGTCTGTTGCTATGCTAACAACTGTCTGCCATGTCTGAAGCAGCTCTTATCTGTAGAGATTCCAATCAAGAGTAAAGGGTTAATTCCAAAGTGACACTTACACCCTATCGGTGTATTGGACACTCTGAAATTCACATCCATTCTTAAGATTAATGTGTACATAGGTACAGTACTATTTTTATATGAATGGAGTTTTTCTGAACTGTAAATAAAGATCTATTTATGCTTATTAATTTGAACTGAGGAGTTCGCCTTCCCTTTTGGAGTATCACTGTACATGTAAGGTTAGAGAGTAGTTCCACTATGTATTTGAACTTTTGAACTAGTTCATCTGCACCAGGAGTTACTGAACTGGACTGAAGCTACAAATTATTTTTTCCAAAGTTAACTTCAGGAGTTAATTAAAGCTACAAAAGAAGACTGAAACCCAGGATTGAGAGAGTCCTTCCCTCTTTATTTCTCTCTCCCAAACCAAAACTCAAAACAGTGAGTTTCTTCTGAATTGTCTAGCTGTCAGCATTTGTCCGGAGTGTGCAGTGTAGATAATTTGACAGTATTTGTTTCAGTGTGAAGTGGTAAGCTCCATATGAGTGTGATGTTTCCCACACTGCATACATGTCAGACAACTGGTCCAATGTAGAAGCTTTGATAACATGTTGATGTAAACCTAAATGTGCTTAGTAATGGTAAGCGAGTAAAATGTCTGCCATAACAAGAGAAAAATACTAAGCAGGTTTTACCTTGCTCATGGTGTGGAACAAATGAGTCTAAGAAATTCCTTCTATTTGAGACTTGTGCCTTTCACACCATAAATCGCACATCCACTGACCGCACTAGGGACAAAAAAATTCCAGAAACCACTTTTGTAATGACTGGGTTTTGTAACAAAGATAGATTTAATTTTTCACACCTGAAATGACAATTACAGCAATGTAAACATTTCCATTTGACACACCGGAGTGAGAGACTGTTAAGACAGAGACAAAAGTACTGTTGGTTTCAGTCGAGCAGCGACACCTATTCTGTTCCTGAGACAAAAATATTGTTTTATTCTGTAATTTAAGGTATTGAAAAATTCAGTCTAAAAATTGGACACATACTGACATACACGCTGTATATACAGACGTTGTAAACATACTGTAATAACTTAAAATCCTATATTTTACCTATAACCATGACCTTTAGTGTGCAAATGAGGATCGTTTGATCCATGACTTGGCGATAATAAAGGTTAGCCTGATCGGCCTACATACCATTATATCTAATATAGCATCACATGACTTGGCAAGGAGAGATACAGATGGTTAGTGCAGCACTTTTCCAGGCTGTACTGTGGACGTCTGTCTGTACATCATGTTTGGTGCTAGCTACTGTTTCTATATAACAACTTTGCAGCAGGTAGTGAAATAAACATCACAGTTACTGTAGGTAAATAACCCAAAATCCATCACTAACTTTGGTGTGGGCATTTCAGTCAAAGGCGTGGCCATAGATTTAGAGTCATTAACGATGACAATTAAGAATACATAATGCATAAGCTTTGTGAAAGTGAGTTTTAGATTTAAAAAAAATAACCATGCAAACCACTATAATCAAGGTTAAAACTGCATGATTAGATTCTTAGGGATGTGCCTTATGAAGTCGATTCTTTGCATACAGTATCAGTGCAATCTATGCCATTTGTCTTCAAACACACATCTAATACTTATAACCAGTATCATCCTGAAGTCTCCCTGTGTTTACTTCATACTCCAAGGTCTGACTGTAGTGTTGACAGCATACCACGAGTTAACAGTTGGCGGTTAACAGTTACATCACCTGTTGATTTTGTAAGACACATATTGTATTGACCGTAGAAAAAGGTATGACATCTTTGAAAAATATTTCTGTTCATCTTTCCCAGGTTACAGACGTAACACTCCATGGCTAGGTTTTGTTGGAAATGTATATCTTCAAGCTTCACAGGAGGACTGGGTGCAAAAGGCTGCCTCTTTCCTCTTCAGCATGGTGCTGGCAGACGTTAAAGTTCATCACGCTGGTTGTCTAGAGTGCAGCAGAGGAGGAGAATTGTTAGAAAATTAATGCGGTGGTCAGGGACAGTGCATGACACAAATTTTGTCCAAGAAAAAGGTCTGTTATACAATATAAGACATTATAGTGACAGCTAGTTTGACTTCTCTGTCCTATAAAAATGGGCAGACATAGACGCAGAAAATAGTATATATATATTTTTTTGTTAACCTTGTTTTTGTTGTGAGGGCGCAGGAGTGTGTCTTTGTGGTGCTGCGTCTTCCTGCTCCTGGATGTGTGTCAGTAACTGTTTGATCTCGCTGTCATACTCGACCCACTCAGGCACAATCCTTGCCGCTGCTGTTAGCTTGGGCTCCTTGGTCTTTGGGTTATTGCACTGTAGCAGATAAGCAGACAAAACACATCACTCATGCCACCAATGTGACTTCCTCCCAGCAAGCCGCATCGTCACTCCCAGCACTGTGTGTGGCAGAGATTTAAACCTGATTTGATTTCCTCTTCTGTTAAAAGGACATTAGTCTGTGTCTCATGTGTCTGAATTGCCGAGCGGTGTCCCATACCACTATGAGGAAATTGTTCTTATTTCAGTCCAGTGGAGCCTGTCCAATAATTCTCTGAATTAGTTTAAGAGACTGCAGGATTGCTCCCCAGTTCTCTCCTAAATGCTGAGTGACTCATGGACATCAGTGGCTGGGAATAATGCTTTGGTTTTAGTGCTGTAGCTGCTGCACTTCACTACTGTAACCATCAAAGCTGCACTAGAGGTGGTCATCTACAAAAATGATTCCCCTTATCAGCCTGAAATTTCAACCTGAGCGAAAGAGGGATTCACGGTGAGAATATAAATGGGCTTCTTCTGGCTTTGACTGCGTGAGCGAAAGAACAGAAGAATACATTTGTTACATGTGCAATTTAGCTAAGAGTATTATGTAGCTTTTTCCTGGTATGCCATTTAGCCTCCTCCGGCTGCTCATTAGCATCTGGTGCCTCAGAGTCAGATCTAGGTTGTGTGGGGCTCACCAGGTCTATGGTCTTGGCTGTGACTTTGGAGGAGTCGTCGCACCACGTCTCACACCACAGCCATTCCTGGGGCAGAGACTTGATGGCCACCTGGTGGATCATGTTGTTAGGAAGGTCCTACAAAGATCACAGAACAAAAAGTGTGTTAATTTAAGGGCACATTCTAATCTTGACACATTAGGCAACTATAGTAGGTGCTAGAAGAAATAACTGCATCAGACCATGAAATTATCTTTGAGTTACCTGGTCCAGGTTAGACAGACTGTTGGGGTCTTGGCTCAAGGCTTGGTACTGGCCACGTAACCTGTCCCCAGCTGCAATCTTACGGAACTTCTTTAAATCGACTACATATAAAGCACTGGTTGGAGAATGGAAGAAGTGATAGAGAGAGAGAAGGGGGGAACAAGGAGAGAAAGCAAGTGTGAAAAAATGCTGAAACCACTTCCTGAAGAGGAAAATCCACAGGAACGCTCTTGCTAGAGTGACTTAACAAAGATAAAAATGCCCCGGGCGCTTTCACATATTAATACACCCAAAGGTGCAGTATAGAAACTTTACATCACTTATTAGGTGTGAGTCATGCCAGAGGATATTCGCTGCCTTATGTTTTCCCTGAGCTCGATGGTGCGGATCATCTCTCACCCTTGCTGCTTCTGTCCTGCCCCGTGGAGCTAGGCAGCACACTGGCTTCCAATAAAATCATTGTAGCTTCCTGACGGCCCTTTTTTCCCTCCCGCTCAGCCGCTGCTGCAGTGGAAAGCTCTGCTAGCTGGGCAGCTTCCTCTGCTCAGCAGAGCTACTAGCTGCCAGCTGATTAAGCCCCATCCAAAGAGCCAGAACTCAGTGCCACACGCCCAGCAAGGAGCCCTGCACTTTTTGTTTCACACTTAGTCCTTTCCCAATTTAATTTGCACCATGGTTATAGACAATATCACATATAAAAATAGAGGGAGATAAAAATACAATAAGTATTTTCATATTTTTCTTCTTCCTCTGTCGTACAGTATGTGGGGCTTAAAACAGCAGGTCCCACATAGAGTAATGAATAATTCCTCCAGATAATTCTCTGAATCCAAGCCAAAAACAGGTAATGACTTACAGGCAACAGGGAAAGATCTATTTTCATGATTGTGTGCAATGTATGAAAAGCTTTTTTCAGTGGGTATCTACCACCTAAGCAGTGTAGTCTCTCTTTGACTTTTCTTTATTCACAGCTCTTTTATTCTGCTATGTGAAGTACAGAGAATAAGTCATGAATGCCTCCGGCTGAATAAACAGTGTGAATAGCCTAAAAGGAATCACTGGCTGTCAGAAGCAAAATGTTTTGAATGTTAATATTTTGAAATATATGGATTTATTCTGCCAACTATCTTTGAGAGAAAAAAAGGGGTAACCTTCATTTTCCACAAAAATAACTACAATAACAGTGAAAGGTAGAAGGAAGAGGATTATACTGTTATTGTACATTTGTAACCTAAAAAAATAGTCCTGCATGTACAATAGCTGTTTGTGCTTGTATAGGTAAAATGTCAGAAGTCCTTATTGGGCAGACAGAATAGTTTGTGCTGCTGTTAAGTCATTTCACATTTAAGTATAGGTGTGTACCTGATGTGGTACTTCCTGTGTCCCAGATGAGAGGCCCAGTAGCCGCTCCTCCAGAAGCGGTAGCCATCCATCTCTCTGCGGCTATCGCAAAACGGGGTGTAGCCGTAAGGGGCGCCCTCCAGGTTCAAATCCCTCAGCTCCTTTAGATCAGCCCGCACTATCTGCGAAGGAGGAGGAAGGATACGATGAAGTACGACGGAGAGGACTGTCAACACTTCAGCACTCTTCAGTCCTCACCTGAGATGGCGAGGATAAATCATCCAATCTTCACTCTGTTGCTGGGACTGATATAAAAGTGTCTTTTCAGCCCCACACTCGCACACAGATCACTGCCCTACAGCTACAGCTGGACAATTACCTGGTCAGCGTCTACAAAGATGATCTTGTCCACAGCCAAGGGGAAGAGGACATCCAGGAAGAGGATCTTGTAGCCCCAGATGATGCGCTGCTTCTCAGTCTGCTGGTGCAGCCAGCGGGGCCACTTGTACTGCACTAGTTCATATTGGAAGCCGTAGGACTCTGCCATGTGAGGGATGGTCTCCTAACCACACCAAAAACAACACACCAGAGGTAAAATATCCAATGCAGCAGCAAGTCTCTTTTTTACAGTTTTGGTTTGACCCAAGAACTATACATCCAAGAAACACCCCGGGCCATTTTGGCTATTTTTGCAATTTAAGACGAGTCACAGAAATCGTTGCATATAGATTCATCCCTATAGGAAAACAGGGAGATAAAACACAGACCATCACAAAGAATGAGGCAACCCACAGATCCTTTCTTTGCTCAGTACAAATAAATGTAGGCCTCCCAGGGGTCACTGTGGAACTGGGATAAAGTTTTTGTGACCAGGCAGGGAGGCAGAAAGTTTGCGTGGAGTCGCGAAGCGAGGCAGGTACCTTGAAGGAGGGGGAGAGGTAATTCTTGAGGAACCAGAACTTGACAGGGGTTTTGGTATGCCGAAGGACGGACAGCATCATTATTCTGGAACAGAGAGACAGAGATAGAAAGAGTGAGGGGTGAGTCTCAAAGGAACAGGGCTAAAAAGGAAAGTTGTGTGTGGGGCCTGGAAAGTGAGTGTGTGCGACTGTGTGTGTGTGTGAACTGAAAGTGACCCACCTCAGAAAGCGCTCGTATAGATGGCCTGAAGCCACAGAAAAGATGTTCAGAACATCCTCTTTCTTCTTCTCTCCATCATCTGACCTGGAGCCACCACCTGTGATGCTATAAAGGGTCACATTATACATAAGCCTGTTGTCTTCTGATTGATGCTTACTTTTCATATATAGCGAAAAGCAGATCACAACGAAGCCAATAGCCACCATGCTTTTTGTAGAGCCAGGAGCAAAAACACTGTAACACTTTAACAGCCGACAGAAATACATTTTCAAACAAACAAACCATGCATTATATTTCAGGAAAATGAGGTGCTTTTTTAATGAAAGAACTACAAAGAGGGTGACAATGCTCTGGCGGACTAAGATTGAGTATTTTACAGCAGAAAGTGCTGTTCTCCTGCTGGCTCTTCTCCAGAGAGCTGAAGTAATCAACTCATTAGAGCACAGACACAGAGAAGGCAGCTGCAAAATCTAAACAGGTCCTAATGCTTGCATAGCATAATGGAGAGCTGATAATACAAGCTAAAGAATCTAAAAGCATAAATTTGTATCTAGTCATTAAACAGCTAACACAGATGCACTGGTGAGTTTAAGCATTATGACAAAGGATATGAATTGCCAATGCTATACAGTACAGACAGAAAAGACACATCCAGATCCTAGTCAGTCCATTACCTTTCCCATTCAGTTTTCCACTCCATTTTACTATTTGATTCAAAATTTCAAAATGCAAGTTAACAATCTCTTTGTCCTATCCCTCCAATAAAATGGATTCACACTGAGACACCAGACTGATTTAAGCTCAGATAATGGAAAAATCCAAAGGACACTTTCTAAACTTTTGAGCACACAAACATACCCTAACCGCTGTTAAAGCACAATGGATCATGATGCAAGGCACATTTGGTGGACAGAAATCAGGACTTGTGCTGGAGGGCAGGGTTGTCTGCAGTCAAACTGTGTGTCCTTGTCTTTAACAGACTGCTGATGAGGGGAGAGTGTCTCTTCCACACTCAATCACGACCACAGCCTGGGCCAGAGGCTCCAGGAAAAGACTACTGAGTGAGAGAGGGGGTGGGGAGGGAGCACGCTGTTTGCCTCTCCATGTCCTCTATCACCAACTCCAACACACACACACACACACACACACACACACACACACACACAATAGTCTGACTTTTCTCTGTCTCGCCACACTTGACTTTACACAAACTCAATGTTCTGTCCCAGGCCAAGAGGCTGCATGAGTTTGTACCTTTCTTGTCAATTGTTCCCTATCCTTCTCCACACCTGCAGTGCAGCTCTCTCCCTGCACTCCACCGTATCTCCTCCTCAAACCAATGTACCGCTCTTTCTGGTTGAGTGAGCCGGCTTTTGGGGTGTCACCGCACCGCTGTGGTCTAGGGGATGCCTATTGCCTGTCGTGGCTAAGCCAGCCATTATGAAGGCCCTCCAGCGCTACAGCGGGACCCCCAGATAAGCAGCTTTAGCTAGTCAGGTGAGAGCCCGTTTGGCTGACTCGCACCAGATAATCCGGACCTCTGGAAGGATCCGCAGAGCTCTGGCTGAAGCCTGAGCAGCAGCCAGCACTAACGCCGGAGCTGGACCGAACTCTACTTATGGCTTTCCTCGCACTCTGTAGCTTCAGCAGCCTCATCCTCTTTCTGCTGTATGGAGATCATCCAAATAGAAACACATCAAGACATTTGCCTGGAGTCTTAAGCCTATATGGATCTTTGCAAGTTTATCTTTCTTTCTACTGAAGCATCCATTCATGCATGTTTTTGTGTATGTGCAGAGAGGCAAACAGATAGACAGACAGATATAGATAGACAGATAGATAGATAGAAATATAAATATTTAAAGCATAAATCCAGCCATTTTCAACCTGGACCCTATTTTTGCTTCACTATAGAGCTACTTGCCTGCCAATGGACACACCAAAAATCAAACCCAAAAGCACCCAAAGCGTGTCTTTTTCAACATTTGCTCAGTCTGTAATGATACATTTCGCTTAAAAGATATAAATGGAAACTATCTAAAGTCAGTTTTGATAATACCTTCACCATTGCTTTAGCACCAAAAGATTTCACAGGATTACAAAGAATGAAAGTAGCCTACCTAGTTGCCTCATAATGAAAGGAGATCACAAATGTTTGTGATCTTATTATCTCAAACCACAGGCATCCAGTGATTCTACAAGGAAGCTGTCAGGCTACACATTAGTCTACTTGTCATTTAATAGGTGCATTTCAGCCCACAGTAATTTCCTTGTGCAGTGGCAAAACAACAACACACACCAAGAATAAGACGGAGAACAGACCACCAGAGGAAACTTTTTTTTTTCAGGAGATACAAATTTTGGCTGCTGCTGCCTGTCTACATGCACCGCAGTGTACAGTAGTGCAAAACAATTGTGAAACTTGTCAGGTCATGGAAATGCATCTCATTACAGAGTGAGCATCAATATGTGTTTGGGTGATTTTTTTCAGTGTCCTATAGGACTGTATTGAAGAGACGCATACCCAGGCAAGTAAGACACAAGTAGCTCTATAGTGAAACATTTGCTGAGATTTTGTCAGAATAAACTGGTGTGATGGAAAATGATTGCAATGATTGCAAGACTTGAGATAAAGAAAAAAAGAAAGAAAGAAAGAAAGAAAGAAGGAAAGCAAGAAAGCAACATTTTTTTTTAGCTCATGTCCATAGAGATAAAGCTCCCCAGACAGATGAGAGAATTAGCAACAAGTGTGTCACTTAGATGAACTCAGGCTTACTGATGCATGGGTCTACCCAACTATCTAGCTAATTCCTCAGAGGTGTTAAATCAATAAATGCCTTCAGTACTGCTCTTTACACTGAATCCTTTAAAGCATTCTGATTTCACAAATGAATAGATATAAACACATCTTTACTTTCAAGCCTATCTTTTTTAAGAGTAGGTGTACATTTTGGGAGTTAATTTTGTGTGTATGCATGTATGTATATAAGTATGTATATGTACTGTATGTGTATTCCATGTCCTTATGCATGGATACGTATATAGGGTTTATGTGTGAGGGTTAGATGTGGAGTTCTATATATGAAGTGTTATTAGTGTTATTTATTCTTAACTGTTCTGCCTGTGATCTGTGAAAAAAAAAACTTAAAAAAAGAAAAAAAAGGGGAAAATATCAATGTCATACACATATTTCACATGGTTCTACAGTATTCAAATACCATGTTACAGTGATAAAATAATCAAATCAGGGCAAATGTGATTCATCATAAAAGTGATAATATTAGAACAGCAGTTGAAAGCAACCAATAAACACTGCATGCTAATGAATATGATAAAGAAGTTTTAGGTGTTAAATGGCTTGCAGCAACACTGCCTACCTTTTTTCAAAAGTGCTCCAAACACTTCACACAGCAAGCATTAAGTGAGGAGACAGATCACACAGTTAGGATATGCTGGGGGAAACACACACAAATGCACACACACATACACACATACCTACAGAAGCACATATTTTTTGCAAGACTAGCTCTTACAGCGTAATATTGCAGTCTGGATCCAGGGGAAGAATGAACTCTCCTGAAACCGCAACATATAATTGACAATAGAAGGCAGATCAGCACACCCACCAATCAATGCGCTCACAGTAGATACTGCCAATCAACTGAGTGAGGGCTTCAGAACTAGTAAAACTAACCAACTTTCAGCTGTATGCAAGGATAAACTACACACCTTGCTATGGAGTCCCATAGGCCTTTACTTTCAGTTGCTTCACTTAAAAGATCTTCATTGATTTTTTCTGCTTTTTTCTGCACCTATAATGAGAAAAGAGACATAATTAAACAGTGATTTGCTAACTGATTTTACACTGGACAAGCAAACTGTGAAAGACCCTTGTAACATCCCCAATTTGTGACCTGAGCACATCATAAGAAAGGTGTATGGCATTTTAAGGTGAACAATGTCTTGTGCTACGAAGTATCTAATCTAAAAAAAACAACAAATACTCACTCTGACTTTGATGATCTTACTGTGAAAACTGTTAAGCACAACTATGATGTCACCGGCGTCTGAAGGTGAATCCGTCCCATCATGCCTGAAAAAGTGGATGAAGTTTGAGAAAGCAATTTCTCTCACTGAGGGGGAACATCCATTGTAATGGAATATGGACACTGACTCTGCAGCTAGTTAGTCTAACACAGGCTAAGCCACATTTTGAGACTGTTAAGCCTGACAGGTGACACACAAACTCATTGCCTTAAAAAACATTGAACACAATTCAATTTAACCCCTAAACCTGAGCTATGTTAATTAAAGCTGTTCAGCTTTCGACTCCTTTGGCTATATTGAGTACGCTACATGTTTCTAGTGTTTTCTACTCAATGTAATAATTTGAACTTATATACTAATCATATCTTATTCAGAGCTATGTCTGTGCAGAGAATTAAAAAAAAGTTCTTAATGGATAATAACAGTTATTTTGAACCGCAGCCTTATTTTTCTAGTTTTTGCCATCATGATGATTGATTGTGTTCAATCAATCGATGAAATTTTTAACACAATCAATTGTTGTGGTGGCAAAAGCTAGGAAAATAAGACCCAGGTTGAAAATAACCTGAATAATCCGTTGAAGAAACCTTATTAATACTTTTCTGATATGGAATTACAACCAAATACATTTTTCTAGTTACTCCTTAGAGCAGGGTGTGACACTATTTGTATCTAAATGAGATCTACAAAATGTGTAGAAGTCAAAACTAACAAATGGATGCACTTTTGCTGCTTGTAAAAGGTCCAGTGATTGCAGAAAAACCAATATGCATGTTAATTTTTATTGTACTTCCCACAATCCTCCTTGATATAAGCATTTTCTTGACTACTCAACAAATCAAGCTGACTTTAATTTGCATTCTAACAGAACACTTTCCTCCACCATATAAGTGAATAACTATTTTTGTGACACTGATTAAAGTTCGTTCCCATGCCCTTTAGTCATGGCGACAGTGTGTAAAGAAGAAAAGATACAGGCTGCTCTCATGAAGAAGAAAACAGCAGCTAGCGGAAAGACCACTGGCAGAAAGACGCACTCAAAAGTGGATTCTGGGACAGCTGCCAGGGTCACACTCTGACCATATTCATTACCCTCCATCATCATTGAGAATCACCTTCCCATCATTTTATCCATCACTACTTCCCAGCCATGCTGTATCTACTGGTACATTTAATGAGAGAGTCCGTACAGTATCGATTGCATCACACTGGCCTTTCACTGTAATTGTTTTAGGCCTGATCTGCTCAGTGGAGAATGTGTGTTGGCAGGCAGGATACCCGGGGTCTGATGGTGAAACACCATAGAGTAAACTTGAGCCAGAGATGAGCAATAGGCCATCATACGCGGCAAGCCATCGTGACCTCAGTGCTTACTAAAGGCAGAAAATTAACCTTATCACTATGATAAATGCCCCTCCTCATTGGGCACAAAGTGCACTTTTCCCCCTTGCGCAGTGCTGCTTGTGTTTTGCCCCCGCTGCTGTCGCCCGTGCGCCTCAGCCTTTAGGGCTGTGGTTAGAAAGCGCCAGAGATCAATTTGTATCGCCGCTCTGAGGAGAGGAGAGCCGGCCATCTCATTCATCGCTGTCAGGGCAAGGCGCAGTGGCAGCCCGGGGTGCAGGAGGGGGACGCGGGCTACGGGACTGGAGAGCACAGACACTCCCACTCGGCTCTGATCGGCCACCTAACCGGAGCAGAGTGCCGCTAACCGCAAGAATAATGACACTGCCAAGGTGAAAAATGACATCACCTCTTAGCTTCACCTGGAGGATTGGGGAATAAATCTTGGTTGTCTGATATGATTTCAGAGGAACCCAGGGCTGTATGTGTCCTAAATCTTACGTGAGGATGGCCAGAGAGGGCAATATCTGTGATTGGAGGGACATCCACTATATTGTACTGCAGCTGTCCTCACAGACTCACAAACATGATTGCGATTCGAGCCATTATCGCCACTTGATAGTGAGGGAATTAAGGTTCTCTGTTGTGCAATATAAGACATAAGTTATGAGGGCTTTCTATAGATAAGTATCCTGATTTGATTCAGATTAAATAAGTGCAATAAAGTGTATTTTAATCAAAGCGAACAGGCAAAAAACAGAACAGGCATGAAAATTTGCATTTCATAGGAAATGCATAACACAAACTATAAAGAAAATAATGTTTCCATTCGTCCGAGGAAATTAGAGGACGCCAACGCACCCTGTCTAGTATATGCAGCCTTTGACACCTACGCCAGCCTAACAGCTAAAACAGATATTGTGCTGCTGATATCCCCCGGTTTGGGGCGGATGGCATGGCAGGTGACCAGCTGAATCATCCCTCCACTCTGTCTTCTCTGTAATAGCACCTCTTTCCTCCTACCTCTGTCTCTCTCCTGGTCTGTGCAGAGCACAACTCCCTGCACTCATCAAAACCTTGAGCTGCTACAGTGTCAGCAGCTCTCCGTGTTACCATAGTGATGGGTTTCATACCTACCAGTATGAAATGGAGAGGTAGCTGAAACAACCCTGATGCTGAGCTACTGATGGAGCCGCCTAATTAGCATCATTACCTAACTTTTTGGGTCTCGTATCTTTCAGAGATATGACGGGAAAACCATGAGTCAATTAACAGGAAAACACAAGAGTCCTAAAATCTACATTTTAAAAAATCATCTGTAGGCACTGGGGAATACTCACGCAAGAATCTGATAGATATCCTCTGACCTCCCTTTACGTAACTTCAGGATCCAGGCACCAGGATTGGCTTTCAACTGGAAGTATCCCTGTTGTGGTTAAAACAAAATGAGACTGAACGCTTAGGAACACAATCCTCACATTCAATCCTAGCACCAAACAGCCTCTATTCAGCAAATTAATGCACTGCCACAATTAACTACTACAGTGTGCATGTCATCAATCTAACAAAAACAGTCTTGGTAATTCTAGTATGGAGTACAGAGGGCTGCTGACCAGGTTAGCCATGACGATAGTGTCATGGATGAGGGGGTCCCGACTCATGCCGAGGGTAAACTGCAGCCCTCGGGGGGGCTGGCCGGTTGACAGGTCAAAGCAGTGGCCCTCCAGCAACAGGTGCTCCAGCTCATACTCTGCTGTCACCACTCCGCTCACCTGGAGTGAAACCACAGGTTACACAGGACACAAACCAATGGGGGAAGACTATTAAAGAGCGCCTCTGCCCTACCCTAAGGGGACAGGATAACAAGAATGCTGGCTAGTTACTGAAGAGTAGTATTCAGTACCGCCTGCAGGTGGATGTTATCCAAGTCATGGGGGCTGCGCACGGCCTCCACCATCCAGCTCTCTGGGGTGATCATGTTCAGGGTGAGGAGGGGAGACTCGGGAAGCTCCGTGAAGCGGGCCACTGGTCCCGCAGACACCGTATTGTTGGCCAAGAAATTCACATCAGACTCCAAGACAAAGCGGTAGAAGCTGCAAAGAGACACAGAGAGATAATGCACTGGTCCATTAACTGCAAAATGAAACAATATTTTACAATATGGATTAAGGCGGTACTATAGAATATACTTTGTAGAAGCTTAAGGATAGATAGCCCTCAAATGCTGGAAATTTTTATGCCACCCTACTGAGACAGCAATTCCATCCAACAAAAGCACTCTCCTCATCGCCAAGCGCTAAAATGATGACACGTTGTGCAATAGTCTCCTTTCTAGGACAGGAGAGATGAGTTCTGTTGTGACAGCTGGGGATATACAATCTCTTCAAAGTGAGGAATCTAATACCATTACTGCCAGTGTTTCTGCTCAGCCAATAACAGAAATTTCTGCAGTAGTCTGTGCACCAGAAATGTTCCCCTTTCTCCATTATTACTCAGAGCTGTCGCAGAGGCTAGCTCCGGGCTAATCTTTATGCTAATTGCTTTTTCTTCCGTATGCCCTCTGACACTGAGGAGTCATAATGAGTGGAGATAACATGCCAGACGATCAACATTACCAATAACCATTTCTTTTTACTTGGAATGCCATCTTTCTATCCTCAGAGGTACATCATCACATTTTTAAACGGGAAGATTTTTCAAACGTTAATTTCAGCCACAGCAGCCTGTCTTCCTGCAGAGCAGAACAGAGCAGTTAGAGAGGGGCTGTTGACTCCAGGGTGAGAAGGGAGCTGCTACCACTGCATGTGAAGTTGGGGAGGGGGGAAAAGGATTAAATTACTGAGGCATAACCCAGTCACTAGAGGAAACACTCTCTCTTTATTGGATTGGTCCCAATTTGTGGGGTGACCAATTCTCCACAGAAGGAAAAGTAAGAAATAGAAGATGAGCAGCCCACTGGTCTCCCTCTTGCTGTCTCACCACCATCCCCACTAATGGGAAGTATACCAATGAATGAAATGATCCCACTGACAGAAAGCAGGATTCATGTGTGCCCACTGACAGCAGTATCTCCAGATGTGAGCTGTAGGATTGCTAAGCCTGTGGCTCTACAGGGGAGATGAAGCTGGGGAGGAGTGAGCTTGTGTTTACACAACTCATCTGCTGTTTGAAATTAGATGGCCCTCCAACTCATCCCCTCATGATTAGGATCTTTAGGACGAGATCCAAAAAATGCAGACAAACCTCCATGGTCCCATTTTTCTACTTGCAATATGGTACATTGACTTCCTGCAGTTTGCAGGGGCAATAAGTATTTTTAATGCCCCATAGCACAAAATGACCATAATATATCTGCAGGGGTTTGATAGCGTTGTTGATCAATACCAGGGTTGGTGATCAATACCAATGACTCAACAATTATTTGGCCAGGTGCTGAGATTTCTGGCTTTCAAAACTCACTTTCTGGCTGTACTCTGTTGTGGAACAAAAACTCCCCAGCCATTTCAAAACACTTTCAATCTCCACCTCCCACCTACTCGAATTTTCAACTGCTCACCAATGGAGGATGGAGCTACAAGTGAGCAACTGGCAGTGCAAGACATTTCAGCTAAGAAGGGTAATAAGCCATCTCAAGCTAAAAAACAAGCGATGAGGCAGTATTAATATTACAGTATTTTGCATTGTGATATATTACTAAATGTTTTGTTGGATCTCTGCTCTAATCACCTTGCTTACTGAGTCTTTATTGTTTGTGTCAATCACAGGCCACCGTCACTCAACGGGACAGGAAGGGTGACGGGACTGGGGGTGGTGCCAGAGACTTGTAGGAGGAGATAAGTTCTATTGATGATGTTGCAATTCCTACTGATCACTGATAGAGGTCAATGAAGTTCATAGATTACTTAATGGCCCTTTAAAGTGAAGGTGAACTGCCTGGAAAATGTCTGCCATTCAGCCTTCATTGGAAAAAATACTGTTGAACCATTTAAGGATACTACCAGTAAAGATGACTCTATCCACGGTGGGACATAATTAATTACATGATGCATCTTTTTTGGAATACAGAGGTGAAGAAACTCCAACACTCCCAAATTACATAATGACTAAAATTCACCCAGTGGTCCTTCTGAATGTTAATGAACAATTTCAACCTTTCATTTGTTTTTTTTTGTTTTTTTACTGTATGGCTTGAACCTCAACAGTGCAAGCTGTAAGCAATTTGCCCACAGATGCAAGGGGAGGCCCAAAGCAATAAGGTGGTGTTATTAAGCAGATTGCATCTGTGCGGTATAATCTTACAGAGGGAAAAAGGGAGGGAGGGATGCTAAGTCTGCGGCGGTCAGAGGACACACATACAAGCTGAACAGGAAGTTTAATTACTGTTGGAGCTGGAGCTTACCTCTTGAGGGGCATCTCGGACAGCTTGGCCCTGCAGTTCATAAACACCTGCAGTTTCAGATTGACCACTTGACTGAGCACCTGCAGAAGGTGCAGAAGGAGAAACCCAGTTAGTGTTAAGAGCAAAACAGAGCCAGCCCAGCAGAGAGGCCTGTATAGTACAAGATATACATGAGCCTTTCACTGATCTGTACAACTGAAGGCAGCCCCGAGTTTCACTGCCCATTTCTCGTCACGTACTGTACTGACATTTAGTAGGTTCTCCATAGACAAAACACATTCGTTCATACATAACATCACTGTCATACGGTAGTGGTCAATAAAGAAATAATGAGCCAATAGTGGTGGTAATGGGCACACTTGGAGCTGCCTTCAAAAGCCACAACAACCAGTCGTGATGTTGATATAGTGCCGTTATGATCTCTATTGCATAATGCAGTACACTACTGGAAAATATACACCGCAAAAAAATGGCTGCTAAAGATGGCTGTCTGACTGGCTGTCTGTGAAAGCAAGGTGAGTCATCTTTTGGTATTCACCTCAGTCAAATAAGAGTTGCATCTGCACAGTTAGCCTCCAGCAAGCTGCTGCAATTGTTCAGGGACCCAGTGCGATTCTGTCAGTGAAACATCATCTTCCAAGAGAGGAAAATTTTTCTAAATAACCCTATCTGGTCAGACAATCAATATACAGTACATATAACATGCCTCATTTTAGCCCACAAAGACTGCATAACCCTTCCCTACACATCAAAGTAAAGCAATTTTTCTTCCTTTCTTGTTCAGATTGATTTTACGAACTAATCTATAAACGCTAGCGAGGTGAGGTAGGTACCTTTCAGAATAAACAAAGTGCACAAAAGTGAGTATGAACGGGAGACATTAGGTCATCACATCGATACCTGGACATGAAAAAAAAAAAAAACGTCTATCTGAACTTTTGCACATTCCCAAGCTTTGTGTTTCTGTATCCTTCCTTTCAGTGAAAGCGATTTTAGAGTGTCCTTGCCGGAGTGAGGAATCAATGGAGAACAGAGGTGAAAACAACATGGCTTACAATCAGGAGAGATGACATCTTCTGCGCCTCCCTAGTGAGGGGGTCAACTATGGCCACCACATCATAGAACACCTCGTTTTCACGTGGGGAGAGATGGAGCACGCTGAGGAGGAGAACAGCACACCAAGCAAAGCGGTTTCAGCAACACAGGGTTACACAGCCCTTATTCAGCAGAACTGCAAATCAAAAGATTCGCTCTCTGCACTGCTTCAAATGATGGACGTAGCAATTTTCAGATCCATTACAACAAAAGGAGAATGAAAACTTCCCAGTGAGACTGCAGGGCGGATAGGATAGTAAACAGTGAAACGCCATTGCCCACCTGTGGCTGTCTCTGATAAAGTGGACATCCCTCCTGGCCTCTCCTTTGGGGGCTGCAGTGAGGAGGGCATCAACCTTCATGACTAAGTCACTGGCTCTGGGGGCAAAGGGGTGTAGCAAGGTCAGTCCATCACATGTTAATGATACTTGTTAGGAGGGCTGTCAAACAGAGCCCACACAATGTGATCTCAAGCTGTTTCAGGAGGTGGTCTTATAAATCAGTGAGAAGGCTACTTTCAATCTGGTGCACTACAGAGCACTTAGTTTTGATATAGCATTTATATTGAAGATTTTTTGAAGCAAGAGAAGGATAGAGAGAGAGAAAGAGGATCAGATCCCATCAGACTCTAGCTTATATGAGAAGTGCTTTGGAGTTAAAAGGTAAGGGGTATTTCACATGATAACATCTATCGCTACTATCATCTAATGATGAAACGCTCACATGTCCATCACAGACGGTAAAAAGGAAGGATGAAGAGACAGACAATCTGTTTCAAACAACATGGCAGAAGAAAAATAAAACATACTGCTTTGCTTTTATCCCCATCTGTTTAACTTTGGCTTTGACTTTCTCCGCTGAGGTGCTCAGTGTAATCTTCTCCAACAAATGGAAATCCTCCACAGTGAATTCTTCCTGCTCCTCAAACGGCCCGAGGATCTAACATGGAGAAGATAATATAGTCAGAACAAGAGGTTTCTGATTCTTTTCCCAACATGTATTATTTACTACTTGTGAAGGAGGTGTTAAACCTAATGTGAATGTAGCACAGCGCTTCATCCACTTAGAGTCACAGTTTTCAGTGATGCTGCCTTTTCTTTCCCCCTTTCTATTTTGGGAGTAGAGCCCTGCCTGCCACTGCAGCAGGGGAATGTAAAATGATATTAATTGTTACTGCCATCTCAGGGGCTGGCCTCTTCATCCGTGGCTGTCAGCATCACTGCTGCTGAGACATCAGTCATCAGCTCTGCACAATAACAGGCACGCACACACACTCATTGCATAGACACACACACGCCCAGGGCATGCATAAAGAAAGGTTAGCACACTGATGCACGTGCACACACACACACACACACACACACACACACACACACGCGCGCGCGCGCGCACACACGCCCAGAGCATGCCTAAAGAAAGGTTAACACATTAATGCACACATACACACACACAAACACACATACATGCACACGCACACACACCCACACACACAAACGGAGTGTAATCTGTGCCACCTGTGACCTTTGAGACACAGACGTCATGCTGACTTGACAGTTCTGAGGGAGCGCTCTGAAAACACTAGAAGGAAAATACTCCTAAGTGCAGCAGCTTAGAGGAACCTATTGAGTTACACCACTGTAGCAAACAATGCCAACAGCATTTAACCAATGCTTTACCTCTCTGACACCATAATGTGCTCTACTCCCAGTTCTGTTATTTATGCGGTAATCCACAGATCATTATGTTGCAGTAGCTCAGCTACTAAGTCAGCTCTGTTGGAGCTGTTAGAGCAGGAGAGCTGGAGTCCACTCACCCTGCCGTTGCTGACCACTGTCCTCTGTCCAGGACTCAGTTTCAGGACATCTCGACAGAACAGCTGCTGACTGCGGATGAAATCCACCTCCAGCGTGTTGTACTTCTTTTCAAAGGCATCTTCGTCCATGCCCTATGGCAGAATAACAAATGTTTGTTTAGGATGCTGGATATATTGATTGTATTGTCTGCTCACACATGTCTGAAGACTGTGTGATATATGATCCAATAGACTAGCTCAAGGACGTTTCTCCCATTCCAGCCTGTCCAAAACAAAATCTGAGTGACGCATTGACATAAAGTATGATGTATGTGAGGAGAAATATTACTCAGTTATTCATAAAATCATTGAAGCCCTGCATCAGAGCAATCACTGCAGTTTTCAAACATAAATATTTCAGCTAAAGGACCAAGCTGTCAGAAATGCACATGTGTGAAAATGAGATTAATCAATTTGTAATTAATCTAACAAACCCTTAATTAAACATTGGCCATTTTTGTCTATAACAAATCAGGCGTGGGAGTGTGGAGGGTTTGTGGAGTCAGGTTATTAGTTTCTCCAACATTTCTCTCCTCAGGAGAACAGGTGAAATACCAATAATGTCAGCACAACTCAGTCAGCAAGTCTGTCTGGCAGCCAATAATAAACTCATATCCCTTGACTCTGGGTCCCAACTCACACAGCCACCTCCTACCTATCTTTCCATTGCTATTTCCAGCCCAATCTCTCCCCACTGTTTAAGAGTGGAATAATTGAAGGCCAGTTTGTCATGGTTAGTCCCAGATGCAACCTGCATTATATGACCTATGCCTGGTGGATCATTGTCTATTTCCTGTTACTAATGAGGGGAGAGATGGGGCTCTCCTGTCAGCTGATTTGCTGATCAGTGCCTGGGATTTTTTTTTCTTATGCACACTGTTGTGTGGGTGGATACCACACTACAGCTTGGAGAATCAAGCGTGTGCAGATGAGGATACCAGGGGCTGTAGACTGCTGAGAGCAGGAGAGTGATGGTCAGGCTTGGCTGGACACAAGTGAATCACACAACCATGAACAGTGAGCGGGAGCTTGGCTATTCATCAGGTCTTCCCCGGGGACCAGGTATCCACCAACACTTTTTATTTAAAGATTCAGCACGTGGAGCCCGCCTTGCGCTGGCCCCTCTGACAGATCAAGTGGAACTGACAGTGAGTAGGCTGCTTGCCTTGGCATCCACAGGCTGTGGAGCATCAGGCGTGCTCTAAATGTATTCTGTTAGGTGATGTTCAAGAGAGGAATGAGAAGATGTGCTCATCAATCACCATTTTCCCTGGCTGTGCACTTACATCAGGAGAGCAGTAGCAGACAAGTCTTTGCAAGTGGTTTATAGCATGTTAAAAAAATACATGACAGAACCTAAAGGCTACCATATGTCTGAAATATAAAACAAAGGCAAATATAAACTTTGGAATCAGATTAATGTATGGAATTAAAAAACTTTTTTCCATCCCTTACCTGCAGCAATAGGTTCTTCATCTTGGTGCCTTGTTGGAGGAGCTGCATGCTCTCCTCTTTCAGGAGTTTTTGGACAAAGTCTGCTGCAGCCTTATTCTTCTGGGTGAGGAGGGCGGCCCAGATGGCCCTGTAGTGCACAGTGTTATCCTCGCTGGACTTACCGCTGGGGTTATCTATCACCCCCACACGGACTCCAGGGCTAGCCTTCTGCAAATGCACACCCCGTGTGCGCGCACAAACACAAATACATACACACACACACAGCACTGATATAATTCACACAAAAAACACACATATATTTCCACAGACTGCAGGTGTCGATGAGAAAGAGAGTTGGGAGGAGAGACTGTTAATTGCCCTAATGTAACAGTCAAGGTTTCTCCTATTCCATCTATTCTAGCAGTGAGGAATCTTTTCTTCCTGACAAATAGAGAATGCTTGCTTGCTGTATTACACCTAATTCATCTATAGCATGTCAACACTGAATATTTTTTTGTAGAGACATCTGTTCAGACGATCCTTGTAAGAACAGACAGCAGAAGATATATTCTGAGAGAAGATGAATTTACCCATAACTGTCCTGTATTGTATTTTAATGTGCTGATGGCTCCTGCCCAGGGACTACAAATGCAAATTAGCCTCTAGCTATACTTTGGTGCAGTATGTTATACTGTGCGCTGTCCCTGTCAAATAAACAAATAAAGTAAAGTGAGAAAATCAGTAACAAAACACTCTCAACCCTTTTGGTCTAATCTGCAGGTATGTGAGGTATAGATTCAATATATATAACTCTCCTTTATTTATGTGGCTGTTTCTCTGGGAACAACAACTGCAGCATGAGTGGGAAAGACAGGCCAAGGTGAAATATGTCCCCGATGAATTCAACATTTTTATTCCTTCTTAGACTCACCTTGGCAGCCTATAATTAAAGTCCAGCGGTACACAACGCCTAGACTACATAAAAGGCTTAATTTGCATTGGTGTTGAGTGTCAGGCCACAGATTCTAGATTAATCTGATTAAATCAAGATCAATACTTGTATCTAATGCATAATAAACAACAATACTTATAAATGCATATGTGTGAATATGTAGTCTGCCTTGCAAACCATTCCCTTATAGAATGTGAGGTGTGATTGATAATGCAGTTCATTAGGATAACGAGAAGTGGAGTGGACAGAAAGTGGCAGAGACTCACCGCATGTTTCAGAGCACTGAGTAACAGTTTTCTTCCTGAGGCCTTCTCAAAATCTCCAACTATCCACATGGTCACACTACTCATCCCGTCCTCATCTAAAGTAAAACAACAATTACACACAAATACATATCACATAGCATGTCAGTTGAGATATCATGTCAAAATACATTGTGTTAAAATACACTATAAAATATCTAATGAGTGTGAGGACAAGGCTGCTGCCTTGCAGTCTTGCCGATTCCTACTCATATGAATTCCCAGCCTTGCTAACTAATGAGAGCACTAGTAGAAGGCAAAGGTATTTTAAACAATTTGCTCCCTCAATCTCAACCTTAATGCTTAGGTTGCTTTTAGAGAGAGTTGCTAATCCTTTAAAAACGTTTGCACCCTGGCCATACACTGTCAGTGAGATGGCAGTGAGAAGGAAAATGAAATAGTTTCAGTGTGTGCTTATGTGTATGAGAGGAGAGAGGAGAGAGAGAGAGATGGAGAGAGCGAGAGATGGAGAGAGCAAGAGACAAGAGAGAGACAAAGAGAGAGACAGAGAGAGAGAGAGAGAGAGAGAGAGAGAGAGAGAGAGAGAGTGAGAGCTATCCTGGCGGAAAGCTCAGTATATTAGTGGAGAATTGTGCCACCTGTCATGGCTTTATTCCCCGAGTCAGTCAGTCAGTCAGTAAGGCAGGCAGTGAGTCAGTCAGCTAGTCAATAAGGCTGGGAGGAAGGCAGTCAGCCTCCTCTGCCTCACTAAGACAGCTACACTCTCGGTCTGGGCAGTGAAACGCTGGCTCTGACGACCGTTTAGACTGTTGGCCTAAAGCCAATCAGCAAACCCAGCAATTATCTTGCTGGAGGCACAGTCTGTCTGCCTCACCAAAGGGCAATTTCACACTTTCATAGATCCACTTCAATAAAGCAGCGTAGGATTCATTTGTGTTTTGATACTGCTCACTTTACAGATGTTCGACAAGCAAATACACTGTGGCTGTCCTACTTAAGCTGAGGTACAAATTCTGGAACAAGTTATTTACACTCTTGTTGAAGCACATTCAACCACAGTCACTGCGGTACTGACACTAGGAGGGCGGCAATCGATCTGAAACAGCCTCAACCGGGAAAGCAAGGTGTGAAATGATAAGCGACTTCTCACCATTTTTTGTGAAGTATTTCATTCTCTTAGCCATCACAGCAGTCTTGTCCCTGGAGTCCAGGTACGAAAACATAGTTGTGTCCTCCCAATCATCTACAACTGCAAAGTAAAAAGAAACAGATAAGTTAGAAAGGACACGCATCAAGGCAGTGAATCAGTGTATCGGAAGGTTTAAGACGAGAAGCATGAAGCATGAGTCACCTGGAGAGGAAGTGAAGTCCAGGTATTTTCGGTCGGTGTTGAGAATGAGAGGGTTCATCCTGGGAACCACATTGGCTTGCTCCATTAGATAGTCTACCACATCTGTCCCCTCAGTCAGCTGACCCTAGGCATGAGACAAGAGTGACCTCACTGTGAGCGTCCATGTACATACCAGATTTTCTGTACATACAGTATGTTCTATACCTGATAGTGTCAACAGCTAATGCAAACAGCTCTGCAGATCTAATAATGTGCAAAGCCACAAATGTACATTTTGTACCCCCTGTATCTGTAAACTGCAAATATCTGCTAACCAGTTGTTGGGCCAAGCCATGTGGTCAAACAAAGGAAAGGCCTACATGTAAGATTAAAAGCCTAAAACACCGGCCTAGCAAGGGAATCAAAAACCTGAACTCTTGCCCACCCGCTGGGCTGGGACCTTAAACAAAGGAAAGCAGCGCCAAAAATTCCAACAGGCCCTGAAGTTCACACCTAGGTGCGAACTGGCTGAAACCCAACCTCTGGCCTCTCATTGGACGAGACTCGGACGAGCCCCGGGATGTCCCCATGACGTCACCAAGAGTATAAATTCCAGAGATACCTTTCCTCCTCGCCCCTTCTTGCGACCCCGTCGACTAACAAGGTGGTACCTGAAACGTTCGAACTGTTCTTTTGTTTACCCGAGGCGCAGTCTTCAACTCGCGGGACGAGACCAGACTGTTTAGTGTTAGCTGTAACACTGTTGGATCCAGAAGGATTAGACTAGTCGTCTGTGCAGCCGACATTCTAACTCCTTACACGCACTGCCGTGTAGCAGACCTGCAGAAGTGGACTGGAAGAGAATACAGCTAAGGACACTCCTTCCCTCCAAGAAGACAACGTAAGGATACGTTTCTTCAATCAGGTCAACTCCTGGCTGACATCTTTCGCTGCCTACGAGGAAAGCCAGCTGGCCATTGTTCCGTGCACGGAGAGATAACGGTCCCGCAGACCTGCCTGGGAAAACCCCATCGGATCGATAAGACGGACTCAAACACACACCAATCACTCGAGAGTGATTCCCAAGTAAGAGGCTTTGGTTCTGGGCAGAGACTAGAATAGGTGTGTTAAATAAGCTTGACTGATCAGAAGCTGTAATTGTGCGTATTGGGAAGCGCATCGGACCGCCGAGTCCATTATGCTGTATGAAGATACCTCAATCATTATGCTTGCTGCTTAATTTGATTGTGTTAATGTAAAGCTGATTTGTGTTCAATTGCATGCCGCTGAGCTTGCATCCATGTTAGTAGCCACCGTATAGAGCCAATATACTGCATTTTACCAGTTCAAAGACCAGTAACCCGGCATACTATTTCCAAGTCGTACCCTGAGTTCCTGTGTGGTAAAAGGCTATTGTTGTGTCTCTAGACGGCGAGTAGAATCTCTAGGTTTACCCTGAGTGCTTCCCCCCTTATTCTCCCTCTCTCTCTCTTACTAACATACACACACCCACATCTCATTACACATTCATTGCTACCTAAGAATTAGATGGTGTTGGTTTAGCTGCCTAACTCCAACTCCATCTTGGTTCCAAACCCCCTTTGTTCAAACTACGCGGTCACAGCCGCCATCTTGAACTCTCGCGAGACGTTCCACTCACGTGGTCACGTCCACCATCTTGCCTTCTCTCTCTCTCCCTCTCTCACACACATACACACACACACACACACACACACACATACGCACGCATCCATACGTGCCATATGCTGTTTGTGCCTTTATGCTTGCTAGTTAGACCTATAGTTATAGTTGTATAATAGTTGTTGATTAACTGCAGTGTTATTGATTATTGATTGATATTGCTAAAGTTAAATAAACTCCATTATACTTTTAAAGAGAAGTTGTCTGTGATTCCTTGTGCATATGTGTTGTAATAACGGCTGGTTGTGAGGGCCTGTGTACGAATTCACCCTTCACTGTTCACTCATAAATGTACAGTGGTACTTAAACACTGTCATTCGGGGGTGAACAGGCATTTTGAGACTATATTGAAGGTTCGGATATTGGTCCCTGATTCCAGGGTGGTGCCCCGTTAATATTGACTCCGTCAATAATTTTATGAATATTAATAATTTCACGATTATTAATTATTGATTGCTAGTAACCAAACCTGCCCCTATCAAAACCCAAAACAGTAAATCTGGCAAAGACGATCCTGCATTTATACTTATATTTTAACATGCATTTGTTTAAATTATTTGGTGCATTATCTTCAATACTCAGTATTTGCTCTATTCTCATCTATATCCTATACTCTGCTGCTGTAATAACCCAATTTCCCCACAGTGATCATTTAAGTTTCATCTAATCATCTAATGTAGTCTAATCATATATATGTATACACTGTAGCTGCATAGCCATGGATACTGTAGCTATGTTTCTTTAATTCTTTTCAACCAAGAACATTAATCTAAACTATAATCTGCTAGTATGTAGAAATACTGCACACTATAGGCCTGGATGAATGGTCAGTGATGCAGTACTTCAGCTATGTTTTGTTTTCTTTTATTCATCCAGAAAACCGTTTAATGGGTTGAATATGAAGAGCACGTTGGTTTCTATACTGACATGTCATACCATAAAGACAGCTCTCTGGAAGACACTGGTGGTGTCCATGATGCGCTGCAGGATGACGGTCTCCAGCTCTTCAGGCTCCATCTCCTCGGGGCTGAGAGGGACTCCGTTGAACAGAGCCAGAGGAAGGGCACCCAAGCCGGTCTTCTTGTAGAACTGGGCACCGGCCTGGAGCAAACAAAACGCAGATTGGGTCACTGGCTGCTACTTCTTGTGCATTGTAAATCTTCCTATTTCCAACAAACCTAAAGGAAACAGAGAAAATTACTTTATTTCCTTACCTTTCTTTTGTCATCATACTCAGAATCTACTCCTAGAATCCTTTCAGCATTGGCTTTAGGGAATTTCCTCTTCAGGTAAGCAGAGACTGTATCGACAGACAATGACTCCCCGATGTCTACTTTGTTGTACATCTGCAAGAGGGTGAAAAGGTACATCAGATTTGACCATGACTCTCTTTTAGATCCCTGCCACTGTCGATAGCCTCCACCCCTGTTTAAAAGAGCCGGTGCCTGAGGCAAAATCCTCGCTCGTCTAGTCCAATAATGTCTCAGACCGTGGGTCAACACGAGGCACAATAAAACAAATGACTTCTGAAGCTCTAAGAGATATGAGATGGCAAGGATTATGCTTAAATTGTTCTGCGAGAAGTGCTTGCTAAAAAAATATGATTTACATGCGTGATACTTACTGAGACCATAGACATGAGAGCCTGAGATAAATCGTACTCGTCTGCAATGTAATTCAACAGTCGGTAAAATCCAACTCCGGCATCAGAGAAGCCATCAATCTCATCTTCAGTGTTGACAACAAACACAAATCCAATTCTACAGAAGGTGGGAAAACACAAGTATTCAATTTGCAGGTGAAATGAGAATCACTATCTGGTAAAGATTATAAGTGTCGAGGGTGTGCCATATATACAGGTGTGTAGCTGTTTGAGCTAACAGTACCGACCTCAGAGGAATCTTGTGCTTGTAGAAAAGCTCTGCAAGTTTCACCAGTTCACTACTGTCTTCCTGTTCTGGATCTAGGAACAGCACCTAACGACAAAGAGGTGGTCAACAAACCTGGGTCATACAGCATACTGCAAATACTTATCCTACATAAGTTCCAGATGAGGTGGAGTTTACCAGATATAACACAGTGAGTGCAGTGAGACAGTTAAGACAGTGACTGGAAATGTAAAGTATTCAAAAGTTAATTTAGCATGCTTTTCTGTGAGTGAACTGACTGAGTGCCTGACTACCTGGTACTTTCCGAAATGTCCTGATGCAGCATATCCCACAAATCTGACAAAAACTATTTAACCCAAGTCTGGTAGCAAAGAGTTCAGTAAAGTTCAGTAACACAAGTCAAAGTAACAATGGAACTACAACTGAATAAACAGACCAACTCTAACCATCATTATCATAATGTTTTAGTGTAGATTCAACAGGATGGAATGAAAAAAATGCATCCTTCCCCCTTTACCCCAAACACAATAATTTCTCTCATTGTGCAACTGTGTCCATTCCCTTCACCACCACTTCTCCTCGCCACTTCTGGACTCACCAAGTTGAAGAAATTGCGTCGGATCTGCCGGATGACTCCGGGAAACGTGGCTCTGAGGAGCTCCTGTACACCTGTTGGCCAGCTGCGGTACATCAGGTCACTCTCAATGTCATTCATCCACTGGAAAATACAAGAAGACGAGAAGAAAGCTTGAGAAAAATGTGATACTCCATTGATCCTCATAGGGAAATGCTCTTTTCGCTTGCCCACCTCGGCGAGGTCGGAGCACAGGGTCGGCCACAGAACAGCGGCCCTAAAAATAGGGAGGGATTCAGTATCTTGCTCAAGGACACTTCAGTCGGATGGATGCTTGCTGGCACAGGGCCTTCAACCCCTAATCACTATGCCACCCAGCTACCCTACTTTGCGGTAGAATTAACATTTTAGGAAGATTTAAGGGTACTTTCACTGAGAATCAGCATATTCTGTACATTTTTATGAAGATGACTGACCTCACAAGAATGTACAGCGTAACCAAATAACACATCAACACCAATACCGTTGACACAAGCCTGACATTCTGCCCCCACACTTGTACAAAAACGTAAATGAAGAAACCTGGTGGGACTGTATGTTGATGTTCCCTGTATTTTGACAATACTCCATAGTTAAGACATTAGACAAGTCACTAAGGGTTTCCATACTTTCCATACTGGCAACTTTCATCTTTGCATCCAACTTCTAACAGGTAATCAATCTTGCTTCATTCAGTGGCTTCGTTTACATGCAGAGACGTCCATTCTTAACCCAGTGACTCAAATAACTTGATTTTGGGTCAACACAAGTAAATGTCATAACTTGGTTAGAATAACCCGGAAAATCTGTAACCTCTAGCATAACCAACCGATCCCACCAGTCCTAACTTCAAACTTTCATCCTTAATTGTTGGGTGTTCCATGGTGTCATCAGGGAGTGAGTGCATTTCTAGCAGCAATTATAGCCTGGCGTTCTTGATATACACGATTCATTGCAGTGAAAAGCATAATTGCCAGTAACATCAGATTATTTGTCAGGAGCGTCAAGAATTATTATTTGGATTATCGTTTCTTTCCCACGTATTATTAGTAGCCTACTATTACTCAGTAAAGAGGGCAGGGATAGCTGGCAGCTACAACTTTTTATACTTCCATGCTGTTAATTGGTTTATTCATGAAAACAGGGATATTCAATTGCAAGGTATCAAAGGTGCATGCTTGTTTGTTTTTTTCCTTGGTAAACTGTATAATCTTATTGCTATATAGGTGAGGTCTCTATAAACCCTGAGTGCATTTCTCACCTCACCTGCACAATTATATTTCTTTTCTATTACATTTTTTTCATGCATTCTGTTTTAATGTGTGCAAAATAAATAAATAAATAATGTAAACATCTTAACCCAACAGCCGGGTGATTCCATGCACGTAAACATAGCCAATGTTATTGCACATACAGTGCAGTTACAGTGTGGTGGACAGAAATAACCTGGGTATGATGGACAAATGTTACAGTCCTGCTCTTGGACATCAGAGAAAGCTATGAGATTCAGCTTTGAAAGATAGTGGGCCAGAGCAACAGTAGCTAAATTATCCACTGCTGGCCAAACTGGCACTAACAGTGCTCTTTCTTTCAGTAGCTCTGAAACCTCCCTACAATATAAAAGTCTGTATCTCTGGCACACTAATCATTCTCTCTTTTATTCTTGCTCACTCTCTCTCTCTCTCTCTCTCTCTCTCTCTCGCTCTATCACACACACACATAAAAACACATACACACAGTCTCTCAAAGGGGAGACACAGGTTGAAATGACAGACCGCACTCTTGGTTGAATGTGTACATCATTCCAGACTTAATATATCATCTTCATTTGTTTGGCATTTTTTCAGAGTATCTTGAATATTAAAATGGCCAAAATGAAAGTTTGCAAGTTTTTAATTTGATAGCTTTCCTTGGCTAACTTCCCAGTTTATAATTGAGGTTTCTGGCAGACTCGGGACTGTTGCAATAGCCTGATGACTGATCCACTAATCTACACCCCGGTGCGAGTACTCAAAACAAAACACCTGCAATGCTGATCTGGGCCAGGAGAATAATGCATCTGCTCTACTGGACAGGACTTGGCAGAGTCTCTCACCATTATGGCTGGATGTCTGATATCTAAGGCATAGCTGTCTTCCACAAGGTTCACGGGTAGCCTCAGCAGCTTGCCCTGATGTTCTCCTTTTATGCCGAGGTTATGAAGACCCTCCAAGACCCTGGCCTCTCCTCTGATGATGTCCAAAATGCTGTCAAATCAAAATCCCAGGTTAGTTTTCATCCACGCTAGCAGGGGCAGTGGCTATGTGCTGCAGAGAACTCTGATCATGTTGCAGCAGGATCATTGAGCCACGGGCAGGTCCGAGGCTTCCCAGGGAGCGAGCAGGCAGACCGCCGCTCCCTCCTGCTGGGCTCCTACCTGAAAGGGTTGTGAATGTCCAGATCAATGTGCAGCC
The DNA here is from genome assembly GCF_048128805.1 of Centroberyx gerrardi. Lineage (NCBI taxonomy): Eukaryota > Metazoa > Chordata > Actinopteri > Beryciformes > Berycidae > Centroberyx > Centroberyx gerrardi. Next base: position 16,675,006 of record NC_136006.1, on the reverse strand, counting down.
CGTTGATGAAGAGCCCTTCATCTCCTGGGTGAACTCCTATGGTCTCGCTGAGTCGCTGAAAGAAAAAGCTTGGGGTTGTTAGTCCAATGCCAAAAATCTGATCTGATCTTACAATAAGATATGTACAGAGACTACAGCAGAAGGTAGAAAAGATATGTACAGAGACTACAGCAGAAGGTAGAAAAGATATGTACAGAGACTACAGCAGAAAGTATAGAAGATATGTACAGAGACTAAAGCAGAAAGGTAAGAATAAAATGTCATGGCTTATGTGATTATGGTTATAGTATTTATTTCAGATACAGATTAGAAACTCGTTCTCTAAAATAACACTTGTGCAATAGCGAGGGATGCTATCAAACAAAGTGGACCACTTCTTGCACTATCTTATAGGATGCTGCTTATGATATCACACCTTTTGGTTCTCCTCAATTTCTTTTCTCATTTCCTGTTTTACGGCCACTCTTGTCAGTGATCTGTGGGAACAGTAAAACATGTACAGTCACCATCAGCTTTTTCCACATCCCCGGCCAGCAGTAAAACCCCGGTTTTAATCTCCAAAAATCTGTGGGCCCTCAAGATGGTACGTGTGCAGTCGGCTCCCTGTAAACACTCACTCCAACTCTTACTCAGCACTTTTGGTTGTTGTTATACGATGTCTGGGCCAAAAACAAGCAAACATCAAAAGAGTTGATTAAATCTATGCACTGAAATATGTATTTATTGTGGCACTAATAGGTGTCTGCAGAAAAACAATGCCTCTGCTCAAACAAATGGGTTTGTAAATAGTGCATTTCAGGTGCACTTGGATAAGAGCGGATATGCCTGGACTTACATATAAGAAAGAACAATGCAATATTATTTTTTGAGTTTCATACTTCCTTTGTGTCTGAGTGTTTAATGAGTTTTGGCTTGCCTCGCTGAAGCTTTTGGGGCCAAATGTTTTTAGCCACTCAGCCAGAAACTTGAAATGAGATGAATTTTTCTTCTCTTCATGATACAGCTTTCTTACCTGGCTTTGCTGGGAAAGTTCTGACTAAGATCTCGCATGAGCTTCAGAGCATCGTGCTTTGGCACAGACATGATTCTAGCAGCTGCTTGGAAACTGAGATCTGTGGAGAAGGTAATGAAATCATTAACATTTATAGATCTACAAATGCACAAAGTGTCTAGACGAAAAGAAATCTATACGAGGAAATCAAAGGAGATTACATGAACTTGACTTTGAGACGATAACATTACCAGCTGTATTAAAATGATTAATTGTTAGTAGAAACCTTAAAACTATTCATTTACACTCGATTTCACACTAAAAGTAGTTAATATATGGCTGGCAGCAGCTGGACCAATACAACAGCAAAGCATCTTCAGCTACACATGGTATAACTGTTGTACTAAGCTCAAATATGAACAACATTCATTTCATTCACTGATACTAAAGTACATTCAAACAGCAAATTATTGTATTGATTTACATGTTTTGTTATTTACAAAACTAATTCTACCCAGTAGGTAACACATTGTTAAACTGGAGATCAATACCTTGCAGTTCCCACACTTTCAGAGGGGCCATGTCATTGGTGCTCTCCAACAGATGCTTGCGGAGCTCCCCAAGCTGCTCCTGGAGTTCAGGGTGAGATTTCCTCAAGAGAGGAAGAAGGAAAAGAGGAAGATACAGTATAACTACATGATGGCAATGACAATCGACATATCCGTTTATCCCAGTCACACAAAGCACAACCGGAGCACAGTGTCTCCAGCTGCAGCAACAATAAATGCTAGAGTTTAAAACAAAAAATCTTTATGGGGATAAACCTGTTACAGTTTAGCGACTTACTTTAATGTTCCAAAAAGGAATCCTTGCACTTCGTCATTATCATCATCCTCAGTGTTGGCAGCCATCTTTGAATCTACAGAATAAAGGGTAGTGTTTTATTTTTATTGTCTTAGACACAGCAGAGATAAAGTACAGAATATATAATTAGCCACCGACTGACCTTTTACTTTGGTGTCATCCACAGCTTTGTACTCTGTGCTTTTTATAGCCAACTCAACACCGTATCCAGATAAAAGCATCTTTTGAGGCTTTGGATCCTATAGCAGTAAAAAGCACAAGAGTGATTTTAAAGGTAACCTGTGTAGGATGTGTTCTGCATTTATAGTACATCATTGTCAAATGAAGTGTGATAACAACCATCAACTTTGCATTGTATATCCATCCCAAGGGAGATGCTTTCTACCTCATGTTCATTATTTTCACTCCCCACTGTCATGCGCAAGTTGCCCGTCTACCAGAAAGGATTTTTCATATTTAGTGAATATTCTTGCATGAGAATTCACACAACTGAAAGCATGAAGCAGATCACAGATCATTTGGGCTACTATGTGCAGCAGGCAGCTTGTACGATATCATTTCATCAAAACTAATTTCACAGCAACATATTAATTAGAGAATACTATCCATCACATCCTGGAAACTAATTAAATTAAAATTCAAATGAAGAGGCAATGTGGCCTAGGAAAGTTAAGAACTTCCAAAACATTATGCCAGTGGGAGAAAAGGCATGTGGATAGCAACACGTGGCAGCAAATTTGCTGACATTCAACCTTGACACTAATGTCCCCCAGATTCAAAGCACTGCCTCGGCGTTTCATAGACACAATCAGAAGCCTTTCACACCTACGCTCTGCTTTTCTTCATGGCACATCTCTGAAAAGAGCCTGTTACTTCTGCAAACTGAGTCAAGGCATCTGTTACTCAATCAGATGCTGACTTTTCCACAGGAATCTTTTTTCTTCTCTTGAACGCTGGTCGCTAATGCAATCCATTTGGTCCACCATTCTGACAACCTCTGCTTTTGCCAGTATTGCACTAAGAGGAATAATGGCATCACTGCAACACTTCCATTATCCAAGTAAAGCTCAGTTGATACCATGTCACCAAAATCACAAAATGCACAGATTTTTCACTTAATTCTGTCAACTTTAACCTGTATCAATAATTTATACCAGCAAATCCAAATGTGCACACAAGCTTTATTAAGATACCTTGTTTTCCAACCCCTGATGATCTGAGACACCGTAAGATTAAAGGGAGGGAGGAGGAAAGGAAAAGCCCTGACAAAAATGTGTCAATTGCTACGCTCCAATATGAAAGCAGTAGTACTTAAATCTGAACAGGGCGCTTCTGTGTGAAAAACAAAAGATATGAACAGTAGGAGATACCCAATTTATTGAGAGGTAGACAAACCATATCCTACACAAGAGAGCATTTTGTCAGTGGAATATCACTTCACAAAAGCATCGCTACTCACCGCCACAAAATGACGCAGCACATATACAAGCGTGCCCTCAGCAGCCTTCTCTGACAGCACCTTGTGAAAGGAGGTGAACTTTTTGGTTCCAATCTCAGCATAGAGGATCACAACTGGCACATCTGTTTTATTCAGCCCCGGGTATCTGTGATCATTCTTGTATAAATACGGTTTTGGCCTGCAAACATTTGGAAAGGCTGTTAAAAGGAATGTGAAAAACAAACCTATTTGTATCAACAACATTTCTATGTCCACTGCGGGCAAAAGGCAGTCAATAAGGGTTGTCAATATAGTCAATCAATTAATGGTACCAGCAACAGAATTAGTTTGTATACTTTCAACTGGTTTTGCTCTACTGAATCAGTTTATCCTCAGATGAGATGGCAGTGCCATTTTGGGTTACCTGCCTGCAGCTGCCTTCAGGAGTTTTTTGATGTCCTTGGTGCTGCAGCTATGTTGACCATGGACAGAGACAAAGGCAGGGCAAGCCTCAGGCGGTGGTTCATCGCTGGCTATCTGTTAAGAGCAGGAGGGAAAAGAATGTTCTGTAGCACAGTGGCTGGACCATGGCACTAACACCGCCAGGATCAGGTGCTTTTGTTCCCACTAGGGCTGCCAAGACTGACAATGTGAGGAAATTCGGATAAAAGCATCCACAAAATGGCATATGGTAAACTTACGAAGGGCGGCATAAATCCTTTAACTCTTTAACATGAACCTACTGTTAGATTTCTCATTGATTTCTTCTCAATACTCCTTTCACACTGGACAAGTAACCTGCGAAATATGCCTGTCGACTGTCAGTGTGGAAGGATCCACCCAGGTAAGTTGACCCTGCAAAACACCCTGGATCAAGATCAGGGTGGAGAGCCGGGTCAAACGCTGTGTCGCTCTGTGTCTGGAGCATCATGTCGTCCACCATATTGAACACAGGATGTAAACGCATCTGCTTTTAATGACGTTATAAAGTGACAATAGGTTCATTCCTGTGTACAAGGCAGAGTGTCAATGGCTTCCGACAAGGGATGGACCTAGATCTGCGTACCGTAATATTCCCTGGTTGTGTGTGAAGGGGTCATAATGGGGAACTTCATACATACCTGCTGGGATGCAAAGACAGCTGGTGAGTAGGACCGCAAGGACAGAGCAAATCTGAGGAGATTGACCTGAAGATCTGTGAGGAACTGTCCCGCCTTCTTGAGGATCAAGTTGTAGTAGGAGCGCACAGACTCTGTGAGATACATCCACATTTTGTAATATTTAGGCATTGTAGAAGTGAAACACACTTTTCGTTGTGTAAACTGATTTAAAATCTACTATTGCACAGCAATTACACCTCCATAATTTAAATAAATGTCTTATTTACAAACCAACATACCTCCACTCTTGTATACAGTCAGCTCTTTCACAGTGTCAACAAACTGCCAGAACTTCTCATTCCCGTCCTCTCCAATAAATTCACTGCACAGGATAAATTAAAATAAAAAAAGGTGAATAAAAGATGGAAGATAAGGACGCTGTAAAAATCAAATCACAATATTATATGTACTAGTCAGTAATCACTGTATTAGTAACTCTATTCTGACTCAGTGGACTGCCTAACCTTTAAAGCTACTGACAGCATTGATTTATTCTGATAATAATTTTGTCCAATTTTCTACTACCTGGGTTTCATAATTTCAGCTGTGGACCTTAGCTTATGCACTTCTTGGTGTTAGATGATATGTGTGAATAATGTTTTAATGCAACACATTAAAACATTATTAATTGGTCAGGACAAAAAAATAGAAAACAAAAACTTGGCAATCCATACAGGGTATGTCCGGCTGCTTGTAACCGATAAAGTAGAACTTCATGCAGTTACTGGGCATGGATAGATAATGGGCACCAGAGGACTTTTTAAACTGCCTATTAGCTGCACAGGACAGCATATTCCTAATCTGAACCTGCATGCAGGCACTTCTCTGGGATAGGTGTTTGAGTATCACACAGCTTACAGGCACATAGGTGAGGATTACAAAAAGATACCATATTTCCAACAGAAAAACATATCATCATGACACAAATTACTGTTATTTCCAGCCACACAGTAAATGGCAAATGATAGTGACAGCACAACTGGATGTCCATCTTTTCTGGACCTCCATTTGTTCTCAGCCTCTACAACGTGAGAGACTGAGGACTAACAAGACACAAGATCCATCTGGTTGAAACAATCAGAATGATGCAGTTGTGGCAATTTGGTGTGGGTGCCAATTAACGCTTGTACTGTTACACACAGGCAGAGGCAGCAGTGAGAGTATAGGGTACCTTGTCTCTAGGAGGAAAGGCGTCATGGTCCACTTGGCCTTTAGACTGGCAGAGACGCCTTTGGGTGCGGAGAGGACGTGGTGGACGTTCAACAGCAACAGTGACAGCAGAACAACGGTCCTCATCATCTACAGTCAACCGCAGCGTAGCATAAACCTAGCGTGAAGCAAACACCAACGGTTTAGTGCTCGTGCCTTTTAAGAAGAGGTGCTAGTGCCACGTAGTTGTCCTGTAGCCCAAAACACACTGGCGTTTACAGCAGTCTGGATCCCCCACAGCTAGAGAACAGAGAAGCTGCAGTGTTGCGGAACATACTGTATAAGAAACTGATGTCGATTTGTTAGACTTTATTGGGTTTAGCTAACGTACTGTGACTACAAACAGTCAGAACAGACTGAAGTTAGTAAGACAAAGTAAACTGCGTTACTGTGAATGAAACCGGGACAGTAGCATGACTTTCTCAACAAAGTATGAAAGACAGGCTTGCTAGAAACATGTATAAACGTATACTAGGAGTACATTGCCATTGGTTATAATGTTGCCAATTATATATCCCTCACCCAGTTAGTGCTGACCGCTTCCATACAAAGGGCTTCAGATCTTTTTTTGTACAACTGTTGAGCTATCAAATTGCCGTGTATTGTGGTGGCTAACGCTGGCATTACTTCGTGTGTGAACCAAACGCGAGACAAAAAATATTGCTTGCATTTTAATTTGTTTTTACATGCGTGCTGTAGCATTATATTGCGTACACACGGGGGGAGACGGTTGTGAATGAAATAAAACCTGATTTTAAAATGGAAATTTTGTCTGGCACCGCCGCAGACAGCTAAGAGCCTGAACCGCACGCTCAAAGATTTTTCCCACCACCAAACACTGGAGCGTGTACGGAGGAAGGCTGTATGAGACACGGTTCAATGGGAGACTGCTGTAGAGGGAGAGATGTAGAGAAATGGCAACAGAGATAATCTGAATAAAATACTTTATGGATAAAATATCATACATGGTCATGATAAGATAATGCTTAGGTGTAACCCAATAATCTGTGCTATGAGGTCACGCTGATAGGCTAGAGACTATTTACAAACGGATAACTAACGAAAATATCGCAGTATTATTATTCTCATCATCATCATTATTATTATTATTAGTAGTAGTAGTAGTAGTAGGACTAGTAATAGAATATATATGTATGTAAACACTTAATAAACATTATAATAATTTCATAATTTCATTAACCGAGTTAAAGTAGTGCTAATGTAGGCTAAATGTTGATTAAAGTTGAAATAAACTTAAAATTTGAATTTATTATTTCTATCATACCATCAAACAATACATTTTACATACATCATTTTCTCTCTTTCTCCCCACATACACCGAGTCGCGCCCGCAAACACACACGCATACACTTAAAAGGCAAGTTTCTATAGTCTCGCTCTTTGCAATTCAGTCACGCCAATATTTCATGCATTTCATATAGTTGACGCCCACTGGCCGATGTGTGACTTTAACCTCTGACTCGTTACTACAGTTAGATCTGCCCATGCTGAAGCTGTGTCACTTACTGTCCTCTCCTAACTGTATCTTCCTACATCAGCTTCACATTATGCTTCTAATGTATCTATCGGACGCCTATAGCAAATACTGACAACTATGGGCTATACGCAGATGGATAGTGCTACCGCTTAACTCATCAAAAAGGTCACACATATGCTCATGCACACGCGCGCGTGCACATGTGTTCGGAGTGCACTTGAAAGTTAGAGTGCATTTGATATTTATGTGTGATTAGCCGTGCTCAGTTGTCTCAGTTCACCGTCTGTGTGGGCTTCTGGCTTTGCACTATGTGAAACACGATTATGGGATGGAGGAAATGGGATGTAGAGCTTTCCCAGCCCAACAACGACGAGAGCATACCGCCTTTGCCGGCTCGGATGCAGCATCCTCTCAAATACACTGCTTCAGCACAGTCAGTGTCTCAAACCGCGATGCTGTAGGATGCTTCAGGAGGATCCAGCCCAACAGCCCGAGCCATGCGAGTTTTGAACATTTCTACTGAGAGAAGTATGTCACCGAAATGAACCAGACTGCGATTTAGATTGGGATCAGAACAAAAAAAAAATAAAAAATAAAATAAAAAAAAAACTCTCGACTGGCTCATTTTCAACTTGACATCCGAGCATGGGAGACGTCGGCACGGATGCAGCTCTGCAGCCGCTTTAGAAGTTGGACAGCCAAAATATTACAGTCTATGCCATGACTCTTGATTTTGGACAAGACTTCAAGCACAGTACAGACGGCGCGCAGTGTTTCAGAGACCGAAAGGTAGGCTACCCGTTTAGTCCAGATTATGTTTCTTTGGAGGGCAAAGCTGCACATTATCTTGATCAACATGTGGCACTTTGAAAATCCACCGACACCTACAGCACGCCTGTCTGAAGCATGAGGAAATGACTCCTGAAGAACCCGTGGGTCATCATTGTTATTCACAGTAATGGAATGAAGACACTATCCTGATATGATGGATGATAGATCCAGTAAGCTCATCTTGGTTCCTATTTTAGCTGTCCTTTTTGTTATGATAGGTTACCAGTACATATGTCCCGCTGGCAGCAATTCATGCCACTTTAAGACTGGGGAGAAATTAAGGGGGGTAAGTCTACTTTCCACCCCGTATCAGGACAGCGACGATTTTTACCGAGACCAGGACCTGGAGGAAGACAGCCCTCCTAAACTACCGTCCAAATTCAACTTCACCGAAAGAGACCTTGAGAGACACGTGGAGTTCAACATCAAGGGAGACGACGTGATCGTGTTTTTGCACATCCAGAAGACCGGAGGAACCACTTTCGGGAGGCACTTGGTGAGGAATATTCGCTTGGAGCAACCGTGCGACTGCAAGCCAGGACAGAAGAAATGCACATGTCACCGGCCGGGGAAAGAGGAGTCCTGGCTCTTCTCCCGGTTCTCTACCGGCTGGAGCTGCGGGCTGCACGCGGACTGGACCGAGCTAACGAACTGTGTACCTGTCATTATGGACAAGAAGGAGGCTCAGAAGAACAGAAGGTACACGCCTGGGTCCCTCTCTCGCTCTCTCTCTCTCTCTCTGTGTGTGTGTGTGTGTGTGTGTGTGTGTGTGTGTGTGTGTGTGTGTGTGTGTGTCCTGTGTACAAGTATGGATTACCAACAGTGCATGCAGGACACATGCCCTCTGGCCCCTGACCATGAAAGGCCCCAGTAGATATATTTATAATTTAATTGTAAAATTTGCATACTGGTAGTAGTAGGCTACAATGAGCAGTGTGGTTTGCCTAAACTCTATGATGGGTTGGGCACTTGCCTTGAGGGCAGACGCATAATACAGGGCCAAATAGCGACACTGGCATGTCACTACTACACTAGGTGTGTGTGTGTGTGTGTGTATCCCGGTACTGTAGAGTCCTCTAGAGCCAGAGTTTCACTCATCAATATGACTGACTGTGTAGTCACAGATTAGACCATTAGAGCAGGTGTCCAAGATGTAAAACCGAACTACAGACATGCTGATTGTAAAAAGGCAACTGCCTGCAATCAATCACCTAGCAATCAGTCACCTAGAAATCGGTAGGATGTGTGTGTGTGTGTGTGTGTGTGTGTGTGTGTGTGTGTGTATGTGTGTGGGATTGTGAGGGGTATTATATGAGCTGCTCACTAGACTGCTGTAGCTTACTATGACATGGTATGGGAAAAAAACATTATGACCAATTATAACTAAAACAAATGTATCTAGTGAATTGTAAATTGCAAATTCACTTGGTTCAGCCCCAATTTCACATACTGTTCATCTACAGCACCTGTCATTCGCATTATATATATGTATTTCAACAGTATCTTTAACTTTGCTGAACATTCAGACCTATAAATTGTCTGTTCTTGTCTTTTTGTCCTCACATCAACCCTCCAAAACGAACCTGCAGCTGCCCAGCTGTGCTGGTGCTGCTATTCCCCCTATCTGTGCCATTTAACCAATTGTACTGAACCCATTTACAGCACTCCCTTTTCACAGCACAAATAATGTTGTTTGTGACCAACCGTCCAAATGTTGTGGTGCCCTGTGGTAATTTCATTGTTGCTGGACAAAAGCTCCAAATGCTCTTATTCAAAATTGGAAGAGAATTTAATCAAAGCGCAAGCCAAATGCCTTCCAAATCCATAAGGATAGGGTAAAGGGCTAGCAGTACTGATTGATTTTCCTCAGTGGCTTTTCATCCCTATGGATGAGGGCATCCATCTCTGTCCACTAAGATGTTCAAAGTTGGGCTGTATCCTGCTCGACCCCCCTCCTACACACACACACACACACACGCACACACACACACTAATACACACATACATCTCCCTGTATCCTTTGTGTTGTGGTGCTGATTCCTGGTGTGATGTGGCTTTGTCCCTATGAGGCGGCTCCCTGTGTTCATTTGTGTTATACAGTAGGTTCAAATGCTTTATTATCATTGGCAATATATTATTGGCAATATGGTTTTCATGGTCATAGTGGCATGTACAGTTCAAACAACTCAGTCTTCACTTTACACTATTATGATGATGATATTATTATTATTATAACTAAATCCTCACATTTCAAGTCATCTTATCCCAGGACATTTCATATTCCTTTGGTTAAAATTATTCCCAAGATGTTTGGTAGATACACAAAAGTTATCTGAGGTAAAAATGTAAAGCACTATAAATTAATTTAAAATGCATTAGCTCTCTCATTTTTTCTGTCATACTTGATGCAGGAGAAAAGGCAAGTGCTCTTAACAATATACTAGGGATACAGTGCAACTGCTAAAGGTGGCCATTGTAATGAGCTAATAACTGCATGAGCATTAGTGTGTGCTTTCACTCAGCAGAATGGATGTGTGTTTTATTCAGTGCAGTCGGAGTTGCTGGAGTAATTTGCTCTTTAGAATTCACGACAATTTAGGTTGTTGATTAAAATGACACATTAAAAACACTATACACATTTGTCTGTCAGACTGACGTATACTGCCAATTAAATATGCACATGTACACATCTTATGGGTGAGACAGTTAAGCAAAGGCACTAAATGAGGTCTTCACAGCACACGGTGGATTTTTGAATTGCAGTGTTTTTTGCAGCGAATTTCCTTCTCTGCTCTGAGAAATACAATTGTACACTAAACTACAAGGACATGAGCACATGATTTATTTCTGCAGTGCCAAGTGTTTCCTTTACTCAGGAAAGTGCTCACTGGATGCGACAGCTCTTCATTTCACAGCTGCAGCATCTATTCTGCACTTACAGTCCTCTCGTCACTTGTTCTTAAGTGGGCCCCGGCATCTATTCTGAGATTATTCTGCCGCTTCCTCTACCAAGACTGTTAGGCAAACACGTCATGTTAGACCCCTCACTAGCCAGCCACCACTGCACACTGCACATTTACTAAATGGGATGACTGATAGTATTATGCAAATTACATCTTGAGAATCATTTTGTCTGTGAGCTGTGCCTTAATTAAAATCGCCTTAATGGTAAGAATGACATGCACCTTTTAAAAGTTAAAAAAAAAGGTAATAAAAGAATGAATTCACAGTAATGCGTGTAATATGCGATATCGCAATGCAATAACTCACTTGTTTAAAAAGTTAGAGATAGATATCCTGCCGGTGTATCAACTGGTGAATCTTTGCCTCACTAAAGGGTGCAATGGATAGTATATCACTGCCAAATTCAGATGGCATGGCCTTGTTTTGCGGTTGAGAGCCCCTCAGACTGAGCGGCTGTCTGTCCACCGTCCCGGGGCGTTCACCCTGCCAGTTCTTGAGATGGCAGCAGGGGGGCTGAGGTGGGGCGGCGGAGCCACTGCCTGCATGGCATCGCATGGCCTTTTCAGCCGGGCAGGGCACGGCACACGTTGAGCCAGCCGTGCGGCCCGGGAAAGGTCAGGCGTGTCAGACTGGATCAGTGTGTGTGTCCTGCGGCGCGGCTCCTCTGGAGTGTGCTGCCAGTCAGGGGAGAAGTGGAGCAGGCAGACCTGCTGTCTTCAGGGGCTTTTGGGAGAAACATGCCTCTCAGCGCTGTCCTCTTAAGTTGCTGTGTGGAGAGCAGCATGTTAATATGAGAGTGGTTAGAGGATGGATGATTTACCAGTGCTGAGGCGCAATTTTCAGAGCAACATACCAGCTCCAGTCACGCAAGGAGATAATGGGCCTTGATTTATGTCTGTAGTCATCTCTCTATTTCTATATGGTATTGTTATGTTTCTATTGAATGAATGTGGTTTCTTGAGAGAAGTGTTTTCCTTTGAGGTGCTTTCAGAGGCGTATACTGCAGAGAGCTGCTAGAAATATTGCTGATTGTTACATGTATATTAGCCATGTGTTTGCTGTCTAGAAGCTGTTTACGTGTCTCTTGTAGGTATATTCTGTGACATAGGGTCACAGAATAAAGAGGTGAATCTTAAAACGTGTTGTTTTTTTTTAACACTGCACAAGGTAATGGCTGACCAAGTCATATCTTTAGAAGTGTTGTAAAAGGTTTCAAATCATTATCGTAGAAATCTTTTACCTTCCACAGAAATCAGTGTGGGCTTTTTCAGTTTTTCCACTGCTGTCTTTTATCATCTGATTCCATCTTGGTGGAGTCAGGGCTTCTGTCATTGAGAGAAAAAATGCACTTTCTGCTTCACTCTGTCATTATTGCCAAGGCTGCAGGTCTGAGGTGAGGAGATTTAACTATCAAACATACAGCCTGAAGTCCTTATAGTGAAACATATAGTATGCTGCTTGAATGAGACAGTGGTGCCAACAAATCATGTATGTATAATTGTATATCATGATTTTAGTTTGCACAATTAATAATCATAGAATATTGCTGCAACTGTCTGCTGCAGTTGAAAATAGTGAAGATGTTGATACAAGATATCAAAAGTACACTAAAACAATTTTGTTCCTTAGATCATCACGTCTAATAATTAGGATTAATGTGTATGTATTTGTATGTAGCAAAACAATCAGAATTGCCATTTTAGCCATAATCCTACACTTTTCAGGAATAGAGGGAGACCCAATTGAAGCCTTTGTCGCACCCCAGGGAAACTGAGAAGCAGCAGCCTCCATGTAAGCACACGGTCACTCAACCCCGAGATGATAACATCCTTACATGCACATTATGAATGATAGAGCAGAGTGAGAAACTGTTTCTTCAGCTGGGGTGAGGATTCTTCACACACCATCCCGGAGAAGCCAGAGTGTTTGAGCGCGGTGTGTTTTAAAGGTAATAGCTGGAGGGGAAGAGAGAGACAAGTAACCGCTGATTCTACCTGAGCTTCTGATTTATTCCAACTTGTCCTGGCATGGCTTTAATTATTCACGGTTCTTCTGCAAACTTAGTGAAACAACAAATCAAAGCCCTAGCTTTCACAGATGATTCTGTCATGCAGCGGAACACCGAGGTGAATTGGATGTGTCGTTGATACACAAATGAGAGTGTTAATCATGGTCATCCTTCTTGTTGGATAATGTGATTCGGTTATTGACACTGTCAGCATCTCTGTGTCCATAGAGGCTTGACAAGGCAAGATTTGTCAGCCTGAACCAATTATTTGTCTTGCCTATAAAAACCTCTACATGTGGTATTTTTGGTGACATTTAACGGCCAGCCATGGAATTAGGAGTGAATTGACTTGGCCTTTGTCCATATCTCTCTTTGTCCTCACACTAATCTGTACTTAGAGCAGTATATCATTTTGGTAGAACATTTAGTATGCATATCTTTGATGAGTTCATGAACAGTCCACAGTCAGCCTTAGCTACCATTCCTCAAGAATTTGTATTCATTATGGGTATTCAGACTTTTTTTTCCTTCTTCTTCAAAGTCTTATTAATAATTGCAAAAAAGGCTAAACTTTTTTCTTTCTGTGCCTATGGCCCTATTCAAAAACACACCTTGCCAGAACTCATACATGTTGTTAGAAATATAAATAGGTTTTCAAAATGAAAAACAAGAGTGACATCAATACAAATACTTAAGGCAGGCAATATTGGGGAGTTACCTCAGTGTGCTCATATGCTTATATGTGTGCTTAGAAAGCCCAATCTTTTTTCTCTCCACATCCCTTTGCTATGAATGGTTTACAGCTTCAAAGCACATTTAAGAATCATATTTAGCCGTCACATGAAGTCGTTCCTTGTATCAAGACCTCAGTCATCCAAACTGAGATGTGAGCAATATCTTCAGTCCAATGAAAACAACAAAAAGCTGGACTCTGATTTTTAGGTAACAATCAGTTCTTAAAAGTATTAGCACTTTTTGGATAGTCTCTGCAGTTTTTTTCATTTCATTTTTTATTAGTTAGAAAACTGTTCTTCCCCCTTTTTTAATTGTGGCCTGATGGTAATATTTTGCATATGCTGATGTCGCAATTTTGATCAATTATAAAATCTTCATTAGCAGCTTTCTTGTTGCCTATGCATAATGAATGCTTCGTTCAGAAGTACAAAGAGACCAGCCACAACATGAGTACAGTATGGTCGCTCTCCTATGCTCTTCTTTGATGAAACAGAGAGAGACGGAGAGAGAGATGGCGCTCATTTAGCAATAACACTTGAGAGTGTGTTGTCTGCTGTGATTATGGATACAAGGTGATACGACTAGGTACGAGGCTTAGCTGACAACGTCCCTCGAGGGTATTATGGCTTTTATACAACGGTTACCATGGCATGTGGACTGTCTGAAAAGTTTCCTTCAAAGTAGTGTACATGCATTAGAACAAAAGATGGAAGAGAACAAGAAAGATGACTAACTAGCTCAGAGTTGGAATAGCAACCTATAAAGGATGGCTAGCAATGCTTTATGGGAATTGTCTTCACGGTTGAGATACATCTTTGACCAATCAGATTGCTTGGCTGAAGCTACCCAACTGTATAAACGGGTTAAGCTGTGTGTGTGTCTCTCTCTAGTGATTCTGTGGCACTGCAACACTGTTGCAGTTTTTTTTCCGGCATTACTGAAACGAATAGATTCACATCCCCCTTCGTTTCTAGAACAATCAGAGTAATGAGCAACCTGCAACAGCAGTAATAGCCCATTATTACTTACATGGCACGCAGATGACATGCCCTACTCCTGGCTGAATAATACCCCACATCATATTTTATTCATTATAACTGATGCAGAGAGGGCTGCAATTACTGTGTGGCCGTTACCACTTACAGCTGTGATCACTGAGCCATGCATGTCTCACTGTATCCACTACCTGTGCCTGACATCTATATGCCATTGTTAGGTGTCTGCCGGGATGGGCATGTGGGAGGTAGGCATTACCAACCTGACCCAAATGAACTTGAATGCAGATAGTGTTTGTGTTTTACATTTTGCCAAGACTGTTCTAGAGTTTTCCTTTCATAACAGTACATTAGCAGGGCACTTTGTCAATTTAATATTGCTTTTTTAAACCCCGAACTATTGTTGTTTCCAATCTATTGATACATAGGTTTTCGATTAATATTCTGGGAAATACGGCTAGAGAGAATGCACACATTGGAAACCTTATTTAAATACACTACCAGTAAATGGATGAATTCTTTTGTTGCACTTTATGGACTAAAACTTTTCACAGCGAGACGGCAGGCGCACCACAGTGAGTGTAATCCAGTGCAGGGAAGCAGCAGGGTAATGGGCGCCCTACGGACACAGATGAACCTGGAGGAGGAAAGTTGTACAGATTTACAGTTCTGGTCGCATCAGCAGGCGTGGGAGGCAAGTGCTCATCATGATTATGGGATGTTTATTATGTGTGGAGCTGAGTGTGCCCTTGCAGCCCTTGGACTTTCAGGGCGTGGAGATTGCTTTTCATGTGTCATTAATCCAAGTTGTCATTGCTGGCAGGCCTGAGCAGTAATCCAGTTGGGTTGATAATTAAGTGTTACCTAGAGAGAGGGTGCAACAGCATAAGTCAAGCGCTCGTTCACTGTCTTGACAAAGAAAATAAAGCGAGTCGAGGAGGTGATTAAATGTGATTCAAGTGAGACTAAGCAGCAAAATAAGTACTTTCAGAACAGCTTAAAAAAAAAAGATGGCAGGCGTTATATTCTGATTATACCATATGATATAATTTCAACTTTTTTCCAACAGTATGTGGTGCTGATAACAAAGTCTAAGACAATTTTTGCTATTGACTAGAATCTCTGGGGTCTTTTCTATAATGCTTATTTTATCATGCAATGCTTATCTTAGTAAAGATGTGTAGTAGTTCATGTGAGTGTGTACCCGGTTTTCAGAAGTTTTTTAATCTAATCACTTTGAGGAAGATTATTATTTTTTTGCCACGTGATGTCTTTTCTATTGGAAAGGGGATTAGTGTCCCAGTTCTGTGTGGAAATCTGCTGCTTGATACATGATGCACCAAACAGGGCGGCCTGAGTTGCCTCCATGCGTTACTGTTCAGTGGACATTGATTGAATAGCTGAGCACTGATAGGAGGATACAATATCAGCATTTGGGGAAAATGAAAAGGTGTGCATGTGTGTGGCTTGTTATATCTATTTGGCGTTGTTCTATTTGCTTGGGAACTTTTAAGATACAATATGGCGCTCATAGTCTTTGTCTAAAAGCCACTCTAGGTAATGAAAGCCGCACAGCTTGCCAGAACAGGCAAGCGGCTGACACTGCTGTCAAATACTTGCTGGTCCGGCAAATATGAATCTCCAATCGTCTGATTCAGCTCTCATAGCGAGATTAAAGGGTGGCATTTGGTCAAGCGGCTGGCCAGGACAGTCCTCATGCTCCACTAACAGTTGACTGGAACTCATTTTGTAAGACTTGGATAGATGCTCCCATGGTCAGACAGGCTTTATTGTATTAGGTACTGTAATTATTGTTTTATTTTCATGTCATCTCTTGTGTGCAATAATCAAACAAGAGGCAATTCATTTCCTCACTGAAAGCAGCGACATTAGATTTTGCTTCTAAAAACCATTCGGCTAGAGGCAGAGGATGTTTTTTTGTGCTTAATTTGATCCATGTCATCACATATGATGTTCCCCTTAGTTATAATTTTGAATTGCATGTCATCATGAACTCTTAGATCCCAGACATGCTGTCATGAAGCTGAACTCCTACATCCCAGTCAGCTTTTGATCAGAGTGAGATCACTCCCTAGACTCAAGTAAGAGAAGGGGAACAAAGCAGCTCATACTGATCTAGTTAAATGTAGTCATCAGTGTGATGGGAATGAGTCAGCTAGTGCAGTGAGTCAGAGATTCTGTGTTGAACGTCCCCAAGAGGCCTGCTTGGTGGCTGAGCTGTTCAAATACTCCTATTATCAGAGGGGCAATTAACTTTGGCACTGTTTTCCCTCTAATTGAGAAAAGAACATTATACTTTCGTGCTATAAACGGTCCATAAAAAAAGTGATTGTGTAAAACTAGAAGATTTTTACCATAAATTCTTTAGTGTGTGCTAATGAGGAGTTGCCTGATCAGCAAGTTCACAAATATTGCTTTGAAGATACTGGCTTGTCGGCTTTACACAGCTGGTATGCTGCAGCCCAGCTTTTTGTGCTGCCTTGCAAAACTAACTATTTGGCTTTAGATAGGCTTTTTTTTACCCAGTTTAACTTAAAGTGTCACCAATTTATAAATGCAGCACTCAATATAACCCAATAACATTTGTTCCTTACACTTTCATTAGAGCTCACTCTATGCTTTCTTGTAGTAAATGGTGCACAAAAGCAGAATGTAATAGTAAAAACTAAGGCTCGTTATAAAGATTCCTTTTCGCATGTATTGCAAATATGAATCTTGTTAAAGTGTTCAAAATAGAGACTACAAGAATAACATTATATAATGTGACAGCTCTCTGGAAATAATAATCTGTCGTTGCCACTGCTCATAATTTTGATGGAGACCAGATACTGTTGATATTGATATGACCATCAATTCAAGGAATCATTGCAAGGAAAGATAGATGGGAGAGAAAAGGAAAAAAATATTTAATGCTTGTAAAGACAAGGCAGACGTGGCCGGCCTCCCCGTTGCTGCATGGGAGAATTACCTTGCCTGGGTGTGTGTGTGTGTGTGTTTGTGTGTGTGTGTGTGCTTGTGTGTATGCGCGTGTGCATATGTGTGTTGCTCCTGCTTGCCTACTTACTTGACAGATTGACATATCAAACAGTGACAGGGAAAATGCCAGCGCAGATGCTTGGCTATGTTATTTCTCAATTGATACCTGTAAGGCCTGACGAAAGGTCTGTGCCAGGAATAACCGCCGCTGGAGTTGATTTATTATAACAACCCGGAGAAAGGTCATCTGTCCTTATCTGGGGCGAGCCGGTGACAGGTAAGTTATGCTATGGGGAGGCCGGCCGGGGCTGCCTGCCTCACACCGCTCTCCAATTTGGATTCAGGGGTTGACTGAGCACCTGGCACACTTTAAATGTAAGCACAGGTAGAGTCACCTTCACACAGCCTAATCTTCCCCTGCAAGACGGTGCCACCCCAGCTCCCTCTGCCAGGAGAGGGCTCTCAACCTTTTGATGTGGCTGTGGGTCATGCCGGCCTGTGCCGCGCTGAAATGAGGAAAGATTGAGCGCCGCACTTGATATTGGCCCACTACAGGGAGAAGGAGCGTCTGAGATCAGCTTGCCCATATCAATCCCTGCATACACCCCTGCAATGAAATCGTAATCAATAAGTTACGATCAATCAATGCAATCGTTATTGCGGGTGTCTCCAGCATATTCCCCATGCTGCAACATCAACAGGACTTGCTGTGCGAGAGGTTTGAATGATCTCACTGAACAGATTGCAGCCCAGATTGCTTCTTAAACTCCTGCATTTATAAATAGGTGCTTGTTCCTGGTTTCATTTGCAAGATCTTTTCAGATATTTGATAAGCAGTGCCCAGAATCGAAGGATAGGCACATGTTTGTATTAATATATAACATAGAAAATATAACATTTAACATAACACAACAGTACAGCACAACATATATGCAATACATAACAAAACATAACCATTCAGAATTCAAGAATCCTCATCTCTAGCAGACTATTCCTCTCTTGAAACTACTGCTATACATCTCTTTATCTTCCAGCATATTGTTGATGAGGGAAAGCAGAGAATATTTGATATGATGTGGCGTGTCCCACGTTATGCTGACTAAACACTGTTTTATTTCCCATTGGGAAAGGATGCTCCCCTGTAGATCAATTTCTGTGCACACCCACCTATATTGCACTATAAATTGGGTCCCAGTTCACAGTATAATAAGTATGGATTGAAAATCTGTCCTAACAACAGTATGGCACTGGAGAGTAGAGTAACATCTTGCGGCATCACAGAGTGCTGGTGTGGAACAAATAGCATTATGTCCCAGCACGTGTTGTGATACAGCACATCAACCTCATCATAGGAATCCAATGTCCCTCAATGTAAGCCGGTCGTCCCGAGGCACCAGGCGAGGGGCTGCGAAATAGAGCTTCAAATCCCACTCACAAATCCAGGGATCAGTTAGTTCTCATCAGTCCACGTTCCGCAACGGATCGCGGACTTCGCTTCATTCATCATTCCACGCAGGTTCCCCCTCTCATGTTTGGGATTTCAGGCGTGATTTGTTTACTTTCTCTTTGAGGGTGGTGGAAGGAAATTGTCCTAACACTGGCTGCATTTGCTTTTCTTGTAATGCCAGGCACACCTCTGAGCCATAATAAGTAACAAAGGAGTGTTATTAAGTATCTTAGAGTGCTTCTTTTTAACAATACATATGAATTATCACCAATAGGTTTTTTTCCTCTCAATGCCAACAGGGAGAAGATTGTGCCTTTGTTAAACATTTCAGGATATAAACACAGACATATTAATGCAATATGAAATAAATAAGCATTGATTGCGGTTTCAGCAAGCAGCAGGACAGCATCAGTGTACAGTCACATACCGATGGAAGCCAGTATACTGGGCTCTATGAGGCCAAATTGGGTTGAGAGCTTTGAGCGCCGGTGTGCGGGGAAGTTGGTAGGGTTGTTTCAGGCCCCGGAGCGCAATGTAGGGTGCCAACATGACTAATGGGCCTCACCTGGGTCCACTATCGACTTGCACAGAAATACTCAGGGATTGATTTGACTGCTTATGCCACCGCCATAATCTCCCCTCCAATGATATGGTTTCATGGCTATTTGTAAAACTGCTGCTGCAGCCTTTTATTGATGTCGGCCCTAATATCAAATCTGATCATGTAAGCTGCTCAATGAGGAGCAACGCTGCAACTTAACTCTTTTGAATTTGACCTTACTTTGACACCTCTGCGTTACGAGAATGGATGTGCTGTTTTAGTGTGATGTTTTTTTGGTTTCTTTCTTTTTCTCTCTTTTTTTTTGGGGGGGGGGGGGGGGGGGGGGTGGATTTGAGGATGCAATTGTCCCAATATATGTGGTGCATCAGTAATGAAGAAGTTTTTCGTGTTTGTTTATTTTTCATTTTTTACTCAAATAACAAGTCTCAAAATATGCATGGAAAATATTACTGAGAATAAAACATTATTTGTTTTTTAAGGTCTTAGCTCTTTGTGATTAACATTCTTAATGAGAAAAACCTTGCATTCCAAAATACTGCATATGAAGACAGAGGGAAACAGTAAAACGAAAGAAAAGATATGCATGCAGTTTTCCAAGTGGTCAAATCTCCGCTGGGATGTCTTGTAGGAATGTGTGATAATGTTTTGTTCTTTTCTCTTGAGGATCACTAGTCTAATTTCTTCAGTTTTTCATGTGACTTCCTCAGCACTCACAGCCTGGAGTGAAATTAACAAGTGTTATCCAGTTAAATTATATTAGATCTAAATTTAATTTGGCTGTGCCAGGCAGGCTCTGTTACTTAATACACTAGACACTACTTTACCTCAGCACAGTAGATCTAACATCCAGTTTATTAACCTATGTGTTTTGTATTTGTGATTGTGTGGGCTACATATATTATCTTTTAACATGTGTTTGTGCATGTGGGCCTATTGCACAATGTAGGAGTGAGTGACAATGCACCAACTACAGCAAACGCTTATGTACGTTTGATCTACTTGTACTGTATTTACTGTGTTTCAAAGTCAGTCCTATAGCCAGCTCTGCTCTCCTAAACTGAGAGAGGAGAGCTGAGCTCTAAGCGGCTGTTCCAGCGCTAGACTGTGGCCTTTCCATGTAGATGATTGATTCAGGTGCAGTGAGGAGGGAAAGGAGGGATCAGGCTTTGGGCTGTGTCCGTTAATCACGCTGTATTACCACACAGGAGGCATTTATCACCGAACACCAAAGGCCTCAGTCCACAGGGAACGCTGAACCCAATCTCCCAGCTTACATACAATCCATCCAGGTCCACAAAAAGCAGCATTGTTGAGTCTTACCACATCCATTTATTCTGTAAGAAGGGAATGCTCCAAAGAAAAACTATGAGGAGAAGCAGAGAACGGACTGGAGACGAGGGGGTTTGGAGAGACTTTGGGACAAGTCCTAGAAAAATCTTAGTGATATTTATGCCTCTTTATTCTTATCACTTTTTTTTTTTTTTTAACTTTTTTATTATCTTCAAATGTCTCAAACTAGTCCTTACATATGCCACAGGAAATTGTACTGGACTGTAATTTATTCACATCCATAACAGGGCCAGATTCATGACAAGGTTTTGATCACATCTCACAGACACGCTGATGTATTGCATTTGTCGTCTCGGTGTGTGTGTGTGTGTGTGTGTGTGTGTGTGTGTGTGTGTGTGTGTGTGTGTGTGCGCGCACGAGTGTGTGTGTATGTTTTGAAGCCATGAAACCATGAAACAAAAATCAGAAGGCTTAGTGAGGCTGTGGGACAAAAATGAATCCATGACAGTGACCTGGAAGGGCTTATACTTTCGCAGGCATGTGGGATGTTACACTTCTCTGGCTGTCTCATTGATTTCTCCCTCCTATATTCCTTCTTACTCATGTTCATGGCTCTCTAACAGGTACGAATTAATTAACCAAAGGGCCGGATGTCTACCAGGATGTAGACATTTTCCTACCCAGGGTTTTCAAATGGTCCCCGTCGTTCCACATCACATGCTTCTTCAGCATTGGCCCCCAGGAGCCTCATGTACAGGCTGTACTCCACACCCCCTTACATCAGACATGAACCATGGTAATGGTTTTCCCAGCGGGGGGTGGTGTTTTGAGGCTGTGAAATAATGTGCCTCCACACAGTAGGGCTCTTCCTTTGTCCTGTAGTGAAAGCTGAGCTAAAAGCTACTTAATGCTGTTCAGCCAGTTATTGGAGAGATGCTAAGCTTTTAATTGGGCAGCATGTTCATACTCAACCCAATTTCTCCACGGGGATCATTTTAGTTTAATTTCATCTTATGTTAGGTGCTTGTTTACTTACTTACTCTCGAAAAAGGTATAACACTTTATGGTATCTTTTGCAGTTTGACCATTTTGACAAAAAGATACAGCCGCAGAAACATGCAGCACAATGTTGTATTTGTTCTGAAGAGTGAAGAGTTTGATGTCGGTGCGGAGCTTCATCCCTGACCAGATGGTTGTGCAGAGTGGTGATAGTATCAGTGCTGGGGCTGTTGGTTCCTCTTGAATGGACCCATAAAAAGGCGTTTTCTCTGTTGTTCTTAATTCATGGTGCCAGCTATTTGCTAAATTGCTCTTTAGTTTCCCCAAACAGCAGGCTTCTCAAAGAGGGTTTTGCTGTATTTACTGCATAACCTGTTGCTTGCCATCTCTCCATGTCTATTTGTAGACAGTACGACTGTCATCTATTGCCATAGTTACACGTGCTATAGATGGGACGTATAATGCTGCTCTACAGAATATTTCAGTCTGTCTCAGTCGAAGATGCCTGCTGTATGGTCATGTGTGGGGGTCCTGTGTATAATCCAGCTGCCTCTGCTGTCTCTTAATGCAAAACACGTTTTGTCCATAGGGAGTTGTAGCCCAGGATAAATCAGTCTGACATTTACATTGAAATGCACAGTGTGACAAAGTAAGGTGATGTGCCTGATTCCCTTCCCCTCTCCACATACCTCAACATATCTGGTCTAATTGTTTAAAAGCATAGGCACAGAAACAGGCTCCCCCCGGACCTTTTGCACTGGTGCTTGATAAGCTAACGCAAACAGACGCCTGTTTGATGAATGGCTGTGCTTTTTCATGTTAAGAAGACAAACAACGTCTAAGGGAGGGTAACCATTGCTGTTTTTAATTAACGCACCGCACTCACAATCACAGCAATAAACCTGTCTGCCACTGTTGTCTAATGAAAGTAGATCAAAGTCAAAGCTGTCCCAGCAGTCTGCATTGAGGTGAGGCTTTTTTGTTTCTCCGCAGCCTTTCAGTGGATGCCTGTGAGCTGCAGGGAAATATACATTGCAGCTTTTTAATGTCACCCCACATTTGGAGGCTTCAGTTCAGTGGGACAGCGGCAGGATGAAATTCCCCTCATCTTGACAGAGTGGCAGGTCATCCAGAAATTTGTATTCATGGGTGCAAATGGAAATGGAATGACTGAGAGAGGTGTCCTGCAGCGCCAGCTCCAGTTATTGATGTGCAGCGGAGGGAAGAGAGTGACATTTAACTGTGTGAGGATGAGCGGCCTCTGCCCAGCTTGAGTGCTCCGCAGCTGTGCCGAGCGGCATAGGGCCCCGGCACATATAGGAGCAGGCTATAGCTGGTCATTATAGGAGCAAGGGAGGACGGAGGGGAGCGGAGAGGGTCGGGCCGCGGAGCCGAGGGAGCCGTCTCTGCTGGCCTCCGCCTTGCCGCAGTCAGAGGAGACAAACAGGAAAATCAATACTCCCACTCAGGACAGTTCACTACAAGGGCCTCCCTCAGCACCACTGTCTGTCAGAGTCAGTCCCTCAAGCAGGATGAGACGGGAACTGCTGACAAGGTAGGTGTCAGAGCGCACTGAGCACACTGTTAGAGGGAGACCGGAGCCGTGTTCAGCACCATGGACAGCTCCGAAGAGAGAGAGAGAGAGAGAGAGAGAGAGAGAGAGAGAGTGGACCAAGCAGGCAAAATGCCGCTCCCAAGCTTGTCCGCCCTTTCTCTTCACAGTGTTAACACACGGTCACATTTAATGCATGGGAGTGTGAAACTAGTGTCGATGTATAGCTTTTCCTTTTTTTTTCTTTTTTTTCAGATTGGCAAGGGCATCCTTTCTGTATGCTTTCCATTAGCGGTAAATTTAAAAGAGTCATCTGTTCTGCGAGGGCACACGCCAAAGTAGATTACTTCCAGCATGCTTCTTACAATTAGCATTACCGCACGCTCGCTGTGTGCACTTTTCTTTGTTACCTGCATTCACTCAAATGATAGCCTTGTAAATAGGGAGAGCATGGGAGGCAGAGCAACAGTCAAGTTTACCCTTAGTATTTGCTGTGTGTGTGTGTGCATGCGTGTGTGTGTGTGTGTGGAGAATGGGGGGGGGGGCATCAGTGAGGGCTGCCAATGGTAATGAAGCCACCACTATAAATGGG
Organism: Centroberyx gerrardi; assembly: GCF_048128805.1. Classification (NCBI taxonomy): domain Eukaryota; kingdom Metazoa; phylum Chordata; class Actinopteri; order Beryciformes; family Berycidae; genus Centroberyx; species Centroberyx gerrardi. The sequence continues at coordinate 16,650,874 of NC_136006.1, read as the reverse complement.
CCAGTCATTCATGATTAACTGGCGTGTCATGCCTGAAGTAATTGCCTTAATTAGCTATAGAACAGGTTTCAGGGTTAATGGGACAACAGGTTGGCAGTGAACGTGATTTACCGTTGGAAGTTAATGATTTTACTCTCATCTTCCCCTCATTCCTCGAAATGATTTGATTAACAGTATGGGAGAAACAGATCCCCTTGTTTGTTAATACAAAATCAATTTCATGCCTGGCTGAGCTATCTCTGACAGTGTTTTTGTTGGGCGAGCAAGGTCTTCAGTCAGCCACTGGAGACAAGACAAACAGAGAGAGGCCTGCAGAAGGGAGCAGCCGGTAAATCTGCCTCTCTCAGTGCAGTGCAGCTATGCTGGCTGGGAGCTGGCAGCCCTCCCGTCCTGCCCGCAAATTTACCTCCACTAAGCTTTTCTGTCATGACTAGCGGCCAATCCGGTGTGTTTTCCGCGAGACTGTGTCAGAGGAATAAGCCTATGCGAGTAATTGGGAAGCAGGTACTGTAAAGCTTCCCCTGTGAGGCAAGATCAATGTGTTTTGGAACATTAGTTTAGTGTGAAATGCCAAAGGGGAGAAAGTGTGAGGATATTGTCTTCAAATCCTCATATGCCAAGGCCACTTAATTGGCAAAACCATGGTCCTCTATTGAATGGGGGTCAAAATATAACAGCCTTTTTACTGTTAACCTCAATTTTTCTCACTGAAAACACTTTAGACAAACAATTTGGCTCTGCTTCGTCGTGGCATATTGCGCCTGCAGCATGGCTGGGGTATTTTGGCAGAGGTTTGCAAGCTGGTTTCAGAGCCGTTGCAGAATCACTATAGAGATATCACAGCCTTTCATTTTCTTTTCATTCTCTGTCACAGATTGGTTTAGCATATAAATACCCGTGATTAGAATAGGTTGATAGCCGCAGTATGCGTCCAAGCCAGCTGTGTTTCAACAGTGATGTAGGACATTGACGACATTAGTTCATTTTGTCTCACTATTATACAGTTCACAATGAGAACATACAGTACATGGAAGCACAGCTGTTTGTATCAGCTGCATGGGGCTGTGTAAACCTCTTTTGTTTTTTTTATATTGTGAGTTGTGAAATTATAATGGAGGAGGGGGCTGTGTGCAAAACATTTGAAGTTTCAGTGTAGCTTTCAACCCATGTATTGGTTCTGTAATGCTAAGGACCAGACTATTTGACTACCTCCGTTTTTCTTTATAATCACTTACTGGTCACCTTAACATATTCTAGACCTGAGGTTGCCTTTGCATTTTCGAGTATTCTTAAGAGGATTTGATGAATAAAAAAAAAAAAAGACTTTGGTGGTGACAGATCTGTGGTGAATAAAGTACTGTGACAATTGCTGATATAGCCCTGGTACCTATAGATTAAAGGCATATGGAGTAGTAAAAAGGGGGGGAAGTTTCTGCTGAACTGCAAAAAACAACTTTTCACTATCCCTTGGGAACCGTAAAAGCGCAGCCACAGTAGAGTAAATGAAGTGTGAGTGTATTTCATAGCTTCACTTGGGCTGGAGGCTGAGGTTAAGGCGACCTCAGAAAAAAAAAAAAAAGCCCTGTCTCCATCAGTCATAGGAGAGATGAACAAGGGAGGAATATGGAGGAGGAAGATGATTAGAGCGGTAGGCCCTCAATCTTGGCTTATGGTGTCTGAGAGCGAGTCGACCACAAAGCCGGCTCCGACTTGTATTTTCTCCTGCGCGGTGTCACGAGACCAGCAACAAAGATTATTATGTGCTCCTTCCTCCGTATTATATCAGTCTGTTTATTCAGCAGTCTTGGATTGTTGTGACTCCCCGCACTTCAGACTCGAGTAGTTTGTGCTTCTCATGAACAACGGGAGGCTTCTGAAGCGGTGACATGTGCGATGTCATCGAGACAGCAGTGTGACAGAGAGGAGGGCTTTCCTCAGGGGAGACGGATGAAACCGAGAGCGTCAGCGTCTCCCCTGTCGCTCCGAAGATGGCAAGTCCCGCATTAGCTCTGATGAGGACACTGATGAAGTTTCATCATCTGCAGAGCAACAGAAACAAGTGAGCGCCACAGACATTACACAGACATGTCATTCTCTCTCTCTCTCTCTCCCCCTCTCTTTCTCAGTCTCTCGCTCTCTTTTTCTTCTCCCTGCGGCCCCGTGATCAGCTTGTCAGCACTGCCGATCGCTTTGTTCATTGAGCAAGTCGTTCTACTCAGATTGTCAATGAAACTTTGTGTCTGCGCGCCAGCTAAAGCAGTCAAAGCTCCACTCATCTGTCAGACAGAGCTGTTACTCTCTGGCCTCTGATAATAGCAAGGCTGTGGGGGATTTTCGGCAGCAGTTGTCTTTTCAACTATGCAGGAGAAATTCATTCTGAAATATTTGATGTCTGACTTTGACTTGCTAACACCTCATATAGGCAGTGAAGAATTATTGCAATTTTTTTGTTCTTACACAGACTGAGGGCTCAAATGGAAAACAACTAAGATTTACTTACAGTCTCTTTTCCTTACACAAACTACACATGAATAGCACCAGCACCATGCATGAGTGCTAGAATGGCAACTGCACCAACTGATGGCGATCCAAGTTATCCCCTGTTTGCCAGTGGAGTAGTTTATGTTACATGTCTGAGATGCTCTGTGAAGCTCATCCTGTAATGTGAGCTGATCCGGCTGCAACTAAAGCCGAAGGAGCTGTGGGGCTGTCAGCGCCGGGCCTGGCTGCTGTCTAGGCCGCTACAGGAGATGGGCTTTATTACAGCGGGATAACACGGAGTAGATGAATCACGGATGTTATCGGGTGAAGATCTGGGGCCACACTCGTGCTCCTTCACTCAAACTCCTTAGCGGATCAGGGAAGCTGCCCGGCCCTGCTCCTCGGAGATGCCCCGGGCCGATAGCTAAACGCCCAAGAGCGGCAACGCAAGACTGCGCCGTGGCTACGTTTGTCTGATAATGACGGTCAGAGAACCTGACTCCTATCTCTCCAGCCAGCTATTCTCGGTGGACAAACACTGTCCAGAGCAGAGCGGGAGGCGGCGGGATGATCTGACACGGGCATCACGCAAAACACTTGAGAACTGTGAGGGAGATTCGCCTGACACTGTCAGAGCTGCCGACATCCTCCACAGCTCCACTACACTAACAAGCATCTGAAGCATAGCCCTCAAAACAACACAGGATCCATTTGCCGCCGCTGTGCGCTGTGCTGGAGGTATCAGACGTCTGCTGAGCGCCTCTTCCACTTTTTATTGTTTGTCATATGTGAGATGACGATGAATCTGTGAGTTACAGGCAAATAAAAAGTCTAATTCGGGGATTTGGACCGGGAGATATGATAGACTGCAGCATGACGCGCTGGCTGCCGACTGAGCCGATGGACTAATAGAATGTCGCTGTGTCCATCTGTGGGTCCATCTGGTGCGATGGGCGGGAAAAAGAGAGCTAACAGCAGCTGTCTAGTGGAGGACGCACCACCCATGATCAAGATTATGCACACAACATGACCTGACATGAGATGATGCAGCAAAGCATACAATAGAACAGCTCACCAGGGTGTATTAGGTTGGAACAGAAATAGTTTCAGGTATTCGTTGAGAGGAAAACACTCCCTGGCATGGAGTTGGTTTCTCAGTCTCTCTTTGAAGTAAACTGAGTGTGCAGCTCGGAAAAACAGAAGGGGAGTCTAAGTCTGTGTTTGTGATTATGCGTGCTTTGAATTTGTGTGTGGGTGGGAGGGTGTGTGTATGTGTGTGTATGTCTGTCTGTGTGTGTGTTTATGTGCGTGGGCAGGTGCTTTGCATTGGGTGTTTTGTTGTGGTGTCCAGCCAAAGGCTAAATACTTGGCTAATTAGCTACAGCACAGAAGCCCGACATCTCCCGACTCTATTTCTTTGGGTGAAATGTCACTATTGATTGAACGGTTGAGGAGAAGCCCAGCAGTTTGTGAGGTATGACCTTTCTTATAGTGTTGCATGATGAGATCGATTATAGCCATACACATTATGTCCATGAAGCACAGGGTTTATTTTCCCCCCTTTGGTATTGATCTCGTATCGTTTTGAGGCAAAGTAGTGAAATAAAGCAGCATGAGGATTTTTATCTGTGAGACGTTACCTGGATCAATAAAGAAGCAACATGCAGTATTACATTTCATCTTTAACCAGGATGTTTTCAGAATACCTTTTCCTTGTGAAATGGGGAGCACAGTGTAGCGCACAGGAGAACATTTTTGTTTGCCACAGTCGATAACAATAAAAGCTGCCAATTAGAGCCATTCCTGTGAGGCCTGGAGAAAGGTCATTTCGACAGTCTCATATTTTCACTGAATGTCCCTCACGCAGTCTGGGGCACGAGCCGGAGACCAAATTTTGTCACAGCAAGGGTGAAGGATAATGAAATTTGAGCTCAGTCCGATGGCAGGATCCGATGACGTCGCGGTTGTCAGTGTCAACCAGCGTGGGCTGTTAATCAGCAGGTTATATTTGCGCGATGAGGTGACAAAGAGCATGAGCAAAATGAACAGTGTAACAGCGAGTTCCTCTACCTCTCACATGCACAGCCACTAGTCTTACTTACCTTCAGCTGCAGAACTGTGCAGATGGAGATGGAGCGAAACACGACAGCAGATGCCCAAGAAGCAGTTGTGTGACGAATCACACTTTTTTTGTACAGGGAAATGAACACCCTCGGCTCTATGTCATGTTGGTTCTATATGAGCTTGTGTGTGTGTGTAGGTGCCTGTGCATGTCGTTCCCTATAGGTTATGTATGTGTGTGTGTGTGTGTGTGGGGGTGGGGGGGGGGGGGGGGGGGGGGGGGGGGGGTCAGTATCTATGACCGGGATGTGGAGAGGAGAGGAGAGGAGGAAGCAGGCAGGAATCAGAACTCTTCAATGCCCTGCAGCTGCCAGTTCCACAGCCACACTCCATTTAGCGACACCGTGCAGACTATATTGGTTCATATGCATGCTTGCATTTCATAAGGTTCATATTTCACTATTTCACCTGTCCTGTCCTATAACTTGTTTTGTGATAGATCTAGATACAAAGGTGACAAAGACAGACAACATTTGAGACATGTATATATACCTATATACCTGTATGTTGCTGCAAATTATAGTATGTAAGCTGTATTATATAGCTTTCCAGCAAAACAGACAGCGAACAACATAGCATGGTAGCTTTTCTATTGTACATTACTCTTGGTTAGCAAGCAATTATGGTTGCATTTCAATTAGTTTCTAGTACAAGAGGACTGCACAAGAGGAGAATGAGACAGGAAACATTTTATCCTCCTCTGAATCTTTGCTGTCACCTCAACAACTCTCCATTTGTATGAAAGGTTTTTACTCTGTAAACAATTCCCCCGGAATCATTACAGCCATAATTTTCCTTTTTTTTCTTTTTAAACTATAGAGTTAAATGAAATATCTAAATGGAGTTTACTTTCCTGAAATGCCTTGAAAGCAGGCTTATCACACTGGTACGTGATTGTAGACTTACTAAAGCTGTCACCTATGGCCAGTTTTCAGTTGGATTTTTAAAAAAATGAATCGCACAGTCCCAGTGTCTGCCACTTTGCTGATAATGTTAAACACATAGCCTCTGAACAGTATTTTTATAGGTGATGGCAGGAACTCTATCCACTTGTTTAAAATTAACTAACCACTGGCCCCAAGGAAATTATTTTTCTATTCATCAACGTTTTTCAATTGCCTTATTCTATTACATTTCTTCTTGCTCCTATTTTTATTCCTTATTAAGCTTTTATTCATTCAGGTCACGGTGAAATAGATTTTATTTGCATAGATATGAATACAGAAAAACAGAGGATCCACAAAAGCACCAGTTCAAAGTGGGATTTCAACCCAATGCCGCTTGTTTAGAAGACCTGCATACTAACAACAACTCCAGGAGGTTCCAGCTCCTAGTAGGCACTCGCAGCATTTTCACACATTGCTGAGCACCAAAACACTAACACCCTTTAAACACTGTTCCTTCCATACATTCTCCATTTAAATGAAAGTGTCTTCAGCCTCAAAGGTTTTAATTGGAAACACCAGAGCCCATAAAGAAACCTGGAAGCACCTGGTGAATGCTGGCGAAATGAATTTGAAAATCAATTATTTAGCAGTTGCCAATAAAAACATTATCCTATATTATCAAAATTATCAAATACAAGTAACACGATTTGCCTTCTTTGACATGATTGCCTCTTACACATGAAATCTGTTCTGCCATAAAATAATCCAACAATTTTCTATAGACGGTGGTTGATATTTAATCTTATTTTTCCAGCTCAGAGGAGTTTTAATGTCAAGGTGAATTGCAGCTCCTACATCAGATAAGGCCAGGGATGAATAGCTGAGGCCCAGATGCTGCTCGCAGCCCTGGCTGAGGTTTGGAGGAGAGTTCAAAGCATGCAGCTCTTCCAGATTCTGATCTGCTCAGGTTCAAAGTTGGGTAGAAATTGTCGAGTTAGAAAACACTTTTGCTGTCCAAAATAATACCATGTACGCGATAGATCCAATGGCGAAAAAATCTCCAGTTTGTGATTATCTTGGTCATTAATCTGCTTTTTGTTTGTATTGTATTTTTGTGCATTGCACTATGGCTTGCTGTGTTCCCCAGCAGAGTGTATTGAGCTCTGCAGCGGAGGGACCAGTGGACTGTAGCCAGGTCTGTTGAGCACAGGCGAGGGTCATTTTCCTGGTGGAGTTGAGCTGCCTCCTAGCTAGCTGTAATAGGGTCCCTGCGGGTCAACAGAAACTAAAACACATTTTTTCCACTATAATAAACAGAGAGGCAAAAACAACAGGACGTTTGGGTTACCTCGGACAATAAGAAGAATAGTCATACCGGAGCTCGGAGACATCGAACCCACACAGCAGCAGAATCGGCATCAGTGAATATTCCACAGTTATTTGGGCAAAACGCACTCGCTAAAGCTATAATACATAATGATCTCTTTGTATTACATTTGGTGATTTTGTTTTATTTTGCCCAGATCCCTGGCTCTAAGGCCCGGTCTTTAGTGTGCTGTGCTGCAGAGCTTGCAGGCCAAGCCGGTGAAATCCTCTACACAGAGCTCTCCCCAGACCCAATCAGCACGGGTCTCCTCAGCGGTGGAGGGGGTTCATGGCCGTAATAGCATATCAGCGATGGGTATTTGATATCCGCGCTGTAGAACAGAGACACATAATCCAGTTTGTGGCCAAAAAAGGAATAAAAATGATAATTCAACTGCGGCCGAATAATCCCCTGAAATAACAAGCTTATAAGCTAAAACCCTCTATAATTTTATCTGGAATCTTCCATACAGTGACACCACAATGACATCAAAGCAGGACGGGAAATTCATGGCTAACAAATCAATAGACACAAGAGTCGCATTAAAGCTTAATACGTGGCAAAGTGGAGCTTTGGGAGAGCAGTGGGGTTCAACTTGGCCAGACTGGGGACAGATACAGGAAGAGACTGGATCAGAGATATCCAGCCTACTATGCCACTCATCCCATTGTAGTCTGTGGCTTAAATCTGCTGGCCGCACATCAGACCAGAGTACATTCTGACATACTATTCTTCTAGTAGGACAAACTTGCCTGTGCTTTCTTACCTCATTATGGAGCAATGGGCCAGGAGTTGGCCATTGGAAACAGTGCACATTACAGTTGAATTGAAATTAGTTTAGTTACATAGAAGACCCTGCAAAAGGAAGTAGGCCTACTGCAAAAATGTAATTAACATATAGTGCATTTGGAATGTATAAGCGAACGATATATACTGTCGGGATTTGCTTCCCAGACTGTTTGTTTCCCAGTTTATTCTGATAATAGTGTTATTTTTTGCCTTGCGAATGTGTCACTGTCTGTGTTGAGATCTCAGCATTTTCCAGAGAGAAGTGCCAAAGTGAGCAGCATGGCCTCACTGTGGTAATTAGGGATGGAGGGCTGTGACCCTGCCTCACTCAAGGACACAGCTCTCACAGAGCAACTGGCTCTCTTCTCTGCCATTGCGAAAGCCTCCATTGCTCTCCCTGAATATTGCCTGGGGAACATCATTGTGAAATGGGGCTGTTCATTCTTTGACTTTTTATCTGAACGCTACATCATTCCATATTGGATCTGTCTCCATGCACGCACTGCAGCACAGAGGAAATCAGTGATACATTATAGTAGATCATTTCATCCTTCACTACAACCCTCTTTGGGTCCCATTCTGCTTGCTTCTATGTATTCAAAGCACATGCTGAAATGGCTTTTGAGGCTGAGAAGAGAAAACACAAAGAACCGAGGGAGATATAATATTAAAATAAATAATTTCACGCATTCACATGAATCATGTGACAATGGCTCTCTCCAGCAAAGATACGGTGAGATACAGTGGGCAGCACATAGATCAAAAAAGGATTCATCTGAATTTGTCTCACTTTGCATCAGGTCCTCGGAGGACCGCTCTAATACGACTGAACATTTGGCTCTTGAGCTGCACACAGTCTGAGGAGAAGATGAGGCACGAGGAGATGGATTAGCTGGATGCTCAGCTACACGAGGAAGCCTTGTCATCCTCGCACTGAGCCATGGCTGGCAGGGACCTCGAGTGCTCCCCGAGATTGCAGCGGTACACAGCACCAGTAATAAATGGCTGAGGAGCCCAGATGCTGGATGGCAGGGCGGGCTGAGGTGAAAAGAGAGATGAACACAGTAATAAGTCAAAGCTATTACTGGGGTCTCATCATTCCCTTAACTCCAGTCCTGTGGAGTCAACTTGTACAAAGAGGCAAACTGAATATGTCAACCTCTCGTTTGTAATGTTGAATAATAGGTCTGATCTTGACTGGAGCTGACCACAATTGCCAGAGGCGCATTGCATCAGTTGTCATTTATGATAACTTTGCTCATTATGCATTGAATTCTAGGCCTCGCGTTGTTCTTGTGTTGCTTGAATATTTTTGTCAAAACAAAAATCCACATTTTTATCTTCAAGAATTCTTTGGACAGCTACACAATGTAACTGAAATGTGTCTTTTTGCATTCCCCTCCTTGATGCAGTCACACAGCCTTCTACAAAACCACATCTGCATTTCAACAGAGAGGTCAGGACAGGGTCACCCGCAGTGCAATGCCCCTGGAGCACTTGGCATTGACAGTGGCCTCCATAGATGTAATACTAGCCACTGTCCAGTCAACAAGCTCACAGCTAGAACAGTCCCTCTGCTGAAGCCAAGGACTGAACCAGCCGCTGCGTCAGTCGTCTGCCTCTCTACCTCTAGGCCAATCTAGAGGGACTTAATTAAACTAGCCTCTACATGCATAAGAAGTAAAAAAGGAATGCCCCGAAGTATCCTAAAGAGCAAACTGCTGGGTAAACGATCCACCTATAATGAGGTTGTTTGTTCTGGTGTTATGTATTGGTGGGACTCTGTCGCACAGAGCACAGGGGAAAATATCCTTGAGAGCGACTTAAGGTAAAGCAGGAAGTGAAAACTTTATTTACGGAGCTATCAAATATGAATTCTGTCATTCGCCCTAGCTCGTCAGTCTCATTGCTATGCACTTGGAAGAGAGAACGATCTTCATTTCGCCATGATGAGTCTAATTGAAACAGTAGTTATTTGTTTCAATCTTGGTTCAGGCCTCTGCCTCCTGCTTTTAAATTTAGCTCTGTTAGGGAGATGTGCTGGGACAGATAAATCACATATCTTGTTAACTGACAGCAAGCCACAGCTATATCTGCAACATCAATAACACAGCTACAAACAGGTCTTTAAAGGCATATTGGACTCATTACCTGTGACATGGTGCTGTAATGAAAAATCGTGTTCCAAGGTCGCTCTTTCATTCTCATTTGCCATATCTGCTGTAAAGTCATCAGAAGTGACAGAGACGGGTTTTGCTGTAGAGTGTACAGTATATAAATTTGATCATGGCATGTTGGCATATAATATATTTGGATGACACGCTTGGAAGTTGTACCAAAGTTACAGCACAACATACACACGTATGCTAAAGTGCTTCTAATGATTTTTCCGCAGGTTGGAGTTATAGCTATACCACCATTTCTTGGAGGCAGAGCTGCTCTGGAGGCAGTTACCTGGCAAACTTGAATGGCAAAAAAAGGAACTCTGGACAAAACAAATAAAAAATATAAATGGTAATGGCCTCTTCTCTTCATTCACTCGTGACCGTGGCAATCATTATCTTGGAAGGTCAGCTAGTATGGCTATTTTGAACTTGGAATGTAAACTAACCTAGATGACTTAGTATGGCTAGATTACATTTACTAGTAGCAAAACTGCTAGGCTTCATTAGTTTCCTCCTCTCTTACTCATTTTTACTGGGCTTCAGTCTAATGTTAGGCTACTTAACCAGAAAGACTGTAATTCTTTGGTTCTGTCCATTGAGGTTTAACTCAAACACAGATTATTTCTGCCTTCATCTTTCCCTCATCTGAATTTGCCTAAAATGTTTGCGCAACTAAAACTCTAATCCGTGATTTTTCTTCCCATTCAACCCAGCTTTTTGAATGCTTGTTTGCACTCATGACATGGAACCAATATATAGTAGTAGCCTATATTCGCCCAATGTCATGAATAGCTCTTCTCACCCACCCCCACGTGATGCAGCCACTAATAGCTTCTGTTAGTGCTTTCACTGCAACGTTATGTCCAAGCCCAGCATGCCGCGGCCTTGCCAGTCCACTGTGTCGATATTCTGCAGAAAATCTCCAAGACAGAGGAGTGGGACATGTGTTGAGCTCCTGGGGCGTGGGACCATGTTGTGGCCGTGGCCCCTGCACCCCACCTGCACTGACAGGCTAAACTAAACCACCGGCCCAGAGGTCATTTAGTAGACCTTGCCTTTGCTTTTGTTGTCATGACAGCAGAGAGTCGGCGCAAAGAAGAGGAGATAAACGTCATCGATCCATATCCATTTTCTACACAATGAAGTGCTCCCGGTATTGATCATTAGCTTGATTAAGTAACCTTGCTCCAAATGCAGATGTAGTGCTTACTTACTGTAACTCCTGCAGTGGCAGCTGAAGATGGATAACAAGTCCTGAAATCTTGGACTGCTGCCCATTTATTTATCCATATTAATTATTATTTATCCGTCATGTAAACAGTGTTGCTATAGCCTACGCTCCCAGGGCTTCATCACTCTCTCCATCCCCTCAGTCCGTACTGAATTTGGTAAAAAGGCCTTCTCCTACTCTGCCCCCTCAACCTGGAACACGCTACAGCAGGAACTGAAGCTGTCCAGCTTGATTCCCCTAGGGGATTTTAAACTACTTCTACGAAATATGGAGAGAGCGTCTGTGGGGGTTTGCTCTTGTACATAGTACTTAAAATCTGGTTACCACTTTGGCACTTTTGCACTTATCACTTTTATGATTTGTGATCTATCTTGTCTCTGTATTGAATGTCCTGTCTGTCTGTAACTTTGTGTTGTACTGCTGCTGTTGCCCGACCAGGTCTCTCTTGAGAATGAGACCCCGTGTCTCAATGAGATTACCTGTCTAAATAAAGGTTTAATAATAATAATAATAAAATTCACTACACAGACTGTGGGTTTATGTTAAGTCTGGTTATTTTTGTTAATGTGGTTCTTGGTGTATTGTTTGTTTTTGTTTTGGTAGTGTTGTTAGGGATGTTGGAGTTTGTGATACTGCGATTGATGTCTGAGATAGAAACAGCAGAGATTTTTTGAAAGTCAGTGAGAGAGAGACTAAGGGTTAGAAGGTAAGAATTGTGAAGGTGTTGAAGACAGAAGCGATTGTTATGTGTTGTAATTGGACCTTTAGTAAATTATGTTTCTAAACCAAATGAATGCAAAGATAGACTGCAATGCCTTAGTGTGCCTTGTTTTTGTTGAATAAAGTAGCGCCGCATGTTGCATGTGCCACGTCAAAACATTCAAGCTTTATACCCTAAAAAAGAAATGACAGTAATAACAAGTCAGATAATTATAACAGAAAAGAACAACCCAGGTGACACACATTCTGCAGAACATCATGGGGGGAAAGAATGGCAGAATAAGAAATTTATGACTACAGGACTGATCTGAGTGGGTGGATGGCGAGAGAGATGGTAAAGAAAGAGAGAGAGAGAGAAACAAAGAAAAAAAGAACATTGGAAGTCACATCAAACCTTAAACACAAAACTCCCATCAACTGACCTAAAACTGAAACCATGATTTCATAGTTAGCTATCTATGTTTCATAAGACGTTGTGTCATAATGCCTCTTTCAAGAGCGTACAGCAGAGGTATCACCTCGAGTCCCAAGTCAATCTCAGGTCTAGTTGAGTCTCAAGTCAAGTCTCAAGTCTAAATCTAGAACACCAAGTCAAGTCAGAACAAATCAAGAGTCCAGTATCAATTGAATGTCTTAAAGAAAACAAAATTTCAAAGACTTTTCAATGCAATATCATTTTAATATTATAAAAACATCCTGTGCATCATGAATTTGATTTCTAGAATCAGTTTAATCAGTTTAAATCATTCCATCTAAATACACCAAACAGAATTTAAATTCAGTCGTCTGGTGGAACAAATCATAACTTTCAATCTAAGTAATTTACACAAACACAAGATCTTTTGTCAAGACTTTAAACTTCTCTGAAACCTTTTCAAGTCATCGAAGTACAAGTCAAAGTCAAGTCTCACGTCACCAGTCACCCAAGTCAAGTGCCGCATAGGAAATCCCATCAAATCCTTTAACACCAAGCTACCTGTGCTAATTGTGCTGATTTTGCTGTGCTGAGTCACAGTTAGAAAAATCATAACAGATTAACACTATGTCATTCCCGTCATCAGGGGCTGTTTGTGTAACCGGTTCCAATTCAAAAAAGAAAAGATTTTGGATATCAAAAAATTAAAAGTCTCTGTCAGTTAATCAGTATTGATTTTTGATGGCATAGATAGTTGCACATGTTAATACACATTTTGACCACTGTCTGTCATCATAGTTTAATAACTGAGGTAAGCTGACCTAACAGAAACACTGCAAGCCAAACATTTGTCCTTATCCTTCTTATCCTTATCCTCCAAGGGTAGCAGTTGATAATAATACGAGACCAAACAAACGGCTCGGGATTTGGATAACCGGCACAAGATTTCCAATTAAGCCTCACAAATCTGCAAAAGTAGCGCCTGGCCCTTAGTGAGACAACCCGCTGTGTGGAAAAGAGAAGAGATGCATTGCAGAATAACTTTCCTCTTCCTTAAAAATGACTGGCTGTAGTTTCAAGACGAATGATGATCATTAAAACCTGTCTTGGTTGTCAAAGCCTAAACAGAAGGCTTTAGATTATATATCGCTTTTATACACACCACACACACACACACACACACACACACACACACACACACACATGCACGGACATGCACACACCTCTTGATCTCATCATCTCATCTGCATTTAATCATGCAAATGCAAAAGTTTGAATTCATTCTCCTTACATGTTTATGATTCACATAAATTTATTGGAATAGAAATTACATATTTGCATTTTAAATCTATCTATGAGTTATGGGGTGATACAAAGTTGCTGGAATCCATTCTATCTGTGCCAACATTTATAGTACAGACTGGGCTTAATTGCTCCAAGCCAATAATTACACTCATTTACTCTCATTTGACCATGGACGCTCTTATTTGAGCAGATTTCATGTGTTAATTATGGGCATTTGGGTGAGCATGGCTACACGATGCTTGGCTTGTATTTGTTGATGAAGGCATTTTCCAGGAATTGACTCTTAATAACACCTGGAATCTTGATGATAATGAATGAAAATTGTCTTGGGCACGTATTGATTTCAGGGTCTTCATTTCTCGATCGCGGAGTCTTGAAAAAGCTACGAGGTAAAAGGAACAGACGGAGAGAGGCCATTTAAGGTCCTGCTACATTTTCTGAAAATCAATAGAATTCCATTTACAAAACAGAAAGAGGTGGCTCAGTTAATTTGACCATGAAAATACCATCTTGAGTTGTCAGCCTACATGACAAAAACAAGTACAACAGTGGTTATGATAGAATACCTGAAGTTTGCGCACAAGATTGCATATGTGCCCAAGAATTCTCCATCTCTCGTATTCCTCAACATTCAAAACATCTTGCTGGGTAAAAAAGTCATATGCACAGCAGTTAGTAACATTGATAACTTTGTACATGGTTAACTTTGTACGTATATATGAATTATCAGCATAAATAGTAGACAGAAAACAAATAGAATACAGTCAAACCATCTAAATGCTGAAACAATGTGTGGTACAAAGGCAATGTGCTTCTTCAGGTTACTGTTAATGGGGAACTGATACACTTATTCAACTGTTCTGTTCATTTCTACTGATGCACTGTTCCTGCCATGACCTAACAAACAAACATGCAGAAATGTCTGTAGGCCTATTTTTCACTTCCACTGAGGTTTTAGACACCCACAAGACATGATGCTCTATCTGTAAACCCATTGTGAAATTATTGGAACGACCAACAAAGCATCCATGACGAATACTTCTATCTTGGTATTTGTATAATGATACACTGTTTACTCTGCCAAAGCTGGCCACCTAATTTGGACTCTGAAAGTTCAGCTCGTGTTGGAAGCTACAAGTGTATGGGTGTGTGTGTGTGTGTGTGTGTGTGTGTGTTTGCGATGCATGCGTGAAAGCGGATCAATCATTAATCAGTGTTCTCAAACATTTAAGAATGATTCGCATACATTCATTTCTTAGAAAGAAAAGCTATTCCCGTATTGAATGTTACCCAGGTGGCTAGGGGAAATAAATGGAGCATTAGGGATTAATAATTGGAGCAGTCTGTTGCCTGTCACTTGTTGGGGATTGACAGTAAGGTGGGCTGCTGTGGACTGAGTTATGGCCCAGTGAAGCAGAGTGGGTTTAGGCTGGTGGAGGCAGTGGAGCAAACAGTAGCTTTGAGTCTGCCCAGCCATCAGTCTGACACCACACACCAAAGCCTGTATGAATAATTGCCTAATGTGGCAGAACCGTCCTCCTGACAAACACAGTGTCTTCCAGACAAGAGCAGCGTTCACTGCCGTAACTTGCACTGCTTTATAATTAACAAATCCTCTGCCATAGGAATATTCCCGTTGGTCAATACAGTATTTTCTTTGCATCACTTAAGTGTTGTTTTGCTCTGTGAATAATGCTGACGCGATGATTATTCCACCGATAGCGAGAGGCCGAGTGTGTTGAGGAACTCTTATTCTGCCCGGACCTCACTGTGCTCAATTTGTGAAATAAACCTATTGAATATTTCATTAGATAACAGACAGTTGTTTCCACTTGGGATCTTTTTGCTCTTTCATTTTATTCAGCTCTCTGCATATTGCCATGATCGGATAGCCTAAGAGTATTGTGATCACACTGAGGACTGTCCGCTACGGGGTTTGCTGTTCCCTGGTTTTGCTCCTGTTGGTTTACTGCTCTCTGAGATGCTGATGAAAGTAATTTGACTAGTTTCATTATTTAAAAGACACATAGGCCCTCAGGAATCTCTGTGTTTCAAGAAATCATGATCTTGGAATTAGCTTATTATTGTGTTATTTAATTTTTTTTAAAAAGATCCTTTTGGGGTTAAATGTTCAAAGCCCCTAGATGTAGAATATTCGCCTCAATAGGCCTGTATCATTCTCAAATTAATTTTGATAGCATTGTATAATGGCTGTAGAAAAACCGCTGTGGAAATTGGTTTCTCCTATGTGTTGCTCTCTATGTGTTTATTCTATGTCTCCCCGGGTACAGTTTCCTGTGAAATGTGCAGGACTGACTTACGGCACACAGGAGGCGCCTCAACCAAAACAGGAGGAGGACTGCCTCACTCTGCTTGTTCATACAGAAACAAATACACAGGCAAGTCCAGATGCTGTCCAGTCCCACCACGGCGCCTAGCTAGGTGTGCAGCATCAACTGTTGCTGTAGTTGAAGTTACTGCAGTCCTGGAATAATCAGGATAACCACATCATTCACCACTGTATTGTCAAGAAGAAGAGATCCACTCTACCATGTTGCTATGCACCGGCAGGTTAGCTGTCTCTCAGTATCATAACATAATAGCCTGCTTGTAAAACTATTTAGTTAGCATTGCCTAAAGCTTAAGAAATT
Organism: Centroberyx gerrardi; assembly: GCF_048128805.1. Classification (NCBI taxonomy): domain Eukaryota; kingdom Metazoa; phylum Chordata; class Actinopteri; order Beryciformes; family Berycidae; genus Centroberyx; species Centroberyx gerrardi. Next base: position 16,634,743 of record NC_136006.1, on the reverse strand, counting down.
CCACACCTGTCCCACAAAATTGCATTGCCAGCTCAATGTAGTTGTAAGTAGATTAGCCACTGCAGCTGCAAACACAAACATTGTAAGACTAATCTCCTTTTGTGTGTTTTTCCTGATGTTTGCCTTATATCATTCTGTTCTATGGTTGATTGTTGATCAGTTAGATCTAGTTCGGCTCATTCTCTATAAAGTCCTTTGAGACATGCATGTGATAAAGGGCTATATAAATAAACAAACTTGACTTGACTGTAACACAGGGCAAGCGAGCATCATTCAATACAAGGTGAGAGAGCGGCGTTTCGTTAGCACTGAGCAAACTTAATAGATTCCACACCTGTTACACAAAACTGCTCTGCTAGTTCAATCAAGTTATATTTGCTGGCTTTTTTTTTTCCAGATAGAACAGCCACTGCAGTTGCTTAGCGAGACTGTAACACCAGACAAGCGAGCAGCACTCAGTATGAGGTGAGGAAGCACAGTTTTGCCAGATAGTATGTCAAATCCTTGATGCTCAATATGTCAGAATTGCACTCTACACAGATAGACCCTTATAATTTCAAGCTCACAAAATGTTCCCTGCGTTTGCAAGTGCTCCTCATATCTATTCTAGGCAGTCACACCAGGAACTACTAGAACCCAATCTACTGATAACTCAAGGGGCTGCTTGAGTAAATTGAGAATCAAGATTAAAATCACTTAAATACAAAACAATTCTCAGACGGGTACCAAATTGAGCATATTTTACCTCCCTTTCCTATTCAAGTGACACCCACCAACATGCAGGCACACACATGCAGACACACACACACACACACACACCCTGCCACCACCTTGATCCCCTTCACTGCCAACTGTTCCCCAGGAAGTCTGTCACTGTTGTGAATAATTCATTCCGCTCTATTCCAGGTCCAAATATCTGACTGTTGTTTGATTAACCTACTGATCTGACGGGCTGAGGAGGAATTCTCTGCTCCGGTGCCTGTAAATACAAGCCTTAGGCTGCTGCTTGGCACAGCATGGGAGTCTCAGCTTGCACACCCTGCTCACCCAATGCCAGAAAGAACTCAGAGGGCAGCTGGGCACGATGCCCTTCTTACTAACCAGGCTTTTTCAAATGCCAGGGTTTTTTTCTACTAAGCCTTTGCTTTCTTAGACTTTAGGAAATTATTATTACCATACAATTTCAACTGTTTTCTGAAACCTGTGGGATTTAATTATGAAAAGATGGCTAGGTTTTTCATGTGTAGACTAAAACTAAAGACAGGTTTTGAATTTTGTGAATTTTGATTAGCATCTGGGTAAAAACCCATAAAACCCATAATTTCAATACAGATGTGTCCGATAATTGCGCAGTAAATACTGTAAAATGTGTGCAGGTGTGTTTGAGTGGATGGGTAGACGTACAGTAGATGTTTGTCATGGATGGAGTAATGGTGGTGTGGGGACTAGAGGAAGGTGGCGGGGGGCCCAGACTCGCCTCCTGCAATTAGGGCCCATAATTCCTATATCTACGCCTGTTTGTGACTATTTCACAGTTTTCATGTTTCGAAGAGGCTAGGCTGTGAGATGCTGGCTGATATTGTATGCAGCAACTGTGTTCACATCAAGTGGGCTTTGATCATCCCTCATAGGTGGGCTTTTGCAAAGATGTCTGGCAGAAACAGGCATTCTTTGATCGCCACTATATTTCCTTTAACACGAGAGCAACGATCACTCATGAATAATTTACTCTGCAGTTATCATATTAGTGGCAGAAGCATCCCAAGGCTTGAGCCATGAGGCAAAAGCCTGCAAGTCTGCGATCGAACAGCGGAGGTATAGCGGTGATTTAGGAGGTGGGTATACGGCTGAGGAGGTGGTGGTTGGAATAACCCCACTATCTCTTTTAAGTCAATGCTCATTAGACTAATAAGTGGCCGTATCGACGTGCACCAGAGGAAGCGGGCAGAGGGGGTCTGTTGCTCCACTTAGCTCTGACAGAGGAGCGAGTTGGAAAGGACTGGAGAGAGGGAGATGCAGGGTGAGTTACGGCTATAGGCTACGATAACCTTAAAGCCTATTTTCTATTCAGACAAATACAATGATATTTGAATCTGAGAATGATCTTATTAGAGCTTCTCTTTTTATTTGCCATTGCACCGTGGACAGAGAAAGCACAGTTTATTTAATCTGTAAGGGCTTTATATAAGGGCTTGTGCACTGTCTCTCCCCGGCAGAGAGGTCAGCGGCCTACAACAGTGATTACTGAGAGAGAGAGAGAGAATGAGCGAGTGAGAGACAGCATTGTCATCTTTTGCAGTCTGTATTGTGAGCTTTCTACTCTGAGCAATGGGAGACCTTGAGGCCGGCTCTCTGTCTACATCTTCCCCTACCCTTGCCCTCTCTCGAATTCATTTAATCTTCTTGTATTCCCCCTCTCTCTCTCGCTCTCTCTATCTTTCCAACTATGTATCTATCTCATATACACATACTCATATGCACAAGCTTTCAAGAACTTTGAATATCTGAACTGACCAATAAGCATAAAAATCAAGGTGTGCAGCAATGCCCAAAATACGCCATATTTCATTCCACATTTGTGTATAACAGGAATTAACTCCAAATTAGACTGTGCAGTTTTTTTGAATGGAGAGTTATTTGGCAAAGCATATTTTGTATTTTGAATGAGCGATAGAACCAGTGTTTCAGTGTATTTCAGTAATTGCAATAGTTCCAATAAATGCTCGCTCTCTATCTCCTCATTATGGATTTCTTGTTCTCTCTTATCCCCTCACCATCCCCTCCCTCTCTGGCCCTCCCTGTTTCTCACTCTTGCATAAACACACACACACATACACCCTTTTCTTACTCTTGCATAAACACACCCACGCACACACACACACACACACACACACACACCCCTCCAATTCCGCAGACTCTCAGCAGGGCAGGGATTAGCCATGGTTAAAACCCTTCCAGTGCTGGCTTGATTTTCTGTGCCAGCCACAGACTAAAAATGAGCAGCAGAAAGTTTGAGAATCGGTCGTCTTATATAGTACATGACTCTCTGTCTGCCTCGCTAATATTTAGGAGACACTCAATTCATTATAAAACTTGGATAAAACTTGGAGATTAGTCATCTCGACTAAGTTCAGACATTGAAAGACAGCATTCATGTAAAGGTCCAATTTAATAACTCTTAGGATATGCAAATGTTCATTGTGGGATAGCATGGGGAGTCGAGCAAAAGTAGAGCCAAGTCAGTGTTAGGCCTCTCGGTGCTGGGAAATGTGCCACATCAATTTTCCTTCAATGAGCTCAACTTTGCCCACAGCTAAATTGGCAGAGAAGTCAGTCCATTAGAAATGTGCATTAAAGGAAATTACAAGTTTTATGTATTATAATTACGCACACTATATAATTTGTAAGAACTACATAAAAGTAATTATTGAAAGTATAGGTTTTATTGATTATAATTATATGCATTATGTTATTTATTGAGAATTACATAAAAGCATTTATTAGTAATATTACAGTCTCCCACTCATTGAGGTCAAAAGCTCTCGGCCGGAGGAATTCAAATGAAGCGCAGTGCTGCAGACCGCCCAGTCTCTTACTGTAAAATGAAGCGGTCATAAGATCAGTGTCAGCTGCATTGATCTGGATTGAATGCATTCATTATCACTTGGCACAGCTTAATGGGCAGGTACAGTAATCAAAGCACTTTAGATTGTGGAAGTCATCAGATCTAATAGACAATGTGGAAGTGCAGAGGCAATGTGAGTTTTATGTGATCTGCAGACCTTCCCCGTCAGCTCCTTCAGGTAATGCGCATGTTTAGATGGCAACAAAGGCTTCGATCAGCCTCGCTCCGCCTTTCTCCCAGAGAGATGTGTGATAAATCATTTGGGTGTGGGAGATTTTATCTCGGTGGAAGGAGACGGAGACTCTGCCTGATGAATACTAGCTCGTCAATATGTCTGATGCTTTTTTGAGTGCTAGCTCAATATTTCTTAATCTAGGGAATAAATTAGATATAGGCTGTATTTAATAACCTTTTTAAAGCCCCATTTCTGGATTTGAAGAATATTAGCAGTGGGTGTATGCACTTGAATTGTAGGAGTAGTTGATGGATGAATGGATGAATGGATGAATGGATCTTTTGAGTCAATGTTTACAACGATCCACACATTTCACAGCCTCAAAACACATTTAAAACCTGTTTTACAGTCAGCTTTACTTTACTTACTTAATTTACTTACAATGCGTGCAACAGTAGAATAAGCTTATATTTCATATTATATATTTGTGTTTTCTGTCTTCCAGGTGCATTAGTCCATGAATTTGAGGGTGAGAAATGTCTTCAATCAACTGAAATAAATACATATGTACAAATCCAGAAGCGCAATGTCTGCAGCCTCGCAGGGTTTAGTTTAAATTTACAACGCAGCTATAGTCAGCTACAGCAATATACCAGGGTAGTAGTGGCTAGAGGCTAGTAGTGGTACAGTAACAGTAACCTACTAAGAAATAGTATCACTTTGTGAGTCAATGCCTGCGTATGGCTCCAGATATCATCAATAATTCCTTATCCCTCCCTTTCTTCACTCACCACCCAGAGTGAGATTGCTACCTCTGCATTCATTGTACACCAATAACCATGATGATGACGATGATGATGATGATGATGATGATGGTGGTGGTGGTGGTCATGGTGATGATGAAATTCTGATGACGGCTAAAAACAGCTGCAGTGTGCGGATTTTGCTATTTATAATAATGACGACACCGAAGGAGCAGAGTTAGGAATTGGGAGAATGGAGTGATGAAGTTCCGTCGGTGAAAGTTACGGGGAGATGTGAGGCTCTCTCTCTCTCTCTCTCTCTCTCTCTCTCTCTCACGGCGGCATGTAAAGCTCTCAGCGTCCCCGACTCTGCGTTATGTGATGTGACGTGCACTGTGGTTTCCCCTGCCCGCCTGTGTACTCGCGTCTCTCCTTGGCATTATTATTAATTCAGAGACCACACGAGCGCACGCCTGTTCCTCCTCCTCCCCTGTCTCTCGGAGAAGGATCTTTGAGAGGCAGAAATGAAAAGGAGAGCGTAATTAGACAGGAGGAATTTTCACTATCACGGTAATTGAAGTTGTGCTGTCACATTAGAATATCTAATTGGTCTCAAATTACAGGAGATCAATCAGAACAGCGGGGCGTTGCTCGTAAAGTGACATTCAGATTTCCTGTCCTACCTACACTGTTCGTCTGTGCATAACCTGTCCAAATGAAGGTATTTATATATGTCTATTCATTTCCTCTGTACACACTTGCATCTAATCTAGATATCCTTATTAACATATGAATAAATAGAGTTGCATTTGTGCACTCAAACTTTATTTATTCATTTTTCAGTGAGATATCAAATCTTAATTGCTGCTCACTTATGTCAACGCTGCCTAGCTTCCACTTAAAGCTTTGTTCTCTGCTGCTTGACAAACAGAGGAGGTCAAGCAGGTGCCGTCCCAGGAGCTGAAATGAGACGACAGATCTCATTAAAGATACACAGCCATTCAGATTTGACTGCAGATGGCTCCCTCCCTGAGCCGCATCCTTAGTTGATTCCTCTAGAGGTGCATTCATCCTTCCCTAAGTACACAGCTTGTAATTTAGGTTTCGCCTCTGGTAAAGACTTTTTGTCCCCTACTCTTCTTATATGCTGCGGCGAGGTTGCATTTTGCGCTGGTGAAGTAGGCCCCTTTGTGTCGGGCCGCAGGGGGCATGAGTGTCGCGGAGAGCAGATTGACATGGAGGCCTCTAACCTGGCTCGCAGTCGGTGTATTTCACATCTGGAAAATATGTGCTGATTTCACTCTAAAGACGTTGTATTCTGTTCGAGAACACAGCTAGCCGAGACATCACCAGACACTCACAGTGTGTTCAGCCGGTACATGGCTCTGCTTACCGTTGCCTCCGTCCATTAAGTGGTTTCTTGTGTCTCAGCCCAGGTAGACTGTTCTGTGTAGTTCTCCCTGCCTCAAAGTAGAGACCCAAAGTAGTAGGAATAGGAGGTGAAATAAGGACAGAAAAATCGTACACGGTTATCGGTGTCAGTAATGCTCACGCTTATTTTCTACATTAATCAATATATTAATTCCTCCCCATTCAGACACGTGGCACTTTCCCTTCAATCTTGGTCTCCGCAGCAGGGAGGGAAGAGTGAAGCGTCTCTCCACTGAAGGGCAGTTTTTCTCCTTGTTGTCATCTGCCGCTGCTAGAACAAGCACTTTCTGTATGCACACCATGTCAAGTGCCGGCGATGCCAGCTTCCTGACAAGTAAATGAAAGGTCCCATCGTTCTTCTTGTTTCTTCCCAGGTGACACCCACTGTCCCCATTCCGTCACCATCAAAAAGCCGAGCAAGATGCCGAGAACCTCAAAAACGGTCCATTATGGGCTGCCGGGGGGAGCGCAGACACCATTAAGGAACGATATCGGTTACAAATAATGCATGTCTCCAGTCTCATTCTCATCTTGTCTGAGAGAGGAGGGACAGCGCTGAGATGTACAGATGCACCGCTGAGACCTTGCATGCTGAATAACGTCCTCACTCTCGCAGACCAAGGGCATCTCCCCACCAGAGAGCTGCTGAGGAGAGGAGTCAGCCTAGAGCTTGCTATAATTCCACTCTAAAGCTACTGAACTACTCTATGAACAACGCAAACGAGTTTACAGTATTGATGTTCAAAGCACACCGCATTTGTGTCCTTCTTTTATCACAGCATATTGTGATTGTCTTTATTGCTGTGCTTTGGGAACGGAGGATACGTAATGTTACAGTTCATAAAGTGGACTGATAAAAGAGAGTTCTCATCAGTCTCAATAACCTTACCGCTGGTAATATCAATGTCACTTTTCATGGCTGCTGAAATTAAAGACCGCAGGGATGGAGGAAGTCATTACTTAGAGAAGTCATTTCTCTTTAAGCATCTTTGCACATGGTGTATGGTACAGCGCCGTCAGGCTTTTTTTCCACAAGGTTAAGCACATAGCACGATTGTAACATCTCTGAAGTGGGAGATGCACTAATCAAGATGAAACATAATACAAGAGATACTGTATTTAGTTAATGATTCTTGTACACTGTGAGAACCGAGCCTGCTCAGGATCTTTTATCCTATTTTGCTTTCCGCAAAGCCTGCACTACATTACAGTATTTCCCTGTGAAGGTTTTTCTTATGGGAGGTACATATAACGAAATGGTTTGTGGTAGATTAAGCTCCCACTCACTGTTACAAGCTCTCTCTTTTATCCTGGTATTGCCTGTCCTTCAAATCTTGGCAGAGACAATAGTGGTGGAAATCGTTTGACTACAACACATTAATAATATGCATGCCAATATAGACGTGAAACCATTCAAAGTAATTGTTGCAAAATATGAGCTTTGGCCAAATATCGGACATCTGTCTGGGTGTTGCACAACTTCACAGGTGAATAGCTGGATGACTGCACACTTTTATTGTTGGTCATTTCCTTCCAAATTGTGATGAAAAGGCAACACTGAGCTGATAACAGCCCTTCCTGTTTTATAAGCGTGGAAATCTTAAGATGTAATCTCAAAACTCTGAAGGCTCACTCTTTTACTGTGAGATGCCATTAAGTTCTGAGGCATTTATGTCTTTTTAATGAGAGAGCTAAATTGCCTTCATACGCAGTGATTTTTGTGCAAATGAAAGCCTTGCAGACTATGAATGTCAAGTAGACGCTAAAGCTAAATGTTCCTTGGCACAGTGTGGGCCATGGGCTATAGCATTAGGATTCTCCCTGATGACCATGTGACAGAACCAAGCAGCGTTTTCTCCAGGAAAAATATTGGAAATGTAATGGCGGAAATGCAGATTTATCCTGGGAATGACAGTGACATGCAAGACCACGAACATGATGTGTATCACAGATCCTTAAAACAAAAAAGTGCTTCAGTGTAACAGTCAAACTGTGCCAAACATTTACACTACTTTACCCTTGTGATAGAGAATGACTTATACACCGGTGTCCTGCCAAACACGCCTGATGATTCCTTTGGTGCAAGTAACATCTGAAACATCTTCAGACATATTTGCAATAGATTTTCTGAGACCGAATATCCTCAAATCACCTCTCTCCCCTGGAGCATGTCTGAACAATCAGCTGCCTCATTACTGAGACAAGAAACATCTATTGGTCTGACCGCACTCGGCCACTCCTGCAGTTTTAAGCTATAAATGATCATATTCCTTCATCTAAAACCTTTCTCACTTTGTGGTAACTGGTTGTTTCAGGCAGTCTGGTATTTTATTAGCTCTACCCACAACGTTGGAACAAGGTTGTGTTTTCACCCTGTCTGTTTGTTAGCAAGATACCTCAAAAAGTACATTTGGATAGTAGATAATAGTAGATTTGGATGAAATTGGTGGACAGATAGTACTTGGCTCAAAGATCAGTTGATTAGATGGTGATGATCCGGATCTGGGATTTCCACCATTAGGCGATTATCATTTTTTAGTCATAACTGTTATGTTATATGTTATGTGCTGTGTTCATGTGCTGGTGAGAAAATCCAACAGCATCGCATTCACATGCTACTTTCTCAGAAAATCAAACCCATAAGACAAACGATAAACAAACATGAACTGTTACGGAGGCTGCAGCTTTGCAAGATGGAGAATTGTTCAGCGTTCGGAGGTTTTGCAGAGGTTTGTGCTCTACCGAGTCCTTCTAGTCCGTCGTTTATGATAGAGAAGGGAAGCGATGGGAAATGGGTCTTGCTGTTAAGTGGAAAAATCTGCCATGCGCAACAAGAGAACCTCAAAATAAATCAAACGCTAAATAACCAAGCTCTATGGCACCATTTACAGTTTATGTTCATAATGACAGGAGGAACTAAATGTACCCGTTGTGCTGTTTCTTGACTTATCAGTTACAGAGACTTGTAGAGACTAAACAAGATGAAGAGGCTGTATATTGGAATACATGTTTTAAATGTATTCAATCAAGGGTTGATTTTATACTACACACAGTTAATGTTTTATCTTGTCACACAAAACAAGACAATGCTTTTTGACAAAGACAGGACACAAACAAGTGTCTATTTTGTGTAGTTTAGTGAAGTTTACAAAAGGTGAGCCCCAAGCGGTATTATCTGTTACATTCACCCACTTACAAAAGATAACAAGCAGTGAAGTCTGACAACATTTGTCCTTGGCAATACTGTAGGCTCAAACTGATAAAAAACAATAAAGGATTGCAGCTTCTGGTGGGTAACACATTTCTTTGAAGGTTATTTCTTTCTTTCTCAGGAGATTGTAAATTGAAACTTCTTCCAAAAGCTGTGATGCGATTGCTCTTCTATGTACTGTTCCTGCCACTCAGTGCTTTTCCCTATGGGACGGAGGACACAATACCATGGGTGATTAGATCTGTAAAGACTAGATCAAATGTGGGCATACACCATTTGGAAAAGTATTTCAGGGTTACTTCATTTAACTTTGAATGAGAATTGGTTAAAAAAAAATATAGAATGCATTGATTCGGATGAACGTGAATGCAAGTACCATGCGATCGTTCCTCTCACTCTACTTCGCATTCAATGCATGATGTTGACACTCAAGCATAACGTCCTGGTGTTTCAGAAAGCAATATGCCTCCTGCATTCAGAATAGGACATAATTAATTAGAAGTGGGGCCTACTGTATCGCTGGTATAGGAGCAGGAGGGTAGTATTTATAGTGCCTCGCCCCAGGCTACAGGGCCACATTGATAGTAAAATTATACCTTGGAACCCTGCCAGGCAATCTTCAGGGAGACGATCCTGGCAGGGCGAAAAGCACTGTAGCGCACTTCTCAGCCTTTGCTTATAGAGAAAGTCGAGCTGCATATTGTGCTCTTGTATCATACGGTTCTACAGGTGGACTCACGTTGTGACTCATAGCATAGTGCTGTCGTACCAGCTGGGGAACAGATTCCTCCCTCAGGACTCGTCTCACGTGTTAATGAGATTGAGACATGAAGCCAAGACAATTTGTCCTCTACACCATCTTTGACAAGTTTGGAGCCCCCTGCTCACAGCCAGACTTTCAACAACAGCTTAATTACAGTGCCACTACAATAACACTAAACATCCAGTGCAATGATTCCAAGTTTGATGTTGTTTCTAACACAGTGAGCATCTCTCTTTTTTTTTTTTTTCAGTTTTTGATGGTTAGATGGTCTAGTTTGGCAAGTAGCTGGCTGGCTCTTGTCTGGCAGACTATGGGGCACTTGATTAACTATGCATACTGTTGACCAATCAGAGCATTCATTAAAGGGATGGTGAACTTGGGTTGTGTAGCTTCCTGGACATGATATAACCCCAAAATCGCTTTCTTTATGTTATTAAACCTTTCAGTTTGAACAAGTGTAACATACGACCAGATTTCTGTGTTACACTTGTTGGTTTAATAACATGAAGAAAGCGATTCATTTAAAAACATTTCAGCAGGATTACTAGTTTTTTTACATATTGTCAGAATCTGCTTTGTTCGCGCTCGTTTATGTGCTAAAAGTGTGATTTTCAGACCTGTTTCGCCATATAATGGCAGTGAATGGAAAGAGAAACAAAACGCAATTCACCAATCGGCCCCAAAGCAACACATAACAGAGAATCAGCGATTTTGGGGTTATATCATGTCCAGGAAGCTACACAACCCAAGGTACTAGCAAAGTTCACCATCCCTTTAAAACGTGGTGTAGGTGACATCATTTACACCAGGAAGTAGATTGGAATTCTAAATCTGTTTGACAACCAGAGGGAGAGTTTTTCAAAGTGTGTTAGTCAAATTTCCACAATGCTGACAGTAATAATAATTTGGGTCACTTTACATTAACAGGTCCTTTGTTAAATTATACCATGAAATTGAGAAACACAGTTCTCATTGCACTGGAGACACGGTGAAGTGCATGAGCAATGCTTGCCACCTATACTTGTACAGTTCTATTATGGGGCCTGTGTATTTTGGTGTATACAGAGTGCTCGGAATGTGAATGCAGTGTTGTTTGTGGGCTGAGCAGGACTGCTGAGGCCGTCTCTCAGAGAGCTGTGGCAGTTTAGCCGAGGGCAGCACCACCGGCATACCCATATCCCCATAATGTCTTGCTGTTGACTGCTGAGGCCTGACATGATCTCTAGTCAGATGTGCTGCTCCACATCATGTCTGAGGGTTGTAGGAGAACAACTAGATGCTGCCTGTTGGGATTCTGCAGCCATGGCCATGACTGGATGAATGGATGGATGTAATGCAATAAAGGAAGAGAATATGAACTACATATATAGTTACACAAACTGTCTCTCTGCACTCGGTAACCTTATTTTATAATACACTGTCTCATATGGTCAGCACAGTGTTTTTATTAACTGATTTCCTCAGCAGCAGCTTGCCGGCAGTGGTTCTCATGTTCCCCCTTTTTTTATTTCAGATCTTGAGGAAGAAAACATATATTAGACTATATTTGTCCCGACAGAATCAGACTGTCAACCTGTGTTGCGTTTCTCTTTCATCAACCTTTATCATTACTGAGATTTTCCTGCATCAGTGGTCTCTTGGAAACAGCCAAACACAAAACAAAGAATGAAGAAGGAGAACCACGGTCTGCCTCAAATGGAAGGCAACGGAGAGAAGCGGCGCACGACATAGGGAGAGATAAACATGAGAGACATAGAGGAAGATTGACGAGTGAAATCAGCAGCGTGATTAATCCGACAACCTTTAAGAAAAGGTTGTGGGTCCTGGGGGAACGCTGATGTCTGTAGGACATGGAGGAGAAGCAGAGTGGAGAAAAGGGCAGAAGTCAAGTGAGGTGCAAAATTACAAGAATAGCTTTTCCCCAGGTATAACAGTTCTCATCGGGTCCCCGCTGCACTCCAGCATCACAAGACTGCTGTTAGAAACATTCATCTCTACATGTATTGTGTTTTCCTCTTGGGGTAACGTCAACGAGCGTTAGAATTGAGTTAGATAGCTGGAATCATTAGAGGACAGTACGATTGTTCTATTGTGCTCAATAAATAACAGGCAATCAGAGACAGATGGTTTTTACCCACTGTCCTGTTCCAGTATCATTAATTCGAATAACATTGAGAGTGAAAATTTGCCTTTGCCACTGCAGCATCCCATTCTGTGTGCAGCTATTTCTTAAAGGATCAGGAATATTCTCTGGCTAGAAGTATTAAAGGAAATCTCAAAATATCGACCCTTTTTGATGATCTGGCAAGTTAAAGGTTGATTCTGTCACTTCATGTCCCCTTAGCTGCAGTGAAATGCTGCACAAAGAATCAGCTTGCATTAAAAGTGTTAAAGGAAAAAATCCACCCTCGGATACTGTTATACATCATCAATTTATGATGTTCAGTGTGTTCCAGGAGTTATTTTGTGATGATGCGAGTAATTTACTTTTTTGGTGTACCCACTTTCCCTCAACCTGCCTCGTCTTCTACATCTACTTCTGTGATTTCCTTCATTTCCCAGAATGACTTTTTGACAAGCCCCAGAGAACGGGTCTTGCTGCTTTCAACTGTGGGTTTTACTTGTAGGCGGAGAGAGCAATAGCGATAATAAGAGCAAGAGAGTGAGAGTTTTTCCAGTCGACAAAAAGTCGTCCTTTACTCAAAATGCAACATGGCTTGTGGCTACATTGCATTATGGTCTATTGAGGCTACTGTCAGTGGAAAAATTGGTATCTATTGGTTTTTCTACGATGGATTTCTCCCTGTATGATTGTTGAACTTCTGTGCAAAATGGTGAGTCTAGAAAGAAGCTCTTGCTCTTCGATTCTGAGGGACTGACAACTAAACCTGAGTTTTACTGTTGATGTTTTAGATAGATAAAACAAATTTCTGCCATCTAACTCCATTGTAGCTGTGCTATCTAAGTTTAAGTTTGGCCAGTTATCTGACAAGAAAAATAAGAAAAATACACCACTAAACCCTAAAATGGGCCTAGAAATGTAAGCTAAATCACCAATAGCTGTTTTTAACTGGGTTAGTGTTTTAAGGAGGATTTTTCGTTTAACACATTATGTCTGACCCTTGCAATGGGAGTGAAATTGTGAGGCTCTGAAGAGATGGCCACAGGGCACGTCTCAGATAAGGCGCTGAATTTGAGCGTCCGCCAGGTCAAAGATGAAAGGCAAAAACAGGTGTTGAGTGGGTTTAATCAGCTGCACAACATGAAGATAGATTATGATTAAAATTACAGTCCCGAGGCATCCTGGTGGCTCAGTTGGCTAAGACATTTGTCGCATGTCATCCTGCAATCCTTACCATCTCTCTCTACTGTGACTGTCCAATAAAGACAAAAATGCCCAAAGAATAATGTTAAAAAAGAAAAAGTCACTATTCCTTCTTCAATTCTTCTGGTCTGCAGTGATCTAATGAACAGAGAGATGAAGGCTATTGTTCTAAAGGGTCCAGAGAAGTTGCTGGACAGTAACTGAGCAGATTGTGTGATACCTCTTGGGGAAGAAATCAGAAGCAGTTGCTTCAATTGGGAGACATACCCCCCCCCCCCCCCCCTCTCCCCCCCCTACACCAGCACCCCACATCCCAACAACATCAGTCAGTCTCACTGCTGTACTGGGGCATGGTCTGTCTTTACTTATTTACTGCTCACTGTGTCAGCCTTTACTCTGAACAAAGTTCTGCCCAACTCAGAGAGATAGTTATTGTTTTGCTTTTCCCTGTTGTCTGGCCCACCCTCAAGCACCTGCAACAATATCCAGCTCCCACACTGGAACATCTTGACAAGTGAATTCAGCTCCTCCACTTCCAAAGACAATGTGCTGAGGCTTTAAGTACAATGTCCTTTTTAGCAGCGTGCAATCATGGAGGGGCAGCAGGCTGAAATCATGTCATTGAGGCTAATTATGGGCAATTAAAAGCCAGTTGGCTGTTGCGCTGACATTGGGCGAGGGGGAACAGTGGTACCGTCTGCTCCGCTGTGTCTCTGCTGTATGGGGAAATTGTGAGTTAAGGGGCTGGTCTAGTGTCAATCCTAATGGGAAGCTGGCCTATTTTGTCCTTCATACTCCAGGTAGCCAATATTCTGTCAGAGCACTGAGGTTGAAATTCTAGCAAAACAAGATTCTCAGTTTAACTGAGAATATCATTTTTTCATCATATAATTTTCTCAGATTGCTTAGTCATGGTAGATTTTTTTTTTCACGTGTCAGTCAAACATCACCATAGTTTAGATGCATTCTGTATTTCAAGAGTGTTTATCAAACTTTATCCATGTCCATTAACCACATCCGTGAAAACTGACACCAAGCTTCAGTATTCCTGTCAGCTTTGGCACTTTGCTCTATCCACTTATCATTCCTCGCTTTAGTCTCCATTTTGATCCATACTTTTCCATTCCTCTTCCATCTCCTTTTAATGACCCCTATTTAGGCTATGCTCCAGTGGAGTCATGCTGCTGGTGCTGCTGCTTTAGAGATGAGTATTCAGGGGCTGAGTGAGTTGCAATATGCCTCCCATCCATTATTGATCCATGATTAACTAGAGTTCAGCAGGATTCTGGACTTAAACACTTAGAATGGGTTGGGAACTCTTGGCTCTGTCACCGTGTCGCTACACGAGTGTCTACATTATTAAAATGATGTCTTATTAAAGCTGCTTACTACAGTAATCGCTGTACTTTTACAGTAACAAGCATCTACTGGAAAGCATCCTCGCGGTGTAGAGTTTTTCTAGTAAAAAATAACAACTGTTGGCTTCTCATCCTGTATGATGGGTATCATAAGACTATGGGTATGATATTGATTATAAAATAGGCCAGAGGTAAGGTTAGCTTGTTAGCTTGCCCACCCCCCGTTAGAAGTCCATCTGTATCACTCAGGGAAAGGCTCCCTGAGACAGCTCTGCAGACCGGTTGACGCTGATGCGTTGTGACACTGATGGTGCACACAGCTGACCTTTGGGCTGTTGAGTGCGCTCAGACAACACTTGCTGCATGTGTTTATGTCCCAGAGACAGTCTAATGAGGATGTGTCTGCAGCGAGCCCACTCCAGGAGTAAGTGCCAGGATGCAGCTGCTGCCACTGGGGCTCTAATCACAACTTCTTGCCTGACTCATATTGGGTTGCCTAGTCGGACGGGGTATTCCTGTGGCACTTTAAGAACAAATCATCCCCAAATAAACTCAAGACATATATTTTGGTCATCTTGTAGTTTGTTGAGTCAGAGAATATTTCTATTTGTGCACTGTGACATTTTCTGAGGTTTAGAAAGCCAAGAAATTATCTCTGATAGAATAATGGAGTCTTTCAACGTGTTCTCATACAACATTCCTATGGTAGCTTACAACAACGTTATGCACCCTTGATTCATACTACACCTACGCATTTGATTCGTACTATATTATGCCTACCTATCTATCACTAAAACAACTTAGGTTAAGGTTACAGTTATGGTTAATATTAGGCAGCGAAAACAACTTCTATAAAGGTTAGGGTTAAGGTTAGGCTCACGTTTAGGCAACTAAAACTTTGGTTAAGATAAGGGTAAGGCTTTGGTCATGGCTAAATAAAAAACCTCAGCTGAAAATGAACTTACAACAGAAAACTTCATGAGTTGGAAATTGAACCTGTGTCACCTGAGTTGAAGACAAGTATTACACCCATCCAACACCCTGACCTCCACACTCTTACTTCCCAATGTGCTATTTCAGTGTGAAACTATCATTCACTACTATCACCTGAACTCCACCTCCTGTTTCACTCAATTCATAGAATATCATACAAAAATTAAGCCGCATTCCTTTCTGTAACTATAAGTATGAATTTGAAATGAGAACAGGCTCAGTCTCTGCAAATTGATCCCACCTACAGTTTCCATAAAAGCATCACATCTGCTTTGCGTGCTTTCAGTGGCAGAGAAATGACGAAATGTGATTCATGATATTTGACAGCCTTTAATGAGACTGACATCACCTGGCTTGGCACCGCTAAAATGCAAATATGTAACTAAAACCAGATTATTTTCTTCGTCTTTACTCAATTTTTTTAAATAATTATATTTTATTGTAATTATATAGTTTTGAGTTTGAAACATTTGAAGACCTTTTTGCTATTTGGGTTGATTTTTTCCATTTCCTGGTGGTATTGTAGCGGACACTCGTAGACAGTCCCCTTCAAACCACACTGAATAATATTTTCAGACTCGTCATGGGCGGTGAGTTGTAGCAGACTCATGCTCTGACCATGACCATGATGTAATCTCACTGCTTTTATCTTTGAAGAACTTAGGGCTGATTTAACAGGACGGGTAAGGACAAAAACAGAACAAGTAGTTGTTAGAGGACAAGACAAGGAACAGAACGATCAGTGTGTTCGCCCCAGACTGAAACAAAAATAACCAGATAGTTATTCTGCAGAGTTTCTGCAGAATATTCTATTGTGTGGACAATTTCAAAATACAGTTTTCAGCTTATCGTCCTCTTTGGATCCGACCCTGAAGGACTAGCAAACACAGAAAAATAAGCACCGGAGACTGCGAGATTGTTTGTGCACACACTGTATGTGTAGCCCTCCTATTTCCACTCCTGGGTGTGAGACTGTGTGGATGTTTGTTGTGTGGAAAGAACTGAAGCGTGGAGCAGCTTTGGAGTCAGTGTGAAATCTCAGCGGCACACTCCACTTTATCCACCCAGACTGTTCTCTGGGGGTCGCCTCATTAAATATTCACATGGCACTCAGAGGACATCACCTTAGGAGAGGTTCGCCCGGCCAACACCTGTCCCATCTCTGCTCTCCATCGGAGCACGTTTTGACATACCTGTGGTTCAGCAGACTGATAGATCTCCTTGGAGGTCCTCAACCTTGGGATGAAGGGCAGATGTAACTTTCTACATGTTTCTTTGTAAATGTCAGTCCGTCTGAAATTCACTCACCAAAATATTGACTGACAAACTTAAGTGTGCCCATAGAGCTAGTTATGTTTCTGCTGAGTGATAAGTAAATCATGACTGTTCAGCTCAGCCGCTATAAAGGTGTTTTGTTTTCACACTGGTTAACAAAAACACTGTTATGTGTTTCGGGGCAGAGGCTGGCTGCTTTCCTTCCTCACCCAATGAGCCTCGGCAGCGTTCTCTCCTTTGAATGTCCTTATGTTGGCACTGCAGAAAACTGATGAATCGAAGTAAAGCTTCCTCGTTTGTCTTCCATGTTCAGTGGCTGTCCTTAGGCTTACAAGGATTGAGGAGATAGTCACTCTCTGGAGGAGAGGCAGTGGTGTGTATAAAAAGGAATAGCATTCATTTACCAGCTCCTCACCACCAAAATGCCAGTGGAATACATTTTCTCCTCTAAAAAGCCTTGCTGTGATTGGTAGATAAATGATGGCTAGAATACCCAGTTAAAACCGCAAAAGATTTGAGCCACACCAAACTGAAACCTCATTATTCTTAAACACTGAGAGGTTCAGGACTTGGTAGGTCAGTTTTGCTTGATTTCTGTTCATATACATGGGATAATCATTATGCCTTCATTTTCAATAATTCTCAATGCTGGCAGGTATGAAAAAACAGTGGGATGAAAAAGTGACTTCTAGCTGCACTTTGTTTGATCACTTATATCTCTCTGATGCAAAGGCTTAATATTCAAGGGCAACAGAGAGAGAGAACTCTCTGATAATCTCATTAGGGAAACTTTCAGTTTGCCAATTAGCATTCAACCTTGAAGTTTGATACATAGTCAGAGAAGTCACCATCTGTCAGCACAATGCAGGGCAGCCCTCTGTGATGTTGATGTGCTCACAGCTCTCTGACTGTGTTTGTTTTGGCTGCAGGAACTTCTACTACATCACCATGCTGCGCGACCCAGTCTCCCGCTACCTGAGCGAGTGGAAGCATGTGCAGCGCGGAGCCACGTGGAAGACCTCCCTCCATATGTGCGATGGACGCTCGCCCACCCAGGACGAGCTGCCCACCTGCTACAGCGGGGACGACTGGTCCGGTGTCACCCTGACAGAGTTCATGAACTGCCCGTCCAACCTGGCCAACAACCGGCAAGTGCGCATGCTGGCTGATCTCAGCCTGGTGGGCTGCTACAACCTGTCCTCTATGAACGAGAGCGAGCGCAACCACATCCTGCTGAGCAGCGCCATGAGCAACTTGAAGAACATGGCCTTCTACGGCCTGACCGAGTTCCAGCGCAAGACGCAGTACCTGTTTGAGCGGACGTTCAGCCTGCGCTTCATCGCCGCTTTCACGCAGATCAACAGCACGCGCGCCGCCAACGTGGACCTGAGCGAGCCCGTGCGCATACGCATCGAGGAGCTCAACTTTCTGGACGTGCAGTTGTACGAATATGCGAAAGACCTGTTCCTCCAGCGTTTCCAGTTCACCCGCCAGCGGGAGCACCAGGAGGTGCGCTTGAAGAGGCGCGAGGAGAGGCGCTGGCTCCGGGAGCAACGAGAGCAGGGCAGGTCCTGGTTTCCCAAACGCAGGGGGGATGGAAACAGAGGCGGGAAAGGGGGAGGGTTTGGGAAAGGGGGCGACGGTGAGTTCCCCACCACCACTGAGGACTACACAAGCCAAGTGGCCCGCTGGTGAGGCCGTGCTCCCACTAAGAGAGAGAGAGCAAGAGAGAGAGGAGCTACTGGAGATTCCCCACAGAACAGTTTCAATGTGTACTTTGACTCTCTCATTATTCTATCTCTCTCTTTTTGTCTCACTATTAATCTATCTACTGCATCTATCTGTTTCTCAGCTTCAGTGTGATCCGAGTGCTCTGCTAGTTTCTTTATGGTCATGAAACTGCCAAGTCTGTGAGTCTCACAGCAGCTCTGCCTTGGAGTGCCCTTTGGTGTCTTAAATCTTTAAATGGATGGTTTTATTGATTCTTTTGTAATGGTTGTTAATCTTTTTTTCCTCATGTATTTCTTTGCCTTGGTTATTCATCATCACGCGGATTGTGATAACTATTTAAAGACAGTCAATTAAGCTGAAAGAAGAAACAATCGGAAGACGCTGCTTATAGACTGCAGTGGTTTTGTTTTGTTTTGACATTCACTGCAAAGGGGTGAATGTCAATCAATGTTTTTGTTGCAACTGGCAGAAAATTTATTCCACTTGAAAAATATATGAAAGAACTTATTGTTGCATGTCACATGTCCACATTATACTTACAATTGGGGAATGGAGAGTTACTTCCAAAAGATAAAAGCCAAAGTAATAAACAAGAAAATGTTTCTGTTTACCTTTTTTTTTTTGCCAATGAAACCCTCTCTGAAGATCACTTCTTATGCGTGTAAGTGCAGTACCTGTTCTTGTTATTTTTTGTCCAAATTATAGTATATCTCTGATGCTGATATTTTGCTTACAGTGCAATACATTCTTCTCTTGAGTGCAATACTTTGCAGATTGTAACACCTCTCCCAAAGACAACATATTCTCCAGACAACTCTCAGACTCCAACTTACAGTAAATTCTGAAATTCTGCAGTTCCTGTTCAGCTGCTATCTGTGTACACACTGGTATAGAAAGTCAATCATAGAGTCACAAAGAAGGGATTACCTACTGAAGAAAATCACCCGTCTTTCATTTCTGTCTTGCCCTGAACCTTTGCTAAGGCATTAAGTTTTTACATAACAAATAGAAAGAAGTGCTCAAGTACTCCATGACAAGAAAAAACATGTTTTTTTTAAAAAAGTGATTAAGACTGATTCATTTTTGAAGTAGTGGGTTGCAGAGATGAAAAGTTGGTAAATACTACAGGTGATGAAATATGTCAGCGTGTCTGGTGTGCGGCCTGACTGTGAATGAGGTGATCAGCATGCGGCTCTCGCGCCCCTCCCCGTCACACTGGCTGCTTTTACATGTTTGTCGAGCCCACGGCAGCGGCACCGTGGGCAGTGAGGGAGCTCTAATGCCAGCAGACTGCCAGTCTACAAAGACCAGCCTCAAAGCAAACAGTCGAGAAATAAAACATGTCCGTCATCTCCTCTGCCTGATAGTTTCCATTCCCTTAAATCCAATCTGTTTGGCAATACATGAAAAGATGAATGAGGGCTTCTTTTTTTTTCCATTTGGTTAAATAGGCTTCAATGGCCGTGATGCTTTTATGCCTCTTATCTTTTGCTCATTCAAAATGTCTGCTTATCAAATTAAATGCTCAGTAAATGTCAACATTGAAGTCATACTGCTGCTGCTATTTTAACAGTAATTTCTTATGTTTGTACTTATGATTGCAGTTACTGATAAAATACCTCTAATGGCACAATGTTGTTTCATTAAAAACAAGCATCCATGTTTTGTCTTGTTTGAATGATTTATCCAACTGATAAATGCGGTCGTTAATTACTGCAGGTTAAATTGTTCCGAGGTTTTTAGCGACTGTATGTGTGCACTTAGTTGTACGGATGCACTTATGTCTGTGTGAGTGTGTGAGTGTGTGTGGGTGGGGGGTTGATTGTGTGTGTGTGTGTATGGCGGTAGGAGGGAGACTCTAGCTTTAGAGCACATTGATAACACCTGATCAAGAGTTTCAAAACAGCTACCACCTACATTTCTGAATACTGATTCAACCAATTTATCATTTTTAACAAAGTGTTCATGTAATACTTGTGCCATTCGTGCCCTAGCAGTGGAACGGCTTTGATTTATAGTTAGGAAATTTGAAGCGAGCTTTTGTGACGATGTTGTGCGAAGCCCATTGTGTTACCCGCCATTCAATGTGCTTCTCATCCTCTCCTCTGGACATGTGCATATATTACTGTAAGTTCAACCAATTAGCTACTGCTAGTTCCATAGCTATTGGTTGATTAGCTGTCAGTTACTAGCTAAGAATATTTTCACAACACTGATTTCCCTGGCGAACCCCACGGCATGATTTTCTGTTAAAAATGGCAATTGAAGAGCTTTTATTTGGGAAATTTCATTACATAAATTGACACACTGTTCCACTGCTATGCTGCTACTGTCACAAACCATGTAAGTATTACATGGACCCCCAGTGACAGATAAAATAAGGATTGCATGAGCATTCAAGGATGTGCCATATAACGATTAATGAAGCGCTCCTTCAAGTGTTATGAATGTGTTATAAGTGTGAATGGAGTTTATCATCATGGCGTTTTTATTTTTAAGTGTTACCTGTGTACGTGTGTTTGTATGTGTGTGTGTGTGTGTGCCTGTCTGTGTCTGTGTGTTATTACCATTGTAAATTTAGCACAACTTGCTTGCAGCTTTGATAAATTAACCAAATCATTTCCAGTAGATCCATTGCCCCAGCATCATCAACACTGTAGGCAGAACGCTCACCTTTAAGGATGAGATATGGATTCTGAGACTCGTGTAGGAATCTGTTACGGAGGCCAGGGTTCATTTCCCAATTGCGATGGCACTTTCTGTACTATGATCCATCTATGTCAGCCCTCTGTGCTTACTCCCTGTCTGAATAGAATAAATACACAAGGAGGTTGAACTGCCTGCTCTGCTGAAAAAGGATAAATAAAAGGAGTATACTGCAGAAAAATGAGCTTTATTATTCCGGTGACTTTGTCATTATCTGCTGTACCAAACAATGACCTAAAACGGCTTCCACAAACTTTTGAAGTTAGAAAACTGAAAACTATCAGACCATGGTGTAAATTAAGTGATGAAGCAGAGGCCAAAATGGAATTGTCACTCTAAATTGTACTGCCATCCCCAGAAATGTGTGACATGCCACTTTGAAAGAATCATTTTAATAAACTTGAACTGCCACTCAATAAAAGTGCACATCTCTGAGGAGCTGATTAACATGTATTTGTTTATTTATATATTTTTAATTGTTGCAAAAGAATGGCTTTGCCTGATGGAAAATAGTATAATCAACACCCCAGTGATGGTGAAAGAGAGCTTTCTTAGTGTCAGAATTTGTATGTTCCTGTTAAAAGTATTGTGATGAAATGAAAAGTCTCCAAGCCTTTTGGCGTGTAATATTTAATCTGCCATTTTCTTGTCAGATCTGCAAAAATGAGTGAATTCTACTTAAGATATCAGAAATAAATGCATTGAATGGCCATGATATCATGATGTGTGTTGTTGATTATTGCAGAGGCAGGACTTAGGATGTATTTACTGTATAGACAGTAAATTCCACAGAAACATGAGGATGTGAGTAAATACACCCATGCATGTGCTCAAAATGTTTGTTAAACATTGAAAATGAATAGTTACACTTTTTGAAATATATATCGAATAACCAGCTATATATTAGTGTAAGTAACACCAAAATATTTTGAGACAGTTTAGGTATGAACTCCTATACACTCATTATAAAGTAAAGATGTGGTGGTAAGGTAATTACAGCTAAACTAGTCCTTCCCCTTAAATCTGATTTACCTATTCTCCCCATGAACCATGAACATATGGTCATTAAACATTCTGGTTCCAGGGTAAATATAGTTTAAACTACATTTTAACAAAAAAAATTATTAATTCATATTCATTAATGAATATTCAGAAATGTTTCAAAGGGATGTTTGATATGTTTTAGGAAAATATTTGCATTTTGAAATAATTATGTGCTCAAAAAGCAAATCAACTATTTCAGCTCTAACCACAAGATATACTTGACTAGATCAACTTGATGAAAAGGGTGATATACATATACAAATATTTTTAGCCCATGGGTGACGCATACACTGATTTAATCGCTAATTATTTTTAATGTTGAGTGTAATTCAGTTGTCATCATCTGTCAGCCTGTTTCGATAAGAATACGCTCATGTAAGGAGAAAATGTGGAACATGGTCTTCTTGTGTGGACTTGCGATAGAGAACAAATCGAGAGAATGTTTTTCAGACATTTTTCCATCTTGCTAAAGGTCAAGAAAGAATAATGCAGAATGTTCAGTCCCAGAAATAGCCGGCTGTAGTCTCAGAGGCTGTAATCACTCGTCTCTTCCCATTCACTGGTATTTAGAAGTAACAAGGTAAGGAGGTGTCTGCTGCTTTTATAATGTCAATGTGGCCATTTCAAAGAGAGGCATATCCAGTGTTTATGGTAGGAAATTGTCTCGATATTTCAACTTATCTCTCATCTCAACTTACATCAATGTAATTACCCACCATTTACTCATCATAGCCTGGAATTCATTCATTTTTTGATTGTAATATCACTGAGTGACCTTGGACACTGCAGGGATACAAGTTCTGAATACCATTTACTAGGTAAAAACAATATATGGAGATACTTCCATGTTGTGTTATACTCATATTTACAAAACAAAATTTTAATTACACATGATCTGTTTTTGCAGAGTGAGCCATTGAAAAGCAGAATGAAATGTAATTCATCCAATGTCATATTGTTCTCCCAGATCAATGATTGACTGTGAAAAAACAATATTGCCAAAAATTACATTGATTTCCCCATTGACCTAAGGTCTACTTTTGGAAAACAACGTGCCCCAATGGAGTTGGACAGAATTCACTGGTATACACCAATCTCCTAATGTGACACACATTCCCCATTCACATTACAGCTGTATGTATCTATTGACACGCCTTCCCTTTTCCCTCAGGTTCAGCAGTATGGATGGCGAGCTCAGTCTTTCAGCCTATGACTACTGCAAATCATTTCCACCCAGATGGTATGGTTGTTTTATTTTAAATGTTTAACAGCAGGAAGTGTGTAATGACACGACTCTGCGAGACAGTTTTCTACTTTCTGAATTTTTTATAGTCAGAACATACACTGGTGCCTGCTACCTCACCCTGATGCCTGCTACCCCACCCTGATGCCTGCTACCCCACCCTGATGCCTGCTACCACACCCTGATGCCTGCTACCATACCCTGATGCCTGCTACCTCACCCTGATGCCTGCTACCACACCCTGATGCCTGCTACCATACCCTGATGCCTGCTACCATACCCTGATGCCTGCTACTTCACCCTGATGCCTGCTACCCCACCCTGATGCCTGCTACCCCACCCTGATGCCTGCTACCTCACCCTGACGCCTGCTACCCCATCCTGGTGCCTGCTACCTCACCCTGACGCCTGCTACCACACCCTGATACACCCTGATGCCTGCTATCCCACCGATGTCTGCTCCCCACCCTGATGCACCCTGATGCCTACTATCCCACCCTGATGCCTGCTCCCCACCCTGATGCCTGCTCCCCACCCTGATGCACCCTGATGCCTACTATCCCACCCTGATGCCTGCTCCCCACCCTGATGCCTGCTCCCCACCCTGATGCCTGCTACCATACCCTGATGCCTGCTGCTACCCCACCCTGATGTCTAGTACCCCACCCTGGTGCCTGCTACCCCACCCTGGTGTCTGCTACCCCACCCTGATGTCTACTACCCCACCCTGGTGCCTGCTACCCCACCCTGGTGCCTGCTACCCCACCATGGTGCCTGCTACCAAAACCTGGAGAAATTACTTGAAAACTTCATGAAGTGATTCTGAATGTCATCAGCAGTGTGGAGTTTGATGGATAGCAATGTTTTTGAGATGTTAACTGTTTTAACTGAACAATAATATCACAATGTAGACGGAACAAACAGATAACATTTTTTTTTTAAATTGCTTGACTGTCATTATCAACATAGATGAAATTCAGTGCTCAAACTGTTAATTCAGATGGGAAAAAACAATTCTGCTGGAAGCGTACTGTTCAATTTAGCCAACAAAAATAAGAAAATGAAATAAAACAAGAAAAAGTCTAAAAAATTCCCAACTAAATCCAATCTAACAAAGGTAAAATTGTTGCATTCAATGATTTATGTTTGAGTGAAGTTCACACTAAATCTACCTATAAAAACACTGATGGGGCGGCCCGGGGTGGTTCAACTGCTAGAGCATGTGCTAAGGCTAAGTCTTTGTCGTAGCGGCACAGGTTTGAATCTGGCCCGTGCTGCATGTCATCCCCTCTCTCTTTCCTGTCTCTCTCCACTATCCTAAAGCAGAAATGCCAAAAGAAAAAAAACACTTTGATAATATGAGCAATGCTGGTGTGCTCTCACTAGAAATATCTCTGATAAGGCAAAAGAGCTTGAGGGCAAACAGGAGGCTGGGTGTGAAAATAAAAAAGAAATTATTTTCAACCAAAATAAAAGTCCTTGGTGTGCAACATGATAGGATATTCTAGCACAGTTGGTTCTATTGAAGTTCAGACTTTCATCTGGTCCTCCTGCACCATTCAAGCTCAGGTGGGCCTGGTGGAAACTTGTCTCTTGCCAGTATAGGGAGAGTCAAATCAAAGAATGGTACAACCTCTGGAGAGAATATAAGGATATTGATTCACATAATAGCATGCAAAGCACCTATTTCTCCCCACTGTACAGCCTCAGTGAACACAGCGTGTGATACAGTTTGCATCACAAGACAAATACCCCAGTTTGGGGTTTCCTCAGTTATTACCATCTCCCCCCGTTCGTGGAGTCACTGGGTTTCTGAGATCCATGAAAATATGGGGGAGACTGACATCTATTGGCCATAAAATAGAATTGCTCCTTTTTTTTATTTTTTTTATCTCCTGCATTTGTTCAAAGGGCTGTTATTTCCTATGTACACACAAGACTGCCATAATTTTTCTTATGACCTTTATATAACAGTAAAATTACATGAGAAGTCAACCTCTATTTCTAACTTTAATGAGCCTGTTTTTCCTCCCAAACAACCTTAAATCAGATCTGCTTTGCTTCATTCAAACTTCTTTACCACTAGATGGGGTAACAAGCACTGTCCTCTATAATTATTGGCACTGCAGGTATAGATGAGCCCTAAACCCAACTCTACTAAGAGCTGTATTCAATGTTGTGATAATTGAAATTGAGAAAATTTAATTTAAAAGCAAGCGGCTGTAGAAAGGTTAATTTCACAACTGTGATTGGTGTTAATTGAAAGACAAACTTCACAATCATGGACACCTTTGAGGCAAATAGGATTACCTTTTCTATTTGGTGAAAGGGTACTTAATTGGATAAAGGGGGCTTTTTTGCTGGGTATGCAAGAGTGTAATGACAAAAAGTACAAAAACCAAAAGAAGGTGGAGCACATAATGTAGTTCTATAGTAAGGCTGTATTGGGAGGCACACCAATAAGCTTGTCCTGGTCAAAATCTTAATTCATCAGTTCCCACAAAAAACAACCTCCTTGTTTTTTTTAGGCAATAGTTTTAATGACTAGCAGCGGGTTCCCAGGTAAACATTTGAATGAAATCAGGCTAATGGAATGATGTTTTGTTAATGTTGGAAGTGATTGCTGTCAATTGCGATTTTCCACATTTCAATTTAAGTGAATACCACAAGGTTAAGGAAAGCTAACGTAATGTGCCTGAGTGTAACCGGTGAAATTCTGCGTTGTGTGGAAGGTGAAGGAAGGACCCAAAACCAGGATGTCTTTGGACCTGACGTCCGTTTATTCTGACCCGACATGAAATAAAACAAAACAAATCCTCCAAGTGAATATGTCACTCCAGCTCCTCTCCCATAGGAGAACACAGCAAAAGGGGGAAGCTATCGTCACCACATGATTGTGGCTTAAAATACGGTATGACGCTACTAAACTTAAAAATATATATATAAAACACAATAAACATACCTGACATGAAATAAAACAAAACAAATCCTCCAAGTGAATATGTCACTCCAGCTCCTACACAAATGAAATTAATGAAGAAAAAAAGGGGGAATGTTAGCTTAACTCCTACAGTTTTTAGCTAGCAGATTTCGTTGTTAAATATAACTTTATATAAGGGCCAATAAATGACAATCTATAAACTAACAGGTGCACCCAGACTTTATGACAGTAGGGATAACAAAAATAGAAATATGAATGATAAGAAACTATAAGATGGATTGTGATAATACGGGAGGAAAAATGACACCCACCTCTCCCATAGGGGAACACAGCAAAAGGGGAGAGGTGAAGGGGGGACAGGAAGTTTATGGGGGCTAGGAGAAGGAGGGGTGCAGGAGGTGGGGCTCTTACTGTACATACTGTAGCCTATATGACAGCAGAAGTGGAGGTAGAAGAAAACTGTCAGGTATACAAATTAAAATAACAGGTTTAGTGTAATTATACATGTATTAACAACTCTGTTACATGAGCATTATGTGAACTTTCATTAAAAGAACCTTACGCCAGATTTAAGCAAGTGTTAATGAATAATGCTAAATGGAGGTGTAATAACAAAAAAGACCTAAAAAGTAGAAAAGACAGCTACTCTCCTGGAAGGTCAGAGGAGAGAAATCATGGATTGCTGGACTCTCTCTGTTCTTATATCTGACTCAGTTTGACAGTGACATTTCCCTCAAAGGGAGCAATATGGTGACCTTTTGATGTGGCTTGACGCCAAAGCTCCATTCTTTTGAAGGGGGTTGTCAGCGTGACACATCAGATAAATCTCATCTGCTCTGACTCTGTCTCAAGAAGCCTGCAGTAACATGAATGGGGAAATTAATGAATTAGTCATAACTGTTTGTCTGTATGTGTGCATTTATGTATGTGTGTGTGTGTGTGTGTGTGTGTGTGTGTGTGTGTGTGTGTGCGTGTGCATGTGTGTGTGGGATAAATAACTCCATGACTGGTGATGGAATAGATAAAATGTTTCATGCTCTGCTGCTTTTGATGGATAAAAGTACATTTCTGTACAATTATGATTATGAGCTAGTTGCCGAGACAGCAGTATCACTAAGGTCAGAATACCTTTATTGATCACTAAATTACTAAAGTCCCTGTTTTCCAAAGGGTTTTTTAGACAAAGAATTCTATAGTCAGAATGACAGCAAGTAACTAAATACCCATTTGGAACTGTAATTTTTTCATGTGATGTTTTTACTGTCTGCTGATAAACAGTCATGAGGCACAGGCATTTGGCAGTAAATTGCACTCTTGCATCACACCACCTTCAGCACACACAGAAGCTGCTGTGCCATGACGTGGCCACTTGGGTGGAGCATGACCAGCAGGCTTGCCAACCAGCAGACTGAAATTCCAGTCTGCTGCTGATCTGTTTTCTGATGTGTTCGGCCATACGCTTCATCATTCCGCACATACCACATTCAATCTACTGGAAACAATGTGTTGTCTCCATAAATACCTGCCTAATCCCAAATCTGGTCCCCAGTAAGTGACAGGGAATAACCCTAAAGTTAGCTATACATGCATGCTCCATATTGAGGTAGGCTACTGTACACTTTATAGTCTAGCACAAAGCAGAAAAGACATGTTTCAGCGTGTGAGAGGAACTGATAGAAAAGTGAATCCAGAATCAGAGCCACCAATTTAAACAAGCTGCGTCATTAACAAGTCTGGAAGATAGATTTGTCATCAATCTCAAACTTCCTAAATGATGTTGCTAAGCAATATTAGCAAAATCTCACTCCCTCATCTCTCTCTCTCTCTCTTTCTCCCTCTCGCTCTCTCCCTCAGCTTATCTAGGTTAGCATCCATCTTATATGACCTTGAGAAGACCTATGAGTAGCTACAAATATGTTTTATTCATTCTGATCACACAAGGAAAATAGGCTATTAGCATCCATCAGCATCTTGAACATCATTAGGCCAACAGTTGATAGAAAAAAAGAAAGAAAAAAAACAGCTGTGGAGGGGGGAAAAAATGACTGAGAGGTTGAATTGGCTAGGACTCTTAGTAAGTCTTCCAGTGGGATACTTGATCTGTGATCCTTACTAAATATAAAAATATATTCTTATGCAAATATTCCTGATATAGGCTGCAACACTGTATCTGACAAAGGCTATATTATACAAAACAATTCATATTTGATAATCTAAATTATTATAGAAAATGACTTCATTCTAACTTTATAAATTTTACATTTCATATAAATTTGATTTAGATGCTCATATTTATGACTATCAAAACATCTGCTCATTAAGCTAACATAGAGAAACCCCCTCACGGTTTCACTGCTGTTCCCTTGGTAACAAGCAAACCCTTGCCCTTCTAGAGCCTCCTGGCATTCGTGTGGATCGTACCACATTGCGCTCGTAGGGGGATGTTGGGAGATATGCAGTATAGAATGCCCTCAGTTTACCAAGCAATGATACCTTCAGCACAATTTAATGTATTTAATGTTTCAATGCCTTCTACTGTTTTCTGTGCTATATTTTAAACATCGTAAATTGAAACATTGTTATTGTCTAGGTTTCCGAGAGCACCGGGGAAACCCCTTCATCACATTAAACTGACAGTCGTACAGTAAGCTGTCAAAAGCTTGTTGCTTAAATCTGTGCACTGCTGTACAAAGTAATGAAGAACTGAGGCCGGGCACGCTGATGTGTTATCTGAAAGATGAATAACATGATATAATTCTGCGAACAGAGTAGGAATTAAATGGGCTGTTGAACAATCATCTGGACTACACTTGACATCTTGTTTTCCTAGTTCAATGGTGCTGCCGTGCCGTTTGTCCTGGCTGGTGCGTGACTGCTGTAGCCGTAGCCTGCTCTGGGGAGCGGTTCTCCGTGATGATGAGGTAAGCAAAGCAGGTGTTCTACACTGCTAGCAATCTAACGTTAGCTAATGTCATGCTCCGTGTAACGTTAGCTCATGACAACGGTTTAACTGTCTTTAGCTAAGTATTTCTGACTAGCTAAAGTAGCCAAGCTAAGAATGCTAACCAGAGACTAAATCATGGAAACCCTCGAAGTAAACTAGGCAAGCAGGATAGTGAGATGCAGTGTGATGACGCTACTGTATCTAGCTAGCGTTAGGTTAGATTGACAGTTGACAGTTTCCCCGACAGTTATACGACCTATCTTATTTTGTTTCCTGCAACCTGGTTAAAAGAATGACTTTTACGTAGCTATATGTAGTCCTAGCCACCTTGTTTCTCGGCTTCTTTAGATTAGCTATTAATTTACGTTAGTCAAGTTGATATAGTTAGCCAAAGTGGCCTCTGGGAGGTGTTGTTACGGTTTTTCTGTGCGTTAGCTATTTGCGCGTTGAGGTTGAGAAAGTTAACGTGCATGCGTCCATTATCGGACAGCTAGGGGCAAGACGTCCATTATCGGACACATCGCTGACTGAAATACTCCTTTTTCCCGCAGAATGTGGGTGACAGCCCTCCATACACAGGCAGTCTATTCTATTTAAAGACGTAGTCATGCATATGCTATTTTATTTATTTTTTTATCTTGTCCGAATTGTCGCCACACCATGCAACCTAGCACCCGCTCATCTATGTGAACGTTCATCCTGCTGCCTGCTGAACGATACAGCCTACGTATTAAGTAGGCCTAAACTGTATTTACACGTTAATCTAAACACACAACATGAGGACCAACATTTATAGCCTCGTCGGTTGTTTTTGGTTCATTACTCTAGGGTTTTCATGTTAATAAATTCAAATGTTTTTCAGCTAGGATGCTCAAAATGCCTTACATTGTTTGTATACAGTATACAGTATACAGTATACAGTAAGCTCTCAGACAGACCCAGCCCTACAAACACACTGTTTGTAGCCTGTTTCGGTATGCTGAATTTGTAAAAATAGTTGAGTGTCGCAGTCTCTCTACAACATCAGTAGGCATACTCTCCCTTTTGATATGAGTTACACAGTTACACATCAGAAGCAGCATGCGGGGTAAATAAATAAACGCTGCATGCATTTCTGCAAAAAATCTTGAGTCCCTTGAAAAGGTTTGTAAACCACTACATAAAAAAGTAAGCGAAATTTTGTGATGATAAATCAAGTAGCCTAGCACTTAAGTATACTCAGTGTTAGTGTGTGTGGGGTCCAAGTGTCTCAAGTCGAAAACTTGACTTATTAAGGAATTAAATTTGTACGAAACGTGTTATAGAAACCCTTTGAAGTATACTGACACTTTTTGGAAGGAGGATTGACCCACAAAAAAAAAAATGTAGAACTTATGACTTACAGTCACTCTCTCAGGGAGTTGTGCAAAGAACAATGTGCAGGGCAAGCTAGGTAACTGACAATGATGACCCCTTATTCACATGCTTAGGGGAGAAAGTGTCTACAATGTTATAGAAGATAAATTAGTTCTTAGGTCTACCTACACCATTTCAGTAACTAATTCTGGAAGTATGGATCTAGTATTAGACTAGGGTTTAATCAATGTCTTGTCAAGGTATTCAAATTTTGAGTCACAGAAAGGAAAAAAAAACTTGGTCAAGGTACAATGTGAGTATACCTACAAACTGCCAGCAGTGTCTTACTCCAAGCTGTGCAGCCAGATTTCACACAGTACAGCAGCTTCTGATTTTCTATTGGCCAATTCCTGACTGGGAGGGCCTTCCTGGAGGCGGGCAGACAGGCAGGAAGGGGGTGGCTGAAAATGTTTCAGCTAGAGAGTTAGGCAGTCTTTTTCCTACACTGTCGTGGGAAAGAAAATCTTTGTATGGGCACTGACTCTACAGGACAGAGAAGGGAATGATAGCAGTTCTTGTGGTCATTATTTTCAGATGGTAATTACTCAGAAGTTGTACCACTAACCTAGACTCAGTGGCTGAGGTTAGAGACAGAACTTCCTCAGCACTGCATGAAGTGAGAGGTAAGTTTCCTTGCTCTGTTTCCTGACTTGCGCCTAAAGGAATTTGCTGCATTATGCTGTGGAATACCATGCGGTAAGGCTGAGAGGGAGTTACACTAGAAGAATTGGGTTAACAGCGCAGTTGATTCTAAATCTATTCTTTCTGAGTCATTGTACAGCGGTAGCCACTGCTGACTGCTTTCGGTTGATAAAGTGTTCACCTCTTGTGCAAATTTATTCAGCCTGGGGAGTTAACCTCCTTTTATGCCTACTCAGCAACTTCCTGTGCGCTTCAACACTAAGTGTACGAGTATGTCTGTCCTGTGTCTAACTCCCCACACCGTGTGTATTTGCATAAGTTATGTATTGCTTTCCTTGTATTCTCTATGTGCTTTGGTGGGCCAAGAGTCAGCATATCTCATTGCAACAATTTGAGGCACCAGGTGTTCACTTCATCTCATTATAGCAAATAGAGAGAAACACTGTAACGGAAAATAGGCTACCTAAGCAGGGACAGGTAAGAAATTATTACAGAGATGAGATTAAAATAAGATTTTATTTTGATTTAGGAAATCCAATGAATTAATGTTGGTGAATTTATATACTTTGTAGTGGATATTGGCTAATAGCATGTGAGTTACAAATATACCATAACACATATCTGTCATCAACTGATATTTATGTGGTTGCGTAGACCTGTCCTATGGCCAAGTGCAGAGTAGATGTTTGAATATTTTTGGATAGTCATTTGATTTTAACACATAAAACCAGGCCTAAATCAATATTTTCCACTATTATACTTACGGCTAATGTGCTGCTTATTGTCTTGCACAGCATCGTTAGCAACACGAAGAGGATTTAAGACACTGAAATGGAGCTCAAACACTCTACTAAGTTATCCTCCTATGCATTAGTAGTACAACAGCTCCAGAAAGTTTACCTTGATGACATCACATAATTATGGTTTTAATATAATTTTATAGTTTTCATATACTGTATATTGATTAAAGTGTCCAGGATACAATTTGCATGTAAATTCTTTTAGTGTTGATTTTCCATTCAAAACTATTAGTATATTAAATGCACATTCTAGCTGACTCAGTAAATTTGGGACTGCATTGCTGCATGCTCAGTGATCTCTTCAGCAGTAAACTAGTCCAGTCATTATAGTAAACAACTTTTGAAAGATGGCGTTTATCCCTAACAATACAAGCCAGAGTTCAATCCAAGATAAATTCCAGCTGCCTCCTCAAATCAGTTATGGTGTAATAATATTATTATTATTATTATTATTATTATTATTATTATTATTATTAATAATAATAATAATAATAATAATAATAATAATAATAATAATAGAAAAGTTGTTTTTGAAGTTTCAGGGCCATAACATTCAAGATTCTGTATCAGCCCATTTTCACCAAGACAAATGTATGTCATTCTCTGTACTATGATATATGATTTTTCAAACCCCTGCATTTTATTTGACTATTTAGAATGGACAACCCTAACCCTAGTCCAAATCAGGTGCTCATTAGGCCATAGGTTAAAACATAAACTAACTCATGGCATAATTATCCTTAATGTATCCAATTTTATTTTATTAATCTTAAACCTGTGGCCTAATTCATGATACAAAGCCAGAAGTCCCTTGAGGCAGGTATGTTTTGTAAATTGTTTCACATCCTAGGCCTATTGATCACCTATCGCCTATTGAACACACAGATGTCATAAGACTTATATAGTGTTAATGAAGAGTTTGTTAGTGTTAGCAGGGTTCTACCACGCTATTTTAGTAGTGCATGTGCCTGAAAAAATTGAAATGAGGCACATTTATGCAGCTTCCATTTGCAATTATTTTCACAGATGCTTCAACTTTTCCACCCTTTTCCTGTAGAGCCCTGGATTACCCATTCTAGGCCATTAAATGCTCAGTGATTAAACTAGGCTACTGTTTAATATATCATATTTAGCCTAAAATAGATGCCTCATTATTATCTCTTTCTAAAATAGATATGATCAGGACACACTGTTTAGGCATATTGGTGTACCCCTAGCTTGAGCCACCTCCCCCAAATATTTATGATTTTGTCTTAACGGACGTGTCTGCCCGAAAGGATGTGTGGAGATAAATATAGCCCAGCACTGCTGCCCATATGAATTACATTTTCATAAACTATAGGCTGAAACAGATTCAAGGTCAGAGATATTAATCAGTCAAATATGCCATTCTAATTAGTGGAATCCTGTGACATTGGGTGGCTGAGTTGTCATGTCTGAGCTTCATGTTGAAGTGAAGTAAGGCTGTTTGGTTCATAAGATCTGATGTATAATAAGGTTGGTTGCTTGCTGGTTAGGGTTAAAGACGGCCTCGCGATCATATGAATTACAGTTTAATAAGTGTCAAATTTCACTGTAAATAGGCTACACCATAACTTCATTGTGGTGTAATTTCAGTGTCATTATCCTAAATTAATTATTGTTGACCTGCAGTTACAGATCTACTTACATGTTAATTACTGAAAAATTTATCTTAAAAATGTACTAAATTAATACTAATGTAACCTAAATTATTCAGTACTTTGTATCACCCTGCTGTTTCCTTATAGACAAATATACCAAAACGTTGTAGTAATAGGCTAATAGCCTATTGTAGGCTATTTGTTTCCTTAGCTTTATTTATTAGAGATTACTGTGTCCATAATGTAAGGTTACTGATAAATATCAGGTTAATGAGCTGTTGTGACGGTAAATTAGCGGCCTATAAATTGACATCTTACCTTTTTTCCCCTCGTGTATCTCCCATACTGTATTTTTTCATAGACTGTCTACTGAGTGTAGGGCCCACTACCAGGTAAGGTAATAGATAGGCAATATCTGTGAGTGTGGCAGTATCTTAACACAGCAGCATGTCAGGCCTTCGCCTCATCACTAACTACGTTTACATGCATGGAGAATTCTGTTCTTACTCAAGTAACCTGGTTTTGGGTCGACATGTAAACGTCATAACTAGATTAGACTATTATTAGACAATTATTATAGAATATTATTAAACGATTACACAATTAGAATAACCTGGGTAAGCTCATACTCTGATTATTCAACATTTTCCGGGAGAAAATGTAAAAAATTTAAACAGCAAAATACATAAATCTGGTGCACTTTGATGTGAACACACCTGTAAATCAATGTTAAATGTCCAAAAAATAGGAAAGTGATCACTTTATGTAGTGGAACCCTGTAAATGCTCCAATTACACAGATTAGCTAGATTTAAACTTACCAGTGTGATATCTATGCATGAGGTTTCTGGCCACGTCTATTCTTTTACCTTCTCCATCATTTAAACATACAAGAGATCTTTCATCAGTTAAGTGCCATACAACTTGGCCATTAACATCTATGTGAATGCTTCCCCATAAACTATTATGAGCAATAAAATCACCACAGCATATCTCGCCTATTATTTCATCAAACATTGACAGTATTAAGTCTGGCTTGGATTATACAAATTGACTATTTTAATTGTGCTTTGTAGTCTGCAAACCACAACACATTCATATCTGTTTGGGATTCTATATGCTAAATTTTCTTCAATAAGTGTGGCCTATCCACCACACTGTTTACACTGTCATATCCAGTTTAATTATATCCTGGAAGGACAAAATATGTGTAGTTTTCTTAATCAGATACAAACTTTTTAAATTCCATTAGCTATTAAGTTTCTAGCATTTCAATGGAGTAGCCTATATGGAACACCATAAGGAAATAAATCACTAACAAGATGACCTTGATTATATGGATTCATCATTTTGTATATTATGTCTCCTTCCATGCTTGTGATTCCAAGATATTTCTTTGCTGCACTCACAAATGATTTTATTTTTTCACTTTGGTCACTTTGCTGTAGTCTTATGTAGTCTCACATATGAATGCAACAGTGTTAACTGTCATAGTACCTTCCTTGACCTCACACCTAATGAGGGCAGTTTTCTGTATAGTGGCTTGTCTAGAGGATGTATTTCCTTTATTAATTTGTAGAGACCTATTGCTAACTGAAGTATCCACATTCACAATCTTCATCTTTTGTCTCTCATTGACTTACATTGACTTACTGTCCAGCCTCATCATATGACAACCTTTTGTACTTCTGTACCTCACTAGCTCAATTACATTTTCTTTATGAATGATTGCCTCTGCACCTTCTACATCTTTCTTTACCTTTACACTGACCTGCTGTGTAACCCATACGCAGACATTAGAAACATGTCTGAATCACTGAACAAAATATTTAATTAATGCATTGACTTAACCACTATAGTTAGAAAATCACCTTGTAATATTCTATGTAGGAATAACCCTGAATAGCCTTCTCGCCTTTCCCTAATAGCGCAGCGTTTGTGTTGCAATGGTGGCTGGGAGTCGGTTTTGTTTCACATCCTTCCTTACTTTGGTTCTAGAATAGGTTGTCGTAGCTGTTATTGTAAACATAGGCCCTATACTTTGTTCAGTTTGGGTTCAGTTGTTCTTTTTTTAGTTTGTTTTGTTTTGTTTTTTTAGTTCACATTTTCTGCAGAGCTGGTAGTAGTTTTATTGCTGTGTTGGCCCACCACTGTTGAACGACTGTAGAGGAAACGTAGTGCTAGCTTGTAGGCTAACTTTCATTAAGCTGCTGTTTTACTTGCCAGATCTTCTTGTCTACCTAATATGACAAAAGTTAACTACTCTTACTATGTTAGAGGCATTGTCAATTTGAAGGACACATTGGCATGTCTCATAAACTATTATGACTTTTATTGTGGTTAGTTTTTGCTTTCCTGTAGGGATTGGTTTCATCCCATGAGAGTCTGAAAATGACTGAATATAATTTTACTAATTACACAAGGTCGCATTTGTTATAGCCTTGTCTAATTCCTGCCATAAACTGCTAAAGAACAGATGACTGACAGTCTCTAGAGAATTGAAGAAATTAGATGAGATCCCGCTAGAGGATAGCGATTATCGTGATCAGTGATGGTAACTGTCATATCCTAGACTATATACCTTAGATACATCTGGAAAAGTAAAGTCACTATGTGTGGTATAGAGTACCAACACCTAAAATGAGTTTAACTGTGAATTTCGGACCCTTTGGACTGCTACAACCACTTCTACTAAATATCTTCTTTGCAGCATACTAGGGATGTAACAATTCACTGTTTCAAACCGATGCACCGGTATAAATGTTGAAGATTCTGCTCATTTTCTCATTTTCGTTCATTTTGCGCTTACTGCACTTCCAGAGCTCTTTCTCTGGCCATTCTGAGAGTGCTGAATCTTCCGTTCAGCGAAGATAATCTTTGGTAGCACTACAAATCTTGGCAATCCACACCAAACAACACCACCGATTTGCTGTCGGAGAAAGTGTAGCCTACCTGCTTCACCCTCTGGTAGTTCCAGTGATATTAGCACTATTATCATGTGCTATTACAGAATTTGAAAAATTTAATGTTTTAGAGGGGCATATCTTTAGTTTGCAATGGAATTGCAATTTGCCACAGGTGGTGCTGAAATAGCCCACTCACTTTTTTTTATTTTATTTTATTTGCATAGCTGTTTACATTGTTGTGTGTGGGTTCGTACAAGGGCCTACATAGGTTTTCCAACGTTGACCTTGCTAACTTAAATATGCCAAGTGCAGATACTTTTGAAAAGGATGTTGTATTTTCTACAATTTGAAGAAATCCAATGGGCAACTAATATAAACATGTTTTTATATCTTTCAGATCACCAACAGAAAGTGCCTTTGAGAAGACATCCCCGACTTGAAGCTGGTCCGTGTACATGGCAAGCCTCTACTCCCTTTAAGGCCAGACTCAAGCACCAACATAGGATACCTCAGCTGCATGTCTCCTGCCTCCATTTCACTTTGCACAACTTCAGCACCTAAAATATACTAAAATAGAGAATTAGTGCGAAGACAGAAGATCTGCCAAAGCATAATGGTCTGAGAGATTATAACTCAAGTGACAGGTCTGCATGAAACGCCCTTATTTGTCTGATATTTATGGGCGCAGTGAGGAGAGGAGCACAGACTTGATTGTGTCACAGAGCCAACGCCTCACTCTTTCCTGGGCCAGCTGTTGTTCCTGATTGATGGGCGATTTCTAGGTGATCATCCAGCCATCTAATCTCTTTGCTCCGGCTGATGGAGGACTCATCGGGCTGTTTTAATAGAGGATTTTTCACGCACAGCCAAAAGTTTTGATCAACTCAAGTTTTTGGGGGTATATGAGGCTCTAGTCAACAAGTTGACTTGAGGTTTTGAATTGTAACTTAAAATTTAAACCTTTGGACATGGCTTTGAACATTTCCTCAATGAGAGACACAAAATGGCTAACGCTGGAAGTTTGTCGGCAGTTTCAGCGAGGAACTTGTTCACGTAGTGATGAAGAATGCAAATTTGCCCATCCACCAAAGAGCTGCCAGGTTGAAAATGGGAGAGTTATTGCCTGCTTCGACTCGCTGAAGGTAATGAATATCATGCACATTATATTCTCTCTGACAGCTTAATGATCCTTTACTCAATGCAAGAAAAATTACCCTTTTGTCTAGATGACCAGGGAACTTAAACTTAAATTCCCCACCCATGTCCTTTAGCACTATTAAAGTTTAGATTGGCATAAAATCATTTTAATTTTGTGACTTTTTACTTTCATTTTGACAGTTTTGCATATAATTGAATCATAAAGTAATGCCACAGTTTTCCAAAAACAGTGAAAAAAAGACCCTTCAGGTTTTACACCCATCACTTATCTAATGTAGGCTATAGAAGACTGCTGGCTTCCGATTGGATTACAGCCAATTTATTCTCTTGTTAGCTCAGTGGCCCTTTATGAGGCCAGGGCTGGGTTAATCCACACTCAGGCTTTCACTGCTATCACAACACAATACAGCCTTGCCTTCTGGATTATTCTCATGTTGAATCATCATCTTATCTCCTCACTAGCCAGTTTGTACTCATCTTGCCTGGCCAAAGGGCCTCCTCTATGACTGGGTGGTCAAGGGCCTGGGCTATAGAAAACATCAACACAAAGGAATCACCTCATAATAATAATCTACAACTACATTATTATTCGACCTAAAACTTATTTCGTTTGTAGTTGCGTCTGAATTTAGCCATTGATTCATCTTTAATATTGTCGAATAGGTCAACAAGTAAAGCAATTAGATTAGGCTAATGGCTGAATAGCTGGTCACTCCGCTCATTAATCCTAGAAAGTGTCATGCGGTTGCCACAGGTTTTGCCAAACAGTGCAGTTATTGAGCTGCTCTCCCCCATATGTCCAATGTGACTGAAGTCATCCCACCAAGAGACTTCTGGTAGGTCTGTGGGGGGAGCGTTCTATAAACAAGGTAGAGTTTTCCAGACTGAACAGAGAATTTCTGTTTAGTTGAGTGTTGAAGGTATAGTGGATGAAGCTTTTGCAAATTACAACAATCTATTAGAGGCTATTCACTATTTTACCTCTGAAACTCCTCTCTTGACTTTGTTTTTCAAATATTGTGGTGAGCAACACTAATGCCCTCAGCAAACAGGATTAAAATGCTCACAGGCTCAACCCACCCACACATGGTAAAATTCACTCAATATTGTCAGGATTGTTATGTCACAGTTCCCCTGTAATTTTTAGACTGTAGCTGAGGTGATCAAACCTGCATTGCAGTATTTGATCACTCTCTTTATAGATAATTTTCTGCACACAAATGTATTATTCTGAGATTTGGAAATAGGGATGCATCGATCCGATATCCGGTGTCAGAATTGGATCTGATCCCGGCGATTTATCATAATGGCTACAGGCTGTGCTTTCAACCTCAGATCCATTTATTTATTTAATTTCCCCCCTCCAATCCATTTGTCCAAGTTGACGTAAAAAAAAGTATTTGTCATAAACAAGCGTTGTCCACCAGTTACGGCAGTGCAACACATGGTTTGAAGCAGCTATAGGCAGCACTGATGTCTGCAGTCTGGAATTACTTTAAACTGAAGACCAAAAGCAGTCAAACAGCTAATTGTAATGTTTGCATTCCTGTTTGTATGATTCAAGTGTTTTGAGACATGGAAGCAGCAGACCTAACTACTAGGCACTTGAAGAAACACCATTCAGACGAGTACGAGTTTGAGGTCTCACAGATAGTAGCTCAGGAGAAGTCTGCGCCCAAACAGCAAACATTAGAGGATGCACTGAAAAAATTAGATAAACTACCCCGCGACAGCTAAAAAAACTAAAAAAAAAAAAAAGAGAGGATTATTAATAAAACAGAGAGGATTATTGAGTGTATTGCACTGGATGACCAGCCCCTCTCAACAGTGGAAAATGTGGGCGTTCGTCGCTTAATAGAGCATTTGGAGTTTCTAGGTTTATAAGGTAAAGTAAATATAAAGCCACGTTTTCCCTTATTTTGATGATGCCATGAATGAATCCTAGGCCTAGAATTACAGTCTGTTGTGAGGACTGGGGAAAAAAGAGGTCAACTGGCAAATCTACAATTGTTACAGTCATGTGATGATGTCACAGCTCTTCCTTATGAATAGCCTCTTGTCTAAGGAGTTATTGAATGTTGTCTGTTACTGACATGGCTACTGGCGTAATGTCAATTGGTACTAACTTGGTAGCGGTTACGTACCCTTAGCCTTTATTTCTTGTAAGCCAAATAGACCTAGCTACCCAACTCATGCTTTTCTAAGCTCAACTAAAAACACCCTTTAGTGTCTCTTGTTATGATGAAGCCAAGAACAGGAAGGCTATGTTTTTATAAGTGTCCTATTCAGTGGCTCTGCCTGGTGTAAGGATGGCATTTAATTGCCATATTATAGCTGGTTTCAGGCTTGTGAACAGCTAGCACAGATGACCAGAATGTCTGTCACAGCTCTCTGCTGATTCACCAATTACTCACTTAACATAGTTAAGCCAACTTGATTTTGTGCACATGCTTTGGTATTGTAACTAGTATCTCATGACTTCTAAGAAATTGGTTAAGAAGGGCAGACACGAGTGAATGATGTCATCTGCTTCCCTCTTACTCTTTAACAGACTGTTTTGCAGATAGGTCTAACTGGAACTCAAAAAAAAATTTGAAAAATAAAACAGTCCACACACTGACAGGCTGCCTTCATGTCAGTGCTTACTTTGCATCAACAGAAAGTGACGATTTGAGCTAAATGCTGTTTCAATCGTTGCCTGTCTATGCAAACAAAGAGAAAAGACTGGCATATACAGGTGGCTCTTCAGTTATCTGGCCAGGCGACCCAAATATTGACATTATATGGGAAACACTGGAAACTGCTAGTGTAGATTGGGCCCTATATCACGATTCAATCAAAACCTATTAAATATGCTTTCATTCACCATTATAATTACGTACCTCCTCACTCCTATGTGAGAAGGCTCAGTAATTAAGTAAGTACCCTTTATCAAACAGTGAGTGGCTCATTGGCTTCTTTTCCAAAGTGTGAGGTAGCTTGATGTGAGTCTACCACAGAGTACTTGGTGTAATTAGACTAAAGGGTCTGCAGCACCTTTAGAGATATAAAGCCTCACTAATAGGCCAATACCAATATTCAAAGCTATGCCCTAAAGTAAATTCTAGACAACATTATACTGTGGGTGTTTTTATGTTTCAGGCACCCTCTTAACATATGCTGTACTAGCCAAACATCCTTGGAGACATTGAAAGCAGGAATATTATCATAATGGAACATTATTCTAGGACTCTTGACTAGCTTTCAAATTTGTGTTCTGTGCAAGAATCCATTCATTCCCACATGTTGCATTTGACTTGAGTGTTCATTTTTCAGAGTGACAAACAAATGTGACACACGCAAGAATGGCCACTTGAATTAAAGCAAAGAAAATGTGCTGAACACTGAACAAAAGCTAAAAGGCTTACAGTATTGTTTGGTACAGAGAATACTTGCACTGTCCTCAAACACTTAATCCATTTAACCTGCATACAGAGCATTAAAGAGTAAATACAGTATGAATTTTGTACTTTGTGCTCTGGATGCTCCCCAGCTTTAGGCCTGTCCCATTTTTGTGGAATGGTGTTTAACATTCAGTGTGTGGGTGGGGTGACCACCACAGCATGCTGTTATACCAGGGTTTGTATATGTATCTGCTCCAGAACTGTATAAATTCCTCCCGTTAAGATTTATGAACAGTGCTGTGAACAAATCCAGTGATACCCACAGACTGGGGCTTCTGTTGCACTATATCAGGATGTAGCCTATTGTTTGTCTGTTTATATCTCCAGCATTAAGGCTTATATCCAGGGGGAAAATCCTGTTAAAAAAATTACAGTTCCTCCATCAGCATTCAACAATGTTCAAGTTTGCTATTTACTCTGATAATGTAAGATGAAAGACTGTATGATTCTTAATGTGCAGTATGAAGGAAATTGATCATTTACATCTAGAGGTTTCAACCGAGCCCAAGCATCCCAGAAGACAGTGCTTTGCTATCCTTTAACGCAGGTTAGAAAGAAACGTGTCAGCAGCAGAGAAGAAATGCTGTGAGAAGCCATTCACTGTTCTTATGAGTGTTGCATTAGGTGTGTAGGTTGCATGTCATAGTTTTGTCTCATGGGATCTGGCTGCAGCACTTACCATGTCAGACTACTAACGCTCTGACACAATCTCAGACTAGTCTCAAACGCTACCAAATTGCATTACTGCCACCTACTAGACACACAGTAAAATTAC
This sequence comes from Centroberyx gerrardi, assembly GCF_048128805.1. NCBI lineage: Eukaryota > Metazoa > Chordata > Actinopteri > Beryciformes > Berycidae > Centroberyx > Centroberyx gerrardi. The sequence continues at coordinate 16,592,495 of NC_136006.1, read as the reverse complement.
ACTTTCTCAAACACATACTTTCTCAAAGCTATACAAAGGTATACAAGGTTATTTTGTTTACTTTGGAAGCAGTATTTAACTCTAGCATTTAATTGCCCTGGACTAATTTAAGTCAGACTACCTTATCTAAATATTTCCCCCTTCAAAATTAGATCCTCTGTGACCAGATTGTTATAATGTGATCAGGCCAAGACTTACGCAATAGCTTGTATCCAGTTCTAATTTGATACCGATACCTGCTAACTTGTCAAAGGCAGTGTCATTCCTTAATGAAAAATAGTTGACAGTTAAACCCATGTGGACATTCCCAGAAAATAATTGATATAAATCTCTTGGGAGAAATGCAAATGAGGTGAAATTAGTTCTCTGTTCACTTGATTGAAGGATTTACTTATTTGAATATGTAGGACAGAGGAGGCTAATCTCTGATTAGGCTAATACTGCTTGATTGACAGAAATGACAGCATTAGGCTCATTTTAAAGTCTGATAGGAGACAATAATAGCCTGTTACTTTGAAGAACTTGTTATTGTCATATCAGAACAAGGCTGTTCAAATATCAAGCGAATCACCACTATCTGGCCTATCTCAGGTGAGATAAAGCGTTGGCACAAGACAGACATCTGGATTGTTGTGAACAGGCTTGGACTAGTCCCGAACAGGATGTTGGTGTCAAGAGATTCTCTTTGTAGAGAAGCTCAGGGATATTTTTTTTGACCAGTCAGCTTTTTCTTTAAGCCTCTCACAGCTGTTAGTTTTAAAGTCATAGCTAGTCTTAACCAGTGCTGTGAATTAACATCTGACTGACTTTCATCTCAATCATGCTGCTCAACAAGCCCATTGTGCTCTCACTGTTGTCACTTTTTTCTAAGTTCAACATATTTTTCGAGTCTCCTGATAGAACATAGGACCACATTAGATATTGTATTTCCTCTGTTAACCAGACATCCAAGCACACTTGGACAATTAAAGTCCCTCTGTGTGTTCATAGTAATATTTTCTGTCTGTAAAACAAAGACACATAGTGCTAAAAATGCAAAATAAGACAAGATTCTTGGTGGAATGCTTTTGTTATCGTCACTTTTAACTGTCAGGAAAGTAGTGACCCTAGTAGCTTACCGGTCTTTATCAGGACACAGGATTACAAACATGAACCACCTATGATGTTTGATATGTCATCATTATATTGTCTCTTGTTCTGTGGTTGTTACCCCACAATACCATATAAGCTTAGTCTATGCTATAATGTTTTCTGTTTAACTCACAGAGCCTCTATAGACAAGAATAAGCAGTCAATTGTATTTGTCAAAGAGCTTTCCATAGTGAGGGGATGGCATATCTCACGACATGAGATACATTACAATCCTGTGTGATTTACCAATAATTTTGATGAAATGGTTTGAATATTGAGTAGAATATTGAGTAGAAGAGCAAATGAAGTGAATTCTTGCTCCATAATTAAGTCCTAAAAACTTTGTCTTATAAAAACATCTTATAAAAGTCTCCCCAGTTTCAAATTTAAACTGTGGTGATATTGGGGTTTGGATGAACAATTTGATCATTTGGATGAATATGAGAATCACCGGCCTACAACCTGACTGTTCCTGTGCTTTCTTTCTCTCTGAATGCAGGGCCGATGCTCAAGAGAAAACTGTAAGTATCTTCATCCACCTTCGCACTTAAAAACCCAGTTAGAGATAAATGGGCGCAACAATCTTATCCACCAGAAGACGGCAGCAGCCATGCTGGCCCAACAGATGCAGTTCATGATCCCTGGACCCAGCATGCAGCCTATGGTAAATTGCTCATACTCTTTTAACATCAAGAATCCCATCATTCACTTTGCATAGTGGTGCTTGACTTGACTTATAATCTATAACCTCTCCCCTCATAGCCAACATTTCCTGTAACCCAGGGACTTGGCGCAAATACCGGCCTTGGTTATGCTCCTTACATTACACCCTTGAGCCATGGAATGAGCCTCGTTCCCACTGAGATGCTCCCCAGCACCCCAGTCATCGTCCCCGGAAGCCCACCCGTTACCATGCAGAGCTCCTCCTCTTCTTCCTCCCCCTCACAGAAGCTGCAGCGCACAGACAAACTAGAGGTATCCAAGCACGACAGGGAGTCATTTGACATAAAAATGACATTAATGCTTATGGGAATGCATATCTTCTGGCTACATCCTAAAAGCTGCCTTTCTCTCAACGTCCTTATAACCGGTTCTCTCAGGTGTGCCGTGAATTTCAGCGAGGAAACTGTGCGAGAGGGGAGACAGATTGCCGCTTTGCTCACCCCAGCGACAGCCCAATGATTGACACCAGTGATAACACTGTCACTGTTTGCATGGACTACATCAAGAGCCGCTGCTCCAGGGAGAAGTGCAAGTATTTCCACCCGCCTGCACACTTACAGGCCAAAATCAAAGCCAGTCAACAGCAGGTCAACCAGACAGCCGTGGCAGCCCAGGCAGCAGCTGCAGCCATGGTAAGACAAACCCTTTCCCTACTGCTGGAAAGTAGTTCAGCTTGCAAAAAACACATTACGCTACCCTTAAGATCAACTTCAGATTTATTAAAAAGGAATGTGCTGTGTTCGCCATGACATCATAGAATGTGGAGCACTGCTTTGTTGTATTTCAGACATAGTATCATTTGTAAAGTAACATCTACTGTAGTGGTATAACCTATACCCTTAACTTTCAACTGACATCTAAATGTATAATAAAACATAAAATGTTACTTTAGCAGTTAGATTCTTCAACTCATAAAAACCCAAGGCTAGCTGAATCAGGCTCATTTATAGCTGTAAGTTAAGAGGCACAGTGACATTTGTAACTGTGGTCTGTTGTTAAACATATATCAGGCACTTAATAGACTGAACTGGCACTGTAGTGCAATCAACTCAGAAATAGCTTGTAAAGCAGTTTATGCCATGCTACAGTATGAAAACTTATGGTAGTAGCTATCCAGTTTCCCCTATGTGACAACTGCCTGCCTGGTAAAGTGCAATAATGCATAATGTCACAGTATTGATCAATGCTATACTGTAGACTAACTTGATTATTTAAGTTTACTTTGGCTTTCTTCCCCTGCTCTTCATGCTTTCTGAAATCTATATAGATTGCAACTCTTGCAAAATAAAACAAGATATTTTCTTGTTTTGGTCTCTGGCCTGCTCGTTGAATGTAAATTTTGTTATTAACTATGAATAAGTTCTTATTTAGACCTGTCACCTTACATAAACTGTAAATTTTAACTATTTTAACATTTCTCTGATTAGATACTGAAGAAATGTTGCTTCAGTAAAATGTTTTTTCTTGATTATTATGGATGCCTTGCATGCCCTCCATAGACTACCTTTACATCGCCTTTCATGTATTTCATATTTTTATGGTTACTCCTTCATTTACATTGTGTTTCTTATGTTTTTTGCATGACCTCTAGGTTATATTTTGAGCTAACAAATGCAAGGAATGCTTTATGTTTTATGTTATGAAGTACAAGTAGTTGAGACATCCTAATTATACTGTAGGAGTATTTTTTCTACATTACAACAAATATATTTAGAGAAACATATATAGCTAAGGATAGGAATTCCCCCAAAAGGCATAGCGTGGATCTTATACTAGTTTTTCTTATAGTAAACAGAGCTCCACATTCTGTGCTTTATGATATGGGATAAATTTTCCCTGTTCATAATGTGTGACATTGTTTTTGGCTAGCTCTCATAAAACAAAGTCATAATGTAAAACTCAAAAATCTTTCATTTAATTACAAAATAACCATAAAGTTCTTCAGTGCTTTGTGTGCATTACATTGTTATCCTCTTCCTTAAAGCTGTATTGTCAATGTATGTATTCCTGAATTATATTGTGTGTTCAGTAGCATTGATCTCAGCCTGATAGCGGTAGTGTTCTGATTATGCTTAACAACCACTGATCAACTAACATTGTATTAAGTGATCAGTCTACAGTGAAAATGACATACAACATTGTACAGTAGTGTTCTAAATCTTACTTGACAAAGCTATTGATTAATTGTATATGCTGACCTACTAATTCAGGAGGAACACTGTAGTTAGTTTGTTTGTCCTTGAATCAGTTATTTTGGTTACTGTGCATGCATATTGTTTTTATGTGGTATACTACATTCAGATTATTTTGTTTTGTTTTTCCTTCTCACCTATCCACAATGCAATGCTGTCCCCCATGACGCACCTCTGCTTGCTGTTACCTGTATGTTAATACGCTTGAATCCCATTGGCCCACTGCCATCATGTGCTCGCTGCCTGCTATTAAAAGACTCAGTCGACTGCCAAAGCAATGAAGCGACCCCTCGAGGCAACTGTAGACCTGGTATTTTCACCTTTTGCTTTGCATGTAGCTATTAATTATACTATAATAACATTTGATTTTTGTCATTTTGGTTTACAACCTCTTAAAGTCTCATGTACTGTATTTGTGTACAGAATCATTCACCATCAGTTTATCATTAAGTGCTTAATGTGAGTGATATTTTTAAATGCGTTTGGTTGAAGCATTATTGCATTCACATTTTTATCATAAAACCTTGCTTGATATTTTTTTCTTCATCCTGTGGTAGCAGTAACCTTTATTGTGTAGTCATGTCTGTACTGTTCTATCATTTTTCAAATAAATACTATGCATTAAGAGTGTGCACCTCGTAGCCGAACAGACAGAAAAGAGTTTGGGAGGGATTTTGACTGTTGTGTCTCCTCTTGTCACTTTCAGGCCTTTCCCCACAGCATCCTGCAACCCCTACCAAAGAGACAAGCTCTTGAGAAGAGCAATGGGGCCAGCTCTATCTTCAACCCCAGCTTTTTGCACTACCAACAGGCTCTGGCCAACGCACAGCTCCAGCAGCCCACAGCGGCATTCTTTCCTACAGGTAAGGGAGCTTCAAAGACAACTTTGCCGTTTTACACACTTTGTCTATTATGATTCATCTTGTCAGTTTGTTGATTTGGTGATTTTGTAGCTGACTCCTTTTTCTGGGGGGAGATTAGATGTCTTTTCATATGGCTCACAGTCACATACAGAGATAAAGATGAAATGATACAGCGTTTTATTCAGTGTGGTTGATGTTATGTTAATGTTATGCACTGTAAATGCAGTCTGCATGATTGAAGAACTTGATGGTCTGGCAGCAGTCCATGTATTATCAGCAGAATGGCACTGCCTATAGAGAGGCCTAATATATTGAAGCACATGTGCTTGGGTCTCAAACTGAGATGAATCTTAATCCTAACTCTAAAAAGAGTTTTTGGTAATTGGCGTGCTGAATTTTTCCTTGTAGATGGATGTGATCCATTAAATTGCCAGCTTAAGTCTTTCTGTCAACACTTCCTGTGGCTTCTAGTAATAATTGAAAACATACAAACTTATCCTGGCTTTTACTGTGTAAGATGGTGCTTTGTCTCCCTGCCTTGCACTTCTACCCTTTGCCAGTCAGTGATTACATAGTACTTTCTTCAGCATGCATATCCCTCTGAGAACCTCACTACACTGTCTTATGCTATGGGGCTTTTTTGTATATATTCATGGCTCACTGAACTAAAGGTCTATGATTTCTCTATCGGGGCGCACACCTGCATTCACTACACTGATATGTGTAAATCATGCTAGAAAGCAGTCTCAACCTAACCTGTGTTTTCCACTTTCCATTGCATAATCATACAGGGTCAGTCTTGTGCATGACTCCCGCTACCAGCGTTGGTAGGTCCCTTGCTTATTTTTTCTCGTACAGTATGTCTTGTAATGAATGGAGGACATGGGTGGAACATTCTTACTGTTGATTTAAAAGATATTCTTGTTATTCAAGCACAACTAGGATGAACACCACTCTGAATCAGGGTCCAACACTCAGGAACACTCATTAGTGGCACATATCCTAAAATGGCCTGAGAATATTTTTCTTTAAATCAATTTTTATTTGTGTAATGGTGGTGTTAGATATTTTCGTGCTTTTCTCAGCATCATTGAACACTCCTGATTTTATAAATCACTTGTAATATATTTTTATGTTAAAGTGATAATGATTCTTTAGACTGTCCAGATAGTCAAAGCACAGGACAACCATTCAAGCACTTTTGGTGGCTTTTGTTTACAGTTCTTTGTCACGACCTATGGATTAGGAAATTTGATCAGCATCCCAGGAATTTAATTCAGTACTTTCTTATACTCTTAAATTTTCCCACTTGCAATCTTTTTTTTCCAAAAACACTTGATTTGTTTTAGTAACATTACTGTACATGTCTTCTCTTTTGGGATGTCAAATTATGGGCAAATTTCCTAAGCCTTTCTTTTATCAGCCCTCCTCTATTATGTTCCCCCCTGCTGTCTTGCTTTGCTGTGTGATCGCATGCCATCTGCTGGTCTAACCCAATGATGGCTTGCTGCTAATGTCATTTTGTATTTGCCCGGCAAGAGAGACGGAGAAAAACGTTGCTATGGTTACCATAATGCTCCACCTACCTTTTCATTGCTTTCATGGTTCCCTTCCTGAAAAAGTCCCCATGATGTACAGTGCTACGCCTGCTACTGTCTCTGCAGCAACTACTCCCGCCACAAGTGTCCCCTACGCAGCAACAGCACCAGCCAATCAGGTTTGCTCCTTTTTAAAGCTTTCTTTCATAAATCCTTGAGCTCTAAATAAGTGCTTCTTATTAAATCAGGGGAGTCACTTTGTCAGCATAGCATTACCCTGCTTGCATTGTCTGTCATTAAGCTTCATCTACGTTACTTTAGACCTTTATTAGAACTAATAGGCTGCATCTCATCCATTTCATGTACAACAGGCAGCACTTATTTAGAGATCTTTCATCTGCAAATAGTCGTGTTGCATAAGTTCCTTTTTTGCATGTTTTTGCTTTGTTCAATGTCAAATAATCTTTTTTTAAAATCAACACGCAGTTCCAAATGCTCTCTTAAGTGAGGAGGGAATAGATAAAACACAGTGGTAGCTTAAGCACCTAAATGGTAGTAGTGCTGGTAGTAGTTATAACAGCATTAATAATATTAATAATACCAACTATTTAAGTACTGCTCTGCCCTGGTCCTGGGTTTTTTTTGCCAAATAGAAGCTCATTGTGAGAAATCTTTCAGGAGTGGTGATGTTATCAAGGTATAAATGTGTGTGTGTGAGTGAGTGTGAGTGTGTGTCCCACTTGACAATGACTGAGGAGGCTGATGGTGCAGATTTGTGGGATTTTTAATTTTGGTAACCTCAACTGCCCAGACTAAGTCATTTGATGGTGGTTAAGGGTGGAGGAAGTAGAGGAGTGGATGTTAATTAGTTTATTGGTCTCTACACGCTCTGCCATCCAGATATATTTATGCTAAAGGTTTCCTTTGTATTGTTTTCTCAGACCATAATGATTTGATGTTTTCGCTCTTCAGTAATCTGTGTTTTATTTCATTTTGCCAATTGTATATCCATCATTGTCATGATGATGATGATGGTGGTGATTTGTGTTGAGCACTTGATGACCTCTCAATGACCTATATAAAGAAACATGCATTTGGACCAAGGTGTACTTAAAAGTATATTTCCATTGTGTGCAACCATTGAGTGACATGTCTTTTGCTTCTGAAACAGATCATCCTCAAGTAACCACCAGAAAAGGAAGTCAGTGCCAAGTTGCTGCTGTTAACGGCCCTAAACAGCCACTCTGTAAATACTACATTAGCGCCACACACAATCTACAACAAGCTGCATGCTGATAAGAAGATCACTGAGTAAAAGTCATAGACATAACTTTGATCTGTGATAAGAAATTATATAGCTGAATTGCTAGGATTATATTCTGTTAGATATGTGTCACAGGGGATTATTGTATGTACAGTATACACAAAAAGCCCCTATACACGTGGCAGTAACATGCGTCCTGGGTGGGCGGATTGTAATCGGATAGCGAAAAAAATAAAATCCAGGTGTAAATGCACCCAAGATGCATTGAAGATCCGATCACATTTGAGCACATTAACAACAAAGTGTAAATGCAGCGCGTCTCCAATCCACATATAGGAAGTATGTAAATGGGAATAATTGCCTAAACTTTTGTGCATGAATCCAACCAGGAAACACACGCAGGCAGCTCAGATAGTAACATCCTTGTCAAAAACAGATTGTCAGGATCCTCATGGATGGGGAACAAGCGAGAAGGTTTTTACTGTCAGTTTTAAAGGACTTAAATATAAGAGGATAGTGATGTGCATGACAATCTGTTTTTGGTGAGGGAAAGAGAATTGGATTTCAGTGTGTATACTGGAGACGCATATTAATACCAGGTGTAAATGTGATCCAGCTACATCACATCTAGACACAATCTGGATATGAGATGCATGTTAATGCCAGATGTAAAGGAGCCCTTATTGCAGATTGTTAAGATTTAATCATCATGATATTGAAGAAGGACTTCTTTTTTCCCTCTTGAATGTTTCATGTAAGCTAACAGAAAATGTATTTCTCCCAGTAATGATTTATCTAGTGCCAGAGTTAATTTTGTTTTGAACAAACTCGTAAAAAGCACTTATGTTTTAACTCCACATTGTAAAGATTTCATTTGGCAATTCAGTCAGGCTCACAAAGTTCCTTGAAAATGTCACCGAGGATCGGCCCTGTTTTCCCCAGAGAGCGGGATCAGTGCTCCACCTCCTGGTGTGCCTTTGCTTTGCATATACGTATGTTTGCTGAGAGAAAATCTAATCCAGTGAGCAGTTGGATCATTGGTCAGGGTGGCGGACGGCTTGTTGTTGCATCCTCAGACGTCCACACCTGTGGCATTGGCCCTACAATGTGTTGTTGTGGAGACTAAACGGACGACATTTTTGGGAAGAGCCTGCACAGCCATAGAAGTATGCTCAATGAGAGTGTATGTAATTACTGATGATATTCAAACTAAAGTTCTGGTGATCCTAGTTAAAGGTTTGGGTAGTTTGTGAACTATTAGTCTTAAAGTAACAAAGTCAGTTGTCAATACTGTTTTATTTGAATGTTAGAAGTGCCTAAAGAATTGTGCATACAATGACAACCAAGCATCTTTAAAAGAATTTGTGTGAAAATTACTCAACTAAATATTAACAGTGCAATTCCTTCAATCCACTCTCCCACTTCAGTCACATCTGAAAATATGTTGCACAATGCTAAGTCACTGCATTAGTACTGTGTGTACACCTGTTAAGATTTAGTCTTTCAGTAAATTTTCATTGATGCTCAAGTTTCCATGTACTATATGGTGGATTTATTATCCAGTAGAATTTTATTTTGTTTCACTTTTAAGATGATTAAGTAATTTCCAAGGCAGTGATCTGAAAATTAAGTGGAGTGGGAGGATGCTTGTTTCTATACATGGGTCTCTTAATTTGTGTAATGCACAGTAACCATGCTTTGTTTGAAATTTGTCAAGTAGAATGATAGAAAGTAGAGGTTTTGGTGAAGTTTAGGTGTGGTATGATTGTTATCACATTATGCAATTCAGAGTCCTTCATATATGTCAATATGTTAAACTGTTGCACTCTAGTCTGCTGTTTGAAACTAGCACAGGACAGAGTGGATGTTTTGTCTGGTGTAAAATGTAAATGAATGAAATTAATATGAAAAAATACTTCTCTCTATGTATTCTTTTCTTGATCATTTTTGATATACCTTTTTCTTTATTTTGCAAACAGTATGCGCAAATACTGAACCTTTCCTTTAATGTTTCCAATATTCTTTTCAAGCGACTGAAATGAGTTTTGCATAAAATATGGAAGGTTTGTGTGTATGATTAACTCAGACAATCCACCAAGATACTTTGTGCTTGTTCTCAAAATTTTTTTTTTTTTTCACCACGTGTTATGTATTTACATTGTGAAACTTTTTACACATTGTCGGATGGAATATAAGGAATATACTCACATACTTTATTAGTTTAACATTAGCTAAGAACACTTTTAAAATGTATTCTGTTCTATTTTAAGATGAATGTAATTTATTAAACTGACTTAAGCTCTGCTGGAGGTTCCTCAAAGGGCCTTGACCTGTTGCATTAGCCTATGAAAAGCCGTCTGTGTTCAGGGATTGAATGTTGGAGCGACGTCAAGCTTAAACGTTTCATCCTTGTCACTGCCTTGTCACCTGTACAGGACAACAAACCTTTGTATGAGCAAGGCCGTAGAATTGCTTTTATGTACAAAAGTGTATTGTATAGGTCACATTTTACAAAAAAAAAGAAAAAAATACTTTTCATGATAGTGTGGTATAACTGCTTTGATTTGTTGCTGTGGCAACCTGAAGTTGCAATGATAAAAACTGTATTTTTGTAGATGATGTTTTTGTTTTTTTTCCTCTTCACCCTAGCAGATTAGATTGTACTGCCAGAAATTTGAATTTCTTATGCCATGGCAAAATACTGTAAGTTTTCCAGTACATAAAAACAGATTTTTTGGAATATTAATTTTGTGTTTCAAATATGGTTTCAACTGCATGTTAACATCTCACAGCAAAAAATATATCCCACCGTTAGAGAAACCAGATCTGTTGACAGGAACCCTGGACTCTTACAGACAAGTCAAGAGGTTGTTTTCGATGGTTCAGTAGCTGTTTAGAATTGCACTTTGTTCCCAGAATATAATTCCTTTCAAATTGTAGGTCTCTTATATGTATTTGACAATTTTTGCCCTATTTATTTTAACTGCAAACAAAAGGCATATTTCACAATGAAACTTAACGGTTTTGTAAACTGAATGTTCATTTCATTTTTGGCAAAATGCTTGAATGTCATACAGGATACATCTGCACATGAAAGTCATCTGAGATTTTAGATCAGCCAGTCAAAAGAGGCATGGACAGTCAGAATGTTTGCTCCTGCTGACTGATGGAAACATTACTCTTAAGCACTTTCTGAACAGTTAGAAAACTGAGCAGACAAGTTCTTTTGTGAACTTTGCCTTACCTTTGATCTATTGTTCTTAAGTTTGTATGTGTCCATTAATTATGAAATTCATATTGTGTGGGAAGTCAAATAGATTTCACTGGACTATTCTGTGAAATTATCACCACAGGAGTTTTCAGTTTGAGGCCAAAATGACAGATTGTAAAATTGCCATTATAAATGGTTAAACTCTGATGAAGCTCCTGTGCCAGTGCTATTTGGTTCCATCTGCAGTGTCATAGACTGGGCCTAAATATACAATTTTATTCATTTAAAATCTGTTGTGTGACAATTTAAAATATTTTATTTGTGCATAATTCTATGTTCTTTTTATGTGAATAGTTTTGTTCCAGTAAATCCAAAATTGTGTAAAATCTAATGTTGGAAAAAAAATAAAATAAAAGTTGATTAAATGCCATGCTTTGAGTTCTGTGTTTGATTCTGCACTGTACATTTGCATAATTTTTCATGCTGGGCTCATTCTAAGACCTTAAAAGATTTTCCAGTTTTTTATATTCTGCTATAAAAAGGGATACATTTGACTTACAGAAATCATACAGAAATCTCATTCAAATATAGGCTATATATTATTATATTATAATTATTATTATTATTATTATTATTATGTATATTCTATATAGTATGCACATAACATATTAGCTCTGCATGGCACAACTATTGATTAAAATAAACTACAATCATCTCAGTTGGTAGTTTTGTGTGAAATTGCTCTTGTAAAAGAAAAGATTGACAAAACTGCTCCATAATTTAGATTTTATGGATTTTCTTCTTCAGTTATCAGTGTGCTGGTGATTATCATCACATGAAATTACATTTAAGATAGTGGACAATGGCTGTGATGTCTTGGTTATTCTGCCTTCACTGTTAGAGATCAATAGATTATGTTATCTGTCTCGATCTCAAGTTTAGAAGGCTAAGCAGCTTTTACACAGCACTCTCAAATTTGGACAGCAGCAACTAGCTGCAGCGTTACCATAGCAACAGCATCCGGCGCACTTTCCTCCTCTTGGATACACATCCTGAAGCTGCCGCTGTGATTGGATGAGCGCTCCTTGGGTGTCACTGGGGCAACCGAATGATGGGAATTTTAACACATGAACGGAAATGTAACCACTGAATTTCACTGGCTGCCTCCGTGTGGCATTCATACAGTCGTCAGCGAGGTTTAGAGCGAACGGATGCAGCCATTGGGCTGTTTGCACATCTTTCTGAGGAGGGAGGATCCGTAAGCTATTTTGCTTGGTACGGGAGCCGAGTGGGGACCGGCTGGTTACGCAGCGGCTGTGGGTCTCCACCCGAGAGTATGGCGGCTCGGATTGTATTGGTGAGCGAATGAGAAACGAAGACATGCCAGAGATGGTGAAAAAGAAACAAAGAGACGCAAGTTGTTTTATTAAGTGTCGAACTAGTATTAGTTTATCCTGTTTTTCTTAGGCAGCCTCTCGCTTGCAATTTTACGCTTACGATCCGTTCTAGGGTTAGCCCAGCTTTTTTCCAATGTCTTCGATGGAGCAAGTTTGTTTTTTATGATGCATAGACGGGTGAGCTAAGCAGATGCAAACCCGCACGGTCCACATCATCGGGCGATATTTTATTCCTCCCTATGCACATTGTGGAAAATTGCAGTCCTCGGATGCACGTCTAGTTATCAATGTCTGGCCTGCGTGGGGGAATTTCTACAATGAAATCCATCTTAGGGCACCGAGTCTTTGTGCTCTGCCATAGCTGAGCAGCGGCGAGCAAGACTGTATTATTGACACCCGTTCAAAATGGGACACGAATGGTGAATGTAATTCGTGCGGGGATATTTTAGTTCATTTCAATGACGCGCGGAGATTGATACCTTTCGACAATCTCTTGATTTAATCCACTAGCAAGGGAGCAATGCGCGAGTATAAAGTGGTGGTCCTGGGCAGCGGCGGGGTCGGGAAATCCGCCCTCACTGTGCAGTTTGTTACCGGGACGTTCATTGAGAAGTACGACCCAACCATAGAGGATTTTTACCGCAAGGAGATCGAGGTAGATTCCTCACCCTCGGTTCTGGAGATCCTTGACACTGCCGGTACCGAGCAGTTCGCTTCCATGCGGGACCTTTACATCAAAAACGGCCAAGGATTCATACTGGTCTACAGCCTTGTCAACCAGCAAAGCTTCCAAGACATAAAACCGATGAGGGATCAGATCATAAGAGTGAAAAGGTTGGTAAAAAAAAAAAAAAAAATGATGCACAGGAAAAGAATAATGTCCACATTGTCCAGTGGTTCAGTATGGCTGCAGTAGGTTATTTCCCACACATAGGCTGCCTACTGTAGGCCCTGTGTTCTGAGGATGGGCCTAGGCCTATAGTCTATAAACTGTGCCTGAATGGAGATGGTGTGCACCTTCAGGGCAGACTACAGTACAACACCACATGTCTGTTCTATTTTGGTGTACCTGGTCTCACCCATACTGCTTTCAACTCCTAGGTAGCCAGCATGCCCTCACACTGCAGCCCCAGCATCTCTAAAGTTAATCATTTGTGATCTCTAAGAGTCATCTCTTAAGTGTTTCTCCTCTGTTGTTATGTTTTGCTGCAGGCAGTTACATCTTAGGAAGGCTGTTTTCTAATAGGGCAAACAGCACCGATCCCCTCTGTTAGACTCATAACCACATCGCACCTATCTGTCACCAAAGTGAGGACCAGTGTCTTCTGTACTGTAGTCATGACATGGGAGATGTTGTCTGTAAACTGCCACGCTGCTGTGTGTCCACTGTGCTGGATGCTGCAACCCCAGTGAAACACACAGCCGGGAATACCCAGGATTCAGTGCAACAGGGGCTCTGCAGAGAGGCCTGCTTCATGGCAACAGACCTAAAAAACACAGCTAGAGCAACGGGGGTTTGGAGTCGCTAAATATGGAAAAAAAGCACACTACCGTGAGGCCGGTTTGTACAGAGGAGAAGCCATGTTTTTAATTAACAAGCACAAGCTGTTTGGAAAGAGCCGCGCGGTCCAAGCAGGAGTCAAGCGTGAGATTGTCTGATGTCTGAGCGCGGTTACAGAGATGATCCAGATATGAGGTCACCAGCGGGGGCTGCCGATTGATACATGGCAGAGGTTAACTGAGGCTGCTTGATTGTCCTATCGTGTTATTGGCACGTCTCGCTCTAGGCTGAAGCCCCATACGTACATTCCCGATAGAAACACAGGAAAAGATGCCATGACTTGATGATGACATTAAGAAACACTTTCCACTGACAGCCTAAATAGACAACAACGTCATCAGTGCTAATGGTTAAATTATGGGTGAGTGTCTCTGCTATATGCGTTAGCCCAGTTCTTGTGTTTTGGGGGGATCCTGGGGAATTCATGTGTAGTGGAGAGGCAGCATGCACTGGGCTGTGACAGTGTGGGTTCATCACTCATTCTAGGTGTCAGTGAATGTGCCACAGTGAATGTAGGGAGTCTAATGGGCTCCAGAGAGACAAGACTCCCTTCTGAGGAAGCTCTCAGTAAAGAAGCACATTTGAAGCAGAGTGCATCAGTTCAAAACTCACAGCTTGTGCTGATTATTTTAGATTGCACATAACCTACATAATGGATCAGTATAAATGTAATACAGTCCTGTAATATTTTTGTGTTATTAATCAATTACGATTGTGGCTGATTTGCCAATTTCCATTCCATTCCATTACAGACTCACTTGAAAATGAAATTGACTCATCTCAAAGATAGAGTAGATTTAGAGTAGATAGAAAGATTTATAGACATTCTTTTTATTTTTGTTATCATTTTTTTGTTGGTTGCCTTAATAGTTTGTCAGTTAATTGAATTTAGCGTTGTTCAAATGGCCTTTATAAACATTCCCATAAATCTATGGCTGTGGATGAAAGAATGAGGTCAGCATGTGTTTCCCCCATATAAGTGAGGATGGGGAATGGTATGCGAGCGTCTACGTCTACTACTGTGTGTGTGTGTGTGTGTGTGTGTGTGTGTGTGTTTATGTGTGGATGTATACATGTGCACCCACACACCAGGTGCGGGCAAGCTGTTATGTGATATTCCACGCTTAACACAGTCTGGTGTTATTCCCCATAGTCACAAAGATGCATTTGTTTTGTGAAGCTAAAAACTCCCCAGTACACGTCACACTCCTACACAACACTTAACCTCAGAGTCCCAGACAAACTTCTGCAACTCCATGGGCTCATACAGCCGTCTCTGCATGACAACACTGCCACTTAGGTTTATGTTTGTAATGACGGAGTTGCTTTTAATATAGCAGGCCAGAGATAGTCTTTTATTCAGTATTGATAATAGCTGTGACCCATGTTCTATTTACAGTTCTCCACCAGCAGAGTTTGTTTTGAAAGTAGAGCATAGGAAGTGTATTTTCTTGGGTTAAACAGAGCATTTACGGTCTTTATACAGTGAATGGTTGCAAAGGAAAGATTAATTAAAGGATTCCTAACACTAGGGGTCTAGAGACCCGAGCATCTGCCTTCTTCCCAAGGTAGAGTCAACACAATTGACCTTACTTGCCACTGGCCCCGCAACAAAGAACATTTCATTTAAAAAATGATGTTAAAGAGCAGGAAAGCCATGCCTCACTTAGCTAGTTGCTCACAATCAGCAGCATTGTTGTCAAAATGCTACAAATAGCCTAGAATTGTATGTTATTCTAAGCTTCTGTTGACAATCATCTAAGGTGACTTATTGTTTTGTGTTACTGACAGTTTAAGTTAATGAATATTTTAAAGTTTCCACATGCTCCCTCCATTTAGAAAGAGAAACTAACAAATACCCAAGGAAGACACAGTCTAAATGCCAAATTTGTTTGGCTCATCCATTTCCTTTGTCGGTTGCTATACCACCAAAGGAGTTGGCTGGAACTTTACCAGATATGGCAACTTAGCTCCTATACACATGCCAAAAATCAATACATCACCCACGTATTTCTAAACACATTTTGAACAACCCGTTATCAACAGAGACAGGCTTGGTATTCTATTATGCTACTCAAATCATTTGAATCACATTTCTTTGTTTGCAAAAGACAGAGGTAACAGAGAAATCATAAGTTCTGTTGTTGTGATCATATTGGGGAGCAAATTGAAGGGAAAATCCATCCTAAAACACTTTCACACTGTTTAAAAAACAGCTATTGGCAATGTACTTCTGGGTCCATTTTGTTATCTGGTGGTGTATTTTTCTTATTCCTGCAGATAACTTGGCTAAAGGTAGAAAAGAGCAAGGTCTTTTTTCTAGATCACCATTTTGCACTGACATTCAACAATCATACAGGGAGAAATCCATCATAGAGGAGAAAGAGATCATTTCTCCACTGACAAAAGCCTCAATAGACCATAATGCAATGCAGCCTCAATACATGTTTCGTTCTGAGTAAGGGGTGTGACTGTCACTTTTTCTCAACTGGAAAAACTCTTGCTCTGCTACTGCTCTCTCCACCTGCACATAAAACTCACAGCTGAAATGCAACAAGTTCAGGCATGTTCTCTGGGGGTTGTCGAAAGGCATTCTGGGTAATGTAGGAAATCACTAACTGAAGTACGAGTAGACTTTCCCCCAAGGCAGGTTGGGGGAAAGTGAGTACAACAAAAAGAGTACATTACAGTTCATCACAAAATAACTCCTGGAATGCAGTGAACATCACAGATTGATGACACATAACAGTGCAGAGTATCTGAGGGTGGAATTTCCCCGTAAGAGATTATTTTTCAACAAGGGACGGCTGCAGAGTTGCTAGAAGAACTTGGACTATATCCTCAGCAGTGATAAATGTCTCAGATTTTGGATAGATATTTGGCTGAAGTGATGCATGCGATTTCGTCGTGTCCCGTAGGTTATACAGTTGTCACTGCTCCCTTAGCCTCTCCGCCCGTCCTCGCTGCCAAAACACCGGTGTCCCGGCACGGCCGCCTCGCCACCCGCTCAGGTCAGAGGCGCCGCTGCGTGTCGCTCTCTCTCTGAACCCTGTCACCATCTATCAGCGCCTGCTGTTAGTGGCACAGGCAGGCATTAGCACAGAGGCCATGGGTGCAGATGATTACACCCTGGCCCGCCCGCGCCCGCTGGGACCTCATCACTCCTCACTTCAGCCACAGTTAACTATACGCTACTGATGCTTCCCGATCGGTGGCACAAGACGTGACGGTGCATCCAAATACCTGTGCCATGGTAGGAGGATTAGTCCAAAAGAAACAGGTAGTGAACTAGGCCACCAGAGCAAAGCTTCCTGATAGCATTGCTGCCATGCTGTGTTATTGTGTTTGTTGATGTTGGTGATATTTCAGGACTTCTTCTTATTAGTTAGGGATATGGTCACAGCTTGGATTAACCCTAACCCTAAGTCAAAACCCTAACTCTTGGACTACTTGTAGTTTAGGCTGCATGCTTACTTGCTCACCTCAACATTGCAATAAGGCGTACTAATCATGGAGTTATCATTACAGATTTTGTTCATGTGCCAATTGGTTGAAAGGATCCTGATTGAGCAGCAGTGTCCTGGTTCTCCCAGAAAGATCCTCTTTCATCTGTGTCTTAGTTTGTTGTGAAAGCAAAAGAACGGGGCCAGAGTTGAGTGCTGATTACTTAATTTAGTTGACTTGGCTTTCAAAACCAAGTGTTATGTTTAACATCCAAGGGGTAAAAAAAATACTTAAAGCTCATACCCAATCTATAATTCAGGGTATGCATGCTTGTGTATAGTTGTTTCAGTGATGCATTGGGCCTTTACAAGAGTCCCTCTGATGCTGCAGACTTAATGTTTATTTCATTAAGCCCAGTTGTGTGCCATGAAGCCAGTGTTGATGCTCCCAGTCACAAGTGAAGAGGTAAAGATAATAATGGCACAGTGGGCATTGCGGTCAAATAGTGCTCGCTCGATAGTGACAATATGTCATTGAACTATTATTAGAGAAGCCCATTACAAATTGAAGAGGACTGTTAAGCTGTTGCCATGGATAATGATGAGGGAGAGAAAACAACAAGCAATTATGAAAACAGCTAGGCAACAAGCTGTCCATGCACCAGTCTCATTTATTGCTCTTTTGTTGTTTACTAAGTCATAAATGTGTATAAAAATTCCTCATAAAAATCCCCAAAAGAACGACTTTGTTCAGTTAGCTGAATTGCTCCTCAATTTTATTTGTCCTAATCCAACTATACAAAGTTTGGTAATTGGCCCATACGAACTAAACCAAGTTGTCCTTCATTGAATATTTATGATATGTTATGTATTGCTCTGCTGTGATTCCTATGGCTACCTATAGAGTCTGTCTGCCATTACCATAAGGGTAGGGTTGATGGTGGTCACACAATATCCTTAGTGTAGTGTATCATTTTCAGAGGGTGAAACTGACTGACTGTGTCACTTGGGCCATATTTTCTGTTTACAAAACCTATTAATTAGTCCCTGAACTATTTAAAACTTCCTCCTCTCATTTTCTTTCACCACTATGCTATGGCAAGGCAATCTAATTTCAGATGCAGTGTCACTTTGCATTTCAGATTTTCGGTCTTGTACTTTGTAAGAGGAGGAATTTGTCTCGGAAAGCATAATTACCCCCAGGGAGCTGCTAGTGTACTGTATAATGGGTGTAATACATCTGATCCAGAAATGACTAGCCTATACAGTCTGTCAAGAACTACTCCTAGATCCTCTCCACTTTTTTTGGACAGTGTCTCCATCATCTGTGAATAGCATCAAGATCTCTGAAGGAAAAGGGAAGGAGAGAATTAATTTTCACTACCTTGAGAGCATAGAGAGAATCCAAAAGAGACTATTTGAGGGAATATAAAGTGCTATCCCAGCTGTTATCTTTTTTTTTCTTATCCATTCTCCTGAAAAAAATAATTCTCTTTTGGCACAATCCCACCGTTGGGCTGCACCGCCTCTCTGCGTTTAGGAGCCACGCTCGCTGTTATCGTGGCCTGTTTTCAAAAGGCTCTCCAGAAACCCATCCTTGATGAAATCTTCCCTTGCCTGGCGCTGTGCTGTAATAGAGGAGCTTATTACCTCTCTCTGACTCAGCTGAATCCTCTCTACTGAGTCAGCTATAGACCCTCTTCAAAAGGGCCATTGGGAGGAGACCCAGCACGAAGCCTGTCTCCTCCTTCACCTCGTAGGCTAGAGCCAGATGAGTCCAGAGACTCTTGGACCACCGGGTCCCGCCCTCCGTCAGCAAGGCCTATATCAGTTGATGCATCATGCATTATAGATAAGGTGTGTCTGGGAGAGCTAGAATGGGTGTTCGCAGTCAGAGTGCTCCAGTACACGCATAGTCAGACTCACAAGCTGTGGGCTAAAACATGCCATGTTGTTTGTGCTGTGTCTGTCTTCACTGTTGGTGCTTAGTCTCTCACAAGACTTTGGGTGTGCAGTTGACAGTTGAGGTTGCTGTCTAAACTAGAGCTGAACAATTAATCAGAAAAAATCAAAATCGCAATATGGACTTCTGCAATTTCCAAATCACAGAGGCTGCAATTAATTGCTTAAGAGGAGCGTCCAAAATTGATTTCTAAACAAGGTGTTTTCGAGCTCCGGGTAATCTTTGGTCCATGAATCAAGTACAATATTGGTGAAAGCCTATCATCACATTTAAACTCAGTAAATCCTGCACACTGACATCTTTTTTTTTTTTTTTTACGAAATCACTTTTCTTTAAACAATTTTAAAGTTCTAAAAAATGTATGACAAGAAAATCTTGTGATGATATAAATCACAGTTTAAATCGCAATTGCAATATTCTGTCAAATAATCACAATTAGATTTTTTGTCAATATCACTCAGCCCTAGTCTAAACCCCTCAGCCCCTCTCCTTCTGCTCTGTGTGACGGCCCAGCCTTGCTGCCTTGCATCATCCACTGTTCAGCCCAGACCTGGTGTGGTCAACGCCCCCCATGCTGAGGCCCTGGGAGCCCTGCTATCTGTGGCAGCCACCCTCTCACACCTCCTGGGATTGCAGGTTTCCCCCTCTGTTATTATGACTATTTATAGACCCTCTCCTTTGGTGCCAGATGACAAGTTTTTTTTTTCTTTGTGCTCCACTCCTCTTACGATGAGTCCTAAGTAGTGCGAGAACGCAAAGTAGCGAGGCTGTCCAATTCAAATCTAGCATTATGGTAAAAAAACAAACAACCACGTGGGTGTATGATACTACTTTATTTGACTACTTCTTCCAAATTCCTCCCACTCTTCGAGACATCCATCATTGATTGACAGTTTTACAGGCTCATCAGTGGATCAGAAATCTGTTTCCATTGAAGCTCTGTCTGGGTCTTACAGCAAAGAGCACTCCTCTAGGCAGAATAGTGATAATTTGCTTTTATTTCTCATTTTAGGAGCTTGCATCCATACTGTACATTATATACACAGAGCTCAGATACTGTGGTTTCTCTGGAACACGCCTTTTTTATGACTGAGTCACATTTGGGGCAGGAGAGGCTAAAGTGGGAGCTGGTATGAGGCAGCATGTGATAGCGGATATAGCAGATACTAAGCCTGCCAGAGGCCTCCATGTGAGATTTGAGCCCAACCATGGCCTTGATTCGTGAAAGAGACGCCCAGATCTTGACCACCATTACCCCACCTAAATGCTGTGCCCCCTGTGGCTTCTCCTAAATGGGCACAGCCACAAAAGGAGGGGTTTTGGCCTTTCAATCTGCACACCCACAACTATGATTAGGGTTTTTCAATGAAAGTGGGAAAGGAATATAAGGATGTGAGCAAGGACTGCCTACTGCCACAGAGATGTGGCCCAAAATAGTTCTCAGTAAAATCACGGCCCTGAAGTTAGGAATGCAGTGAATGAGATCTAGGTACTGTACACTGGATGTCAAAGTTGAGAAACATGGGCTGTAGATTTTCATGCGAGTTGCCCCCGAGCTCGCGGAACGCTATCACACTCCCGGTCGCACACAGACCTCTGAAATCGTCTCTTAAATCCCGGTAGTTCTTCTCGGCTGGCGAGCAGATCCCGGGAACAGGATAGTTGAGATTAAAGTTCGCTCTGGATAATGTATTCATGAGTAGATCAAAGTCGGCTCCTTATTCTCGGCGAGTTTAAGCTTATTTAACGGTGAGACCTGCAGCCCCTGGCCTCCGAGAGACGCTCCGGCTGCCCGACTTAGGAAAGTATTACAGTTGCTTATTCTGCATTCTCTCCATCTCTCCAGCATTAGTCATTTCCTTGTGTACCTGTTACCATAGCAATCAAGGATGAGGGTGTGTTTTTTTCCCTCAAATAAACATAAATAATTTAGGAGCATGAATATTTCATCGAGCGAGGGCAACATTTGAAAACTCTAATGATGCTGAAGGGTGCCGGGTGCATGACTCTTGTGTGATCTGTCGATGTTGCTCAGCATCGTGAGCAGAGGCGTTTTGAGCCGGGTTCACGGTGAATATGCTGCCGGTTCAAACGACGGCTACAACAGACGGAGCAGGAGCTCTCATACTGGCCTCACCCGCAGATAAGGATGAAAGAAATAGCAGCCTACCTTTTAGCAAATTATGTGGAAGCGCAAGATCTGTTATTTCTGTGATGTTTTTGATCTGTGTTATTGCCTCTGATGTGTACAAAGTGCGGACGCCTAATGCCTCGGAGGCACGCCACTTTTCCCAGTATGACACTGATGGACCGATATATTGGGGAAACTGTGTCCAGTAGCCTATTTAATGTAACTGACCGCCTGTTCTGGCTCTCCAGTAAGTAGTCCAGTTCCACAGTGACATTCAGTACTCAGGCAGCATGGCAGGGAGTTCAGAGCTCAAAGGATTATGGCCACTTCCCGCCCTCGGGGGTCCAGGGCTATATTGCCCATTTCCCTTTCACTACTGGGTCAGGCTGTAGACTCGGTACTCATAGTGTCATATAAATATAAGCTAGCACATGAGGCGGGGGGTCACGGTGGTTCAGTGGTTTGCATGTTTCTTCCAGGTGCTCCAGTTTCCTCCCACAGTCCGACGACATGCAAGTCAGGTCGACTGGAGACTCTAAATTGTCCTTAGGTGTGAATGTGAGAGTGAATGTGTGTCTATCTGTGTTTGCCCTGTGATGGACTGGCAACCTGTCCAAGGTGTTTCCCTGACGTCCGCCCAGTGCATGCTGGGATAGGCCCCAACCCCTCCCGTGACCTTGAATAGGAATAAGCAGGTAAAGACAATGAATAAATGAATGAGGCAGGGCGGTCCACTGTTTCTCTTGTAAGTTTCCAAGCTGCCTCACCAACACTGGATCACCAGGTCTTTTAGAAGGTCACATTTCAATATGACGCTCCACATGTATGGAATGAAGTGTATGGATTGCATGATGTATTGATAGGGCCTTCACATGAAATAACAAAGAAGGTTTCATTTGGTGCAATTAAAAAAAGCAACATAATCAAGACACAAAAACTCACTGACTGCTTCCATACAGTTTCATAGCCTCAGTTCTCCGCTGTGTATCTCAGATTTCCATGCGTGCGTCTGTCTCTGATATCTGCGTCCTTGTGTCTTACCTCAGGTACGAGAAGGTTCCAGTGATCCTGGTGGGGAACAAGGTGGACCTGGAGAGCGAGAGGGAGGTGTCGTCCAGCGAAGGCCAGGCCCTGGCCGAGGAGTGGGGCTGCCCTTTCATGGAGACTTCGGCCAAGAGCAAAACCATGGTAGACGAACTGTTCGCTGAGATCGTTCGGCAGATGGACTACGCCGCCCAGCCAGACAAGGACGACCCCTGCTGCTCCTCTTGCAATATACAATAGCCCCGGGGCCTACAGGGACGGGCCAGGCAAGACGTCTACTTAGAGGAAGTTCACTCCGACTCGCAACAGAGAAATACACACATAGACGCGCGCACACACGGACACACACACACGCCAATTAAATGAAAGATTAACAAACTCGTGGTTGAACGTGTTGGATTTTAACTCTTTGGAGCGTAAAATCAGTCATGACATAATTAATAATAATGACAAGTCAATAATGAATAGATTTTGAATGAGGAATGCCAGGAATTTGCCGCAAGAGAAATTGACAAACGACAAAAAGGAACATGCACTTGCCTTATGTTACTCTCTTGTTTTTGTTGTTTTGGTTTGTTTTTATCTTTTGGGTTGTGGAGAAAAAAGTGAGTCATCGTCAGCACAGAATTACTGTTTAGGTTGTTCTGCAGTCTGCTTTGGTGAATGATTTCTTTTTTTCTGTTTTGTTTTTTTTAGGTTTTGTTTGTATTACTCAGTTTCGCACAGCACATCTAGATGCATTTTATGTTGCCATGACCGAGTTGCAAATAGCTACTGTACACAAACCCATCAGCAGATCGCTGGGATCCACTTGTGTTAAACATTGATGAGTAATTGATTTGTGCACAAGGTTTCTCTCAGCTTACCTTCTTTGTCTAGAGGTCGGCGAGAGGTTTTTGTACTCATCACAGGCAGAACCAAAGAGGTGACTTGAAAGCACCTCCATTTTCTTATTTTTTTTTTTTTTTTCTTTTTCAGTTATTGAGAGAAATGGAAAGAAAATGGTGGAAAAGTCAGTGTCTTTCTTGAAACATCGGTGCAGTCATCTCTTTCCTATTTTCTCGTTTTGGAGATCTAATAGTAAGCATAGCAGAGTCTTTCACATATGGTGTGATGTTTTGTTTTCCTTTCTGGGAGGCTCTGACAGCAGGTTGCTGTATAGTAATATAAGTAACTGCTTCATCCTGATGGGACAAGGAGTCCATCTCTCAGTGTTTGAATATCTCTACAGACGATCTCTCGAAACTGTCTTCTTTTCAGGAACGGGTGACATTTAAAGCGACGACACCTACTTTCCATTTCTTTTCTCTTCCGGTATCAAAATGAAATGGGGTGCTAAGATTTTCAACATCCCATTCCCATTCTTTATGTATTCAGAGTATTCAAATTCATAGTAACAAATAGTAACGATGATGGCGATGATAACAAGAATAATTAATGGTAGTGTAAATATTTTGTATTGAAAGTGCCAGCTCCTATGAAGACACTGACTCAACACATGTGGAATTGTCAACTGTATGCATGGCTAGTAAACAAAAAAAAGGACTTTTATTGTTTGAGATTAATATAGGCTGTGGAAATGTGCAAACCAAACACATACACGTCTGGATCTGGACACTGTCTCAACTGTACATCTATGTTGCCACGGGAACCAGACTTTCCCCGTGTTACCATTTTCATTGTTGATTTTATATTTTTTTATGTGACCATTTACTCTTTATTCCCTCCCTGAATGGTGACACTGTTTCATTTGACACCTAAACAATAAAAGTGCGTTTAACACTCGACTGAGGCTACCAAGCTTAAATGACAGCTTTATTCTGTGCAGTGAATGGGCTGACATGCTCAGAGGCAGGCTTGCCTCACAATTGCTCTGCGAAAGTTATTTTTGGATGAAATTGCTTCTTTTCTCCTGTGCTTTTCCCACTTGTAATTCTAACTAACACATGAACATTTTGTTTTGTTGTGAATAATAACAATCACCCTAATTGCCCTAACTGAATGGTAAACAGTTTGATAACTTTGTTGCTTGTTGCTAACTGGTCTTGGGATTCGTATTGACGTTTCTTGATGATCGCTGTTTGACTCTGGGCCCAAATACACACCACTTTTTACCAGCTCCTGGTCATAATGCAAGACAAAAACAAGACTTTTCTGCTTTTTTCTACTGTGTATTTCAGCTGTCCACAATCCATGCTTATTATTATTATTACTATAATTACTACATTATTTCAGTTTTCAATATAGATGCAAACCACTACATCTTATACATTTATCACAAACAAAATAACCAAACAAAATTAAAAATGACAAAGACAAATAACTAAAGCAGAAAAGTTGATATCTACTCGCCTGCCAACAGAACTTACAAGCAAGACACCAACCAATTATTATGTTTATTCTAAGGAATATGATTTTGTCTACACTAAATACACTACATGATTTTGTCTACACTAAATTCTTAGTGTGTAAATGTTCATTTGATTGCGAATCCTTAAAAGCATCTCCGCCTTTCATCAAACATGTCTCAAAGGACTTTACAGAGTGAGGTTAACTAGATGTAACTGATCAACAATCAATCAGAGAACAGAATCATGTAACACAAACTCAAAGAAGCAAAACAAAGCACACAGTCAAGGTTTTGTTTTAATTCCCATTCATGCAGAACGTTTGACACACTCACATACATGGTAATGCTGCCCCAATGCAAGCTGTAATTGGTTTGGTAAAAAGGCCAACCTTTTACGTTTTCCCCATGACTCTCTGGCCTTGTTAAACAGAAAGAGAGAGAAGGTTTCCTCAATTAACTCTGAGGACGTTATGTTTATTTAATATAATGGAATTATGAATAAGGATACTGACTATGCAGATAGACAATATTACTTGGAATATTGCATGGAGGTCCTCATGGATTTCAAGCTTTGATTTATATTCACTATTCAGCATTGAATGGATACTCTATTGTTGCGGCAGCGTTTAGGTGTGTTGTAGAAATATGCAATGAAACACTGTTGGTTTGCGCCGTGAAACGCTAGAATTATTTCCTTCATAATTCATGTTTTGATCAGCCCTTCAGTTTGGGGTAACTTTGATTAAGAATTAATCCCTGTCAGAGAGGGTGAGGAAGTAAAAATTGAACTGGAAGATGGAACGCCTTGAAGAGATGATATAAAAAAATCAGGCTCCCCTATGTATTGGTCCTCGTTTCTCCTCGGTTTGCCTCGCGGCTAAATTTAGAGATTGTTTTGAATCACTGAAGCAGAGTGAAGGTGGAAGCGCCCTACTGGGGGAATCACCAGCTAATGGATCCGGGGAGGTGTTTGCGAGCGTCTCCTCTGAGGCCCTTGTCAACATCCACCTTCAGCCACCTGATGCGGCTGCTCCTCTGTCTGCGAGGCCCTGCCCTCCCTGCGCAGTCTGTTTGTGCCGTCCAGCTCGCCGAGGCGCTTTATCCAGACGGATGAGATGGGGCAGAGGGCTGAGGAACCTGATGGCGAGGTCTCAGAGGGGTTCATTAGGAGACAGCATCCCTCTGGCGCTGCTCACTATTCAGCGGCATCATTTGTGTTTATGGTAGCAT
Organism: Centroberyx gerrardi; assembly: GCF_048128805.1. Taxonomy (NCBI): domain Eukaryota; kingdom Metazoa; phylum Chordata; class Actinopteri; order Beryciformes; family Berycidae; genus Centroberyx; species Centroberyx gerrardi. The sequence goes on along the minus strand of NC_136006.1, from coordinate 16,566,454 downwards.
ACAGTCAAAAGCAGTGCGGTGTGTTTGGCAAGTATAAGAGGTCTAATGAGAATGGATTATCAAATGCTTTGCAGCGATCATCCTTGTGGCTGTCGTGCAGCTGTGCCGTTCGCCTGGTGTGTGACAATAATGTACAAGTTTTAAAAGGTCATGGTGCACTCCAGTTGCCCTTCCCACAAGTCCTTGCCACAGAGTCACAGCAAGAATGACTTTCAAAGAATGCCGAGCGGCACCGTGAGAGGTTGAATTCTCTGCGGAGAGACAGCCTCGAAACAAAAAAAAAATAAAATAAAATAACTGCTTGAAAACAACCCCCTGAGCTCGGGAGCGTAGGTGTATGAATTAAATAGGAGCTGACTCATGGTTACCTGTTCTCAGCGCCGTAGGCCGGCGGCTCGGAGGCACAGTCGTCGCAGCTGTGACACCGTGTGTCGTGTTTGTTCCAGCTGAGATCCTCCACATCAGTATGTCAAATGTCAAGATGAAGAGGAGAACTGCATGAGTCACGCCATCCCTCCCCGCACCCCCCACCCCGCACCCAACCCACCCAGTTGGCAGCTCAGTCACTGGGGTAACTATGTGGCACAAGGCTGCCCATAAAAAAAAAGGCATTTGTTCACCAGGAAGCCTAAGTTCGTGAGGCTGACATCCCAAGGAGAAGTGGAACACCCGTCCACCCACCCGCCTCCTGAGAGTTCGGGAGATGAAGGAGATTCCAATGTACGGACCACACAAAGGAGCCTTTAAGTTGCGTTAATCCTTACATTGATCAGTGGAGCATTAAAGTCTCAATGTGCTCCTGAAGCCTTAGATCAGACAAGGGCTGAAATGTGTGTGAAAAAGAGGCTTTTGTACCCAAGAACATCTACAGCACAGAGGAACTGTGGCCATCAATAGGATGAGATGCAAAAGAAGTGAAATAATGTTCTTTTTGGGCTGGGAAATAGACTCTACTCTGGGTGAAAATAGAGAGGGTTCTCCCAGGTTTTGGAATCGCAGTGGATCACACTCTCATCATTAAACATGGGATGGCGTTCACAGCTTGAATGTGTGAAAGATGGTTACTGCCAGTGCCGTACCTCAGGTGGAAGTTGCCACCGCCGCTGAGCGCCCCCCACTTCCATCAGCCCACACCGCCGACCCCCCTGTGATGCTTCACGCCTTTCATATCGTAAACAATGTTGATGTGAGAGAGAGAGAGAGAGAGAGAGAACACACAGGCCAAGCCAGAACTGTCACAAGCCCTAATAACTAGGTGTCATGGCAACCAGATGGCAACACATGAGTTGTCAATTTCACAGTCTAATTTGCAGCTGTAACAGTAGAATGTGTGTGGGGGATGATCTCTGCAAACAGCAGGGAAACATTCCTCCACTGAAACGTGTGTTCATGTCATAATCCATGTTGCCCTTATCAGCAACACACAAGATTTCATAGCCAGTCACACAAAAGCTTGAAAATTGAAATGCTCCATCTCTGCACAGCATGGTCTAGGGAAGTAAACACCAGGGAGATATGTGTTTTGGAAAGGGTTGGCCTAACAGTTGGTCTATTAATCTAAAGCTATTATCTGCTATTTTGTATGGCTCTTATTAATTGCACTTAATTGTATATTATTCATGACTGGGTGTCGGTGAACATTGAACATTAATGCATAATGATGTATAATTTATTATGAAAACAAAGTACTATAGAAAAGAGCCAAGCCTGCAGACCATGATTCTCAGCTGGTTTTACAATAGCAATCATCTTGTCAATGATGATGTTTTTATTTACAAAAATCAACTAAGAGAACATATAGATCTCAGTCAGATCACTGTGAGTCTGCAGATACAGTGGTAGCCGTCACTAAAGCCCTCCTGCATCTGTCCTGCATGTTGTGAAATGTCGGGGTATTTTAACACAAGACTTGCTGTTCTCAATCAACTGTTTTTATTCCCTGCTGATAGCTTAAAAGAGAACAAAATCAATTTTGCAGGCAGTCCTTTCAGGGGTGGAGCCTTAAGAGGCAGGCAGCAACTCCCAGTTGCATGTGGGATTTCTGTGATGACTCTATCTGTTTTGTTGCAGTTACTTCTTGACAAAAGTGGTGAAATCTTTTTCACAGACTCCAAGGCCTAAACTATATTCCTACAATTTGTCTCTATTCTGCAGTCCTCTCACATCGTACCTTGAAATACCAAGGTCATGGATTTATACAACAGTTGAAATTGTTTGTCTAGAATATCTCCAGTTATCACAGCAAACTCCTAACCCTAACCCTATCTCTATTCATCTGACTGAAGTGGAAATATGCTAAAATGAAAGATAAAAAGAGCATCTTAAAAACAACCTTACGATGGACATGTGAATATGACCGTGTCAGAAGGGTCAGGAGTATTAAAATGAATCGTATAGCTTAACAGGTATGCAGTTGGGCAAACCAATCAACTTGTCTTTATGTGTGCACGTGACCTAATTTCCTCCAGAAGTGCTTCAACTATGGCCCAAGCATCATTCTTGATAGGCACAGCATGGCTTAACATTTCAGGGTATGATGTTACAGTAAAACGTCATTCAAAGGAATGGGTAGCAAATTGGAGTCAGACAAAATACTCTGTTTTACCTGCAGAGAAACATTTCTAACCTAACTCATTTAAACAGAAATGGGGCAATAATGAAATGAGTGTCATCCCTCTCTCTGTTTTTATAGATTCAGCAGCAGTGGGAGGGGCAGCTTGTCTTTGCCAAGGCTTCTTCTCTATTTAGAATTTTTTTTTTTTTTAAATGGAGTATGTTTGGAGGCACCCCCTGCTGGTTTCCTTGTTTTGTGGAGGTGGAGGGGCTCGGCAGGAGCTCCGTGATGTTCAACTCTGCAGGGAGAAAGCCTCCTCATGCCTGAGCCTTGAATGGCCTCTCTGTACAAAATAGATTCCCGCCCTCTGCTTGATCAGCTGTAACAATTCCCCACCTCTCTCCCCTACTAGCGCATTCCAGGGATGCTTGACTTGCTTGTGTTGCCAGACACTGTCAAGTATCTATTTTGGAATGATTGCAAGACATAAATTGTCTCTAGACAGACATTATCTTTGCATCTGTTTAACATACTGAGGAATCCAAAATCAGATTCCATTATGTAGCATTCATGACAGCCAGACACGGATCATGAGAAAGTAAATGTGGCTGACAGGCTTCGCCCATCTATCCAATGTGTTCTGTCTCACTGATATAATTGGTTGACTCTCTAATTAGTAATGAAATATTTAGGGTCGAGATAATACATATTGTTGCTTTATTGAAATTAATTTACAGAGTACTTTATAATAATAGCTGCAAAATTAACCCAAATACTAAATAGGCTTTAAATATCTTTAAAGTGAATTTCTTTGGTGATCCATTTTACAAAGTTGAACTAATCAATCAATTCTCCAATATATTTGATTCTTTGTGACTTTGGTTGCCAAGTCAGTTGATGTTCTCAGGGTCATTTGAAGGCCTTTAAATCCCAGGATTCACTTTGCCCTCCAAATGCAACGCAGCGCTGATGTGGTGCCTTATGGGAACTGTAGGGATGGGCAGAGTGTCTATGCAAATTGTTGCGATGCACTTCTCTGATGATCGTGGCTCGGATTCAACAAACATAAAAACGAACACAAATATAAGTTGTTGATTTTGGTTGATTCTCCCTTTAATACACATCAATTAAAAAAACACTCTCTCATGCAGCCTGTGATCAGTGGATACATCCCCCCCCACCCCCCCCTTAGTTTTATCAAAGCAGCTCTGGTGATAAAATATGAGCAACTGGGGGATTTGCAAATGGAATTCAAACAGAATGGGCGGAATAATTTTTCGTGAGCCAAAGCTAGCAACACAGGCAATTAGACTGGAGTTAGTGTGCCGAGCGACTGTGAGTGGAGGTGTGGGGCCAGACTCATTCCAGACTGACTGACTGGAACAGCGGGGGCTGGAGCAATGTAGAAGTCTAGCTGCAGCTCTAATGACCTGTTATTCAAAGATGGAGGGAAACGGTGACAGGGCAGGAGATGCAACCCATGCTGCAGAGATGAAAATAGAAACGGATTCTCATTTCCATTTTCACACCCTTTTTTTTTTAAGGTGAATACACACTGTGAGGGATTTGTAGTGTGTAGTTTCAGATGTGTTTCAGATGGATGTCAAATAGATATGTTGAATAGACTATTGGAGAATTATGCTGACATGTGACATGCAGTATACTATATAAAAAGGAAGAAGAAGTCCACTGAAGAAGATTTATATAGTCATACACAACATTACTTTACACAGGAACAGTGTCTACAGTATTCTCATAATGTGTAGAAACCCACACATTTGAAGAGCCAAGATGGGTTCATGAAATCAAGAACATAAGCAGTAAATCCTATCTGCAGACATAATTGGGACGCCTCTAATAGAAGATCCCTGTTGTTTGTGATTTCCTGTTTGTTCTCCAATCTATTGTCATACAGCTTCTGCAGCAGTAGCAGCTGAACAAACAAACGACCCTGTGGGCTTGCTGATTGTACAGCACCAGTCACCCCGCTCCCTCTGGTGAGCGCAGTGACTGCTGATCAAAGGACGGCCTTCACAGACACATTCTTACAATCGATTACACAGAAGCATGACATGTTGGAAATAAACAAGTATTTTTCTTAGATTAACCCAATTCCTTCAGTTATTAAGGAATTTCCATTCATTCACAGCCATGTGTACACGCAACAATGATCGCATTAATCAGTGTATTAAACCAAGTTTTTGTGACTGATATGTGTTGTATACACACATATTCCCTCCTATATTTAAGAGCTTTTGGATCCTTGTTTTGTTGTGGGGTGTCTTTCAATAAGGAATGATCTCAGCCTCACTGGAACGCGACACCTAAGCCCATATGTTCCCATTAAATGCTAATTATCCACGGAGTCAGTCGATCAGGAAGCACCTGCTGATGTCGACGATGTTGCGAAGACGGATGGAGACCCAATTAATAAAGTGTTAAAGATGTTTCAGGTGTGGATAACAGTGGATAGGTGAAGGCATGTGGCATAAGGTAATAATGTAACAGTCTTTAGTGTATTTGAATAAAATGTTTTTGTAAAATAATGCATATAATGATGTAAAGTGACATCACCTACACGACTTTCCAAATACATTTTTATATTCATTTACAAATGAAGAAATGAATGTGACAATGTGTATTGGTGAAGGAATTGTGGGTGAATACAGATCCTTCACTGAGGTATCAGGAGGATGTGATTACATAATGCCATTTGGTAATCCTAACCCTAAACCCACCTAAACTGTTTATTTACTTAAAGTCTCAATGAAATGGCATTGTGAGAGCATCTTGGGGCGGGACATAACGCAGGGAGGGATCATTCAAAAGTGTAAACCAATGGGATATCAGTTTTATTTGGTGGGAGTGGAAGATGGACAGGATTATTCAAAAGTCTTTGGTGGTATTATTGGTTGGATTTTTTATTTACACCTACTGGTACATGATGACATCTAATAATGACATCATTATTAAATAGCTGTATATTATGACATGTAAAATTGGCAAACAATGTGAAAAAGTCATATTTCATTTCATTGTGACTTTAAAAACTAAAGTTTTTAAGCTGATATGAATCTTTATGGTAGAATTTCATAACATTCTAATTAGTAGTATCAGATTAATATACAGTAAATAACATGGAAATTAAGCTGTTTCAAGAAGATAAATAGTATAAATTAGTAGTATTGTACATGTAATTGTTTTTTCTATACTGGTGGCCCTATGGTGATCAGTGACTGGAGTGCAATGTTTACTCATGTTTTCATTGGCCATTACATAACTGGGTGAGAGATCACTATGGGGTAAGGCCATGGCGCAAAATATCATGATTGCTTACATAACTAATCCACAACAGCATTGTCTCTTGCCTATTTTCCCTTTCTTGCTGCAGCTCTCTGGCTGTGTTTTCATGCTCTTGCTGAAATGTTCATCTTTGCCTTAGTTCCAAATAAATGCCTCCAGAGGCCCTGTGAAGCTGCCAAGACACAGAGTGTGATTTCTACATCTCAGTCCCACATCACTAGGCGTAGGAGACTTCTCTTCCTGCCAGTGAGAAGGTGGGCGAGCAGCAGACACGAAATAAAGACATGAAATAAAGCCCAGTTCCAGCCCTCCACCACACTGCTTGTCTTTTATCCCTGTCCCTCGACTCAGCTACATGGAGGAGTGGGCGATGTGGAGGCACCGGTCCCAGCCAAAGCCCCAGGCCACTCTCCATAAAAAGGAGCAGAGAGCCCCTGAATAACAAAACAGTACAAGGGAAAATGGAGCATTGCATGGTTTCCAATAGGGATGAAATAGCCTCTATATCCATAACGTTATAGAAAACAGCTTATTTATAGATTGATTGATTAGTCTATTATTGGGATCCTGGTACAACACAGTATATCAGTATTCAAACATACATGAGTATTAAGCCACAAGCTACGGTTTGCCATTAATTTTTTCCAAGATCCAGATGATTCAGCTGTGGAACAATCCACAAGTTGATTAGCATTACAGATCTCTTGTTGGCTGCTGCAGAGAGTGGAACAAATTCACTGCTTGGACACATCACCGGGTGTTTTTCTTGTGGGGCAAACAGTGCGGCCGTGCCAGGTAAATGTCACTGGCTTTCTTTGCCTGTTGACAAGACTACAGCTTAAATTGATTGGAAATGACATTCATCTGTGAGAGTTTCAGACAGTGCTTTTGTTATGCGTGAGTTGAAGGGAGCGGGGCTTTTAATCACAGTATGTAAATCACTGATGTCACGGTGTGTAGTTTTAATCCTGGGGTTGGGGGGTATTTTACTTTCAGGTTGTGAGCTTGCCGTCTGGTACTGTTGTCACTCATTCTTCATGGCAAACCGAGGCGCCCCCCAGTGGATCTTGGATACAATGCAAAAAGTATTAAAGTGCTGAAGCCTAAGTCAGAGTACTGTATTGTTGAATACAATAGAGGCCATCCTTTAATTACCTGGGTTCAAGCCCTCACGTCAGCAAGCATCTACCCAGCTGAAGTGTCCTTGAGCAAGACACTGGATCCCTACTAGCTGCAGGGCTGCTGTGATAGCTGAGCCTGACCTTTGACCTCACTGGAGGGGGGGAAGTGAAACCTTCTCATCAACCATGCTAACCATCCTGCCAGGTAGAGTATCTCTACTGACACAGTGATAAAGCAGATCCTTGGCATGCAGGATTTCACGTTAGTCCCACCCTTACTGAATGCTACATTGATGTCAGAAGTGGGATAATATAGGTGGCTATCAGAGAGGTGTATGTACATCATCATCCACATCCACATATATCATAGTGCAAATTCAGGCAGGTACCTGTTAGAATTTAAAAGGTTTTCTATTTATTTCCTAATTTAGTGCCCATATGCTGGCCAGAGATACGCTTCTGCTTTATTCTCTGGAAAAGCAAAGTACCCGAGTCTTCATCAAACCTTCATCAATTCCGGACTACAGGCTCTCTCAGCAGTGTTGGACTCATTAACCTGAGCTGACGTCTATGACCAGTATCCAGTCTCTGAATACTGAAAATTGAGAGCTGCCATCTTGCTGGTGACTGCAGGTAGAAATGACAGAGAAACGAAAAGAGAAGAAATCAAGTTTGTCTAACCTTGCAACATAATAAGCCTTGTATATGCATAGGTCATCCTTACGAAAAGGAACTATAATAATCATATAATACATTTTAGAAGGATACTATATAAATATCACATCATACAAGTCCCAATAGGAATATTATAGTGATATCATATAAGAAAAAATACCATATACCAGAATGTAGGCTACAATAAGGTCATTATAAACTCACTATTGAGCACCACAGACACACTACAAATCACTATTATGGGACTATAAAGTGATATTATTGGAGTATTATCATGATACCATAGGAAATGTAAAACACCATAAAGTATCATAGGGCCACTATAAACTCACTACTGAGTCACACACACTATAAACAGTCACAAAAGGAATATTATAGGAATAATATAGTGATATCATAGCAGAAAAAAATACAATAAACTATTGAGCACTATAAACACAGTCTAAGTCCCAACAGGAATATTATAGGAATATTATATCAATTCTTCGGTAAGGAGGTTTTTCCAGCGTCATTGTGTAGTTCCACGCTCCACCGCTAGATGGTGCTGCTGCTATTCAGTTCCCCGTTCCTGCCGGAGAAGCTGGAGGTGCTGCACCTCCTTCATTGTCTGAGTAAAGCACCGGGAGTGGATCCGCCGCTCGGTTCAATGTAATCCCGTCTCTCCCCGGCACACTCACTCAGTCGTCCGCCATGGCGACCACGAAAAGCCTCCTCACCGGCACGGCCAGCATCTAAAGTCAGCCAGGATTCACTACGACCGGAGGTGGATGTAATATCTTCCTTCAACTGGGAAATACATACGTGGAGAAGCCCGCATTTCTAAAGAAGGGGTAAGAGAATCCTGCAGCCCAAGTCCTCTGTGTGCTTTTGAGGGAAGTGATCAACTTGTTTGAGGAGATTAGGGTTAAGTCGTGGGAGTATCTTCGCCTTGGTTGTTTTGTGATCTTGTGGACTTAGGTTGGAGAGAAATAACTACCACACTATGTGTAAAGCTTCATTTGCAGTCTGTAAATGTCCCATCTCTCTCCCGGTGCGGGTTGCATTGCAGAAGGCTCGCTGCCCAGAGGCATACCTTAGCTGTATGGATGTATGCAGGCATTGCAGTCGCTGATGTTTCCCGGCTGTGATGGCTTATGCTTTGCTTGACATTTAAAATGCTCCAAATGTCGCAAATGAGTGCGCGTTTTATATCTGCCACTTTGTTGCTCTAGCAGCTGGTCAGGTGAGTCCAGGCGGTGCATTTATGTCACATCTACTAATGTCCTGAGGATTACAGCAGCCTGCTCTATTAACCTACATTACATTAATGATGTAAACATGACCAGATCTGTGCGAGGAAGGTCTAGTGGAGGGAAAGATCTCAGCACTATTATTTTCTCAATTTATTCTCAGTATCAGTATTTGAAGCTGTTCTGAAGAGGTTCAGGTTACAGCACAGTAGCCTGCTGGTAGTCCTTTAAATTGAATCATACATCTCATTGTGCTTGATGAACAGATGTCATGCTTCCAGTATTTCAGAGGGAACTTTTGCATACTGATTCATGCTATGCGAGCCCCACCCAAGTATCAATGTTATGTTGCTGAATACAGAGGAAAATGAGGCTCTTTTTTTTATTTCTGAGCTTGCCTCAGGTAGACAGTTGACTGGCTGAAGCAGCCTGTCCTTCGGCCATTCAGCTGTCAGTAAAGGAATCCAGCTGTGCAGTGTTGGCCCGCACTAAGGGGCCCCAGCGTGCCCCCGCATACAGAGAAACCACTGTTACAGCCCCTGAGACTCCGCCAGCCAGCACAGCCGGCCAGCAGTCACGGCTCCATGTTACACACTTGTGGGGAATTTCAAGCAAACAAGTTCAAAGGCAGGGTAATTCACCCCGAGAAACACTCAGAGGTCTGTAAATGTCCCTCTGGCATTGTATCCTGATCTACTATGCTGCGAGCCTTATGTCACAGTCTGTCTGCAGGAACAAGGTGGCATTTGTACAACTAGATGGTGACTATTTTGCGTGTTTCGCCAGAGCCCGAGTTACTTATTTAGAGGAGCCCATAGACTAAGACTCATGACTGGTTGATTCATGAGCCCGGGGGCAGGGTAGGGTAAGTGTTGGCTGAAGTAATCACTGTCTGCTCTTTCATTGCCCTCCGTTTCACTGGTCTTTTGTTTGAAGAGTGTTGGGTTACAGCATGCGTGGGTCATATAAGCCATGAATTTACAGACTTGACGTGAAACACTTGCCAATAATCAAGCCCGCGGGCCGGCGATGATGGCCTGAGGATCAAGTGTCATAAATGGCTGGGGTTGGGTTGAACAACATGCATGTTTCCATCCACGCCCCCCCCCCCCCCCCCCCCAGTGACAGCATTAGCTCTGGTTTCCATCAGCCCAAGGGAATCTGTCTGCCCCCCCCAGCCCAGCCATTGAACTGGAAAACTCAAACAGGCCTCATGTCACGCCCACTGCCCTGTGATGACAGTGTACGGACAGGTGCAGATGATAGGAACGTGCTCTCTAAACACGGTCGGCTGTGTGGCATCCCGGTTTATTCGTCGAATTCACTTCGACTACAGTGTGTACTCATTCATTGCATGCAGTGGTGGAGTGCCTTCTTAATGGAAACAAACTAGTTATGTGATCAGCTCTCAGGGAACAGGCAGACTGAATTAAACACATACACTCTATTTAGTATATCCACCGTCCTTGGCCTACATTCTCCATGCGCTCTGCTGGATTGAATTATCCACTCTTTTGAAATGCCTTATTCAGCTTTCAGCTTGAACTTGGCAGCAGTCATTCACCTCTGTGGTGTCTGAACAACTGCCCACTGGCCTGCACACTCTGATGAACCACTTGGTGCGGTCTTGAGATGACATCAGCCGGCTGGAATGTGTGATGAAGAGAGAATTAAGCGGGACAGCAGGGCCTCAGGGGATCTGGCTGGGTAGATGGGGGGTGGATAGTGGCCTGCTCATGTGTCAACCGAGAATGAATGACTCCACAACTAGTCCAAACACAATCCTCCACCTGGGACGAGCCCTCTTTTAAACCGACACAGAGTGAGTCACACCGCTCATCATTATTCCAGATACTGCACCGCGTCTTTAATTTGAATATCAGATGGGACCCGCCATATTTGCTGCGGTTGCAAATGATTGGGGCTAACTATTCTGTGCACATCAGGTCTGCACTATGCCACTCAAAATGTATCTGAGCAATGCATCTTTCATAGCAACAGTACAGTTACAGCATGAGGTTTCTCTCTCAGGTTTCTTTTTCATATTCCCAGCTGAATCTGAATGAATCCTGTATATTTTATCTTTCACCTCCTGCTGTCTGTCTTTTACTTTGATTACTCTGTCAATTCCCAGCACAATCCAGTCACTGTTCCTTCAATGTCCACATTCAGATTGGACATGATGCCCTTGAGAGCAATTACAACCTAACTAAGCTCATGTATGTGTCTTTGGTCCCAATGCTGTGCTTTTACGACTTCCTGAATCAATTGACATTGCATTTTATTGACTCTTTGATTTTTCACTCTAGCCTTGTGATTCGTTTGTCAAATTAAGGCTGCCTGATTTGTGCTTTGAAATCAAGAACACGCTTGGATCTCTTTTTACAGTAATTGGTTCTCCCAAAGGCTACAATTATCAGCCATTAGCTGAGAGTGCAAATACTTCATTTGCAATTACGCTCTTAGTGTGACACAGAAAGTTGTGAAGCCTGTCCTCTGGGCCCTGGTGCATTTCTGTACCTCACCTACCTCACCAGTAAGAGGAGGGGTAGTGTCTTACTCCTCAAGCCAATTTTTGATAAACGGTTATCAGACATCTCTTCAGTGGTGTTGTTTTGCAGACAGATGTGTGTGTGTGGGTGCAGACGTACGAGTGTGTATACATGTGTGTCTGTCTGTCTGCCTGCCTGACATGTTGTCCTCTGTGCAGGCTGGGCAGTTAACAGAGCAGCGCAGCATGGCGGAGCCAGAGCCAATGGCCTCCGCAGCAGGCCAGCGTCTGGGAGCCCCGGAGACTCTGGGCATCAGCACCCTGGACCCCGGCCACAGACCCCCTGCCATGCCCCCCGGACGCCACGTCACCATCAGGGTCCGCATGCTGGATGACACAGAGGAGCTGTTTGACATCTCGGTGAGTTGTTAATTCCTCCCCACCCAGGCTCGTCTCCTGATGAGAATACTAATGTCAGAATGTGATTCTTCATTATTGCCCGCTGACGCGGTAGCAGAGGAAGGTTTTTCTGTCTTCATCACTGCAGCAGCAGTCTGTTGTTAACCTGGTAACGGGTTGGCATGGCAACTGAATAACATTAAGGTGCTGAATGCATGAATGAAACTGGATTGATCTTCTTTAGTAATGTCAGGGTTCTGCCAGCGTACCTCTTCATTTATTTTTTAACTGTTTATCTCCCAAGCTGTCTCAAACCTGTTGATACTATTAAAAAAATCCATTGGAAAGGCTGAACTGTTGTACTGCAGTCATCTATCAGCTGTGAAATCCTGGAGCTTGACAACGTCTCAGCAAACTCTTTTGGAAACCATAAGCCCCTGATATTTCACAGTTCTTTCCCTTGCACACATTGGTGTACAGAATAGATGTGAGAACCACCGCTGCTGTCTTAGATGGTGTAGTAAATATAGGCAAGCAAGAGAGAAAGAATGGTTTTTGATGTCCTTGAATGGGCAGAGCTGCCATATGAATTCCATTCATGATTTCTGGATTGAGAGGATTAAGTGTTTCATCAAAGCCCAGCAGAGATCTATATTCAGACATTTCTGGTCTAAGCCATTTGCACAAATTACGTAAACGTGTAGATAAAATGAGAGATTCATTTAGAATTTTCTATTATATGTTTATAGTGCCTTTTAATGTAAAGTAAAGATATAGAAGTTGTAAAAACTAAATGTAGAGATACAAAAAAAATGTTTTTCAGATATCAGTCACATATCGGTAACTGTGAATGTCATACACATTTTTGTATGTTTTACCCTTCACCTATTTATTATTTTGGTAGTACTATACCTGAATGTTAAGGCATGCAGAAAGAGATGAGATGCACTGAACACTCCTTTCCCCCAGCATTCCTCTGAACTTGTGGTATTTCAGTAAGGTATACTCTCTGAACTTGATTTAGCGGCACAAACATAGGGTGGAGTAGGGGAAAAGACTGTTATTTTTCTTAGAATAGAAGAACTGGCCATGTTCTCTGACCACAATCCTTCCTGCCTGGAACAGAGCAGAAAGATGAGTAGATAGAGAAAAGAGGAAAGGAGCGGTGATAGAGAGAAATAGATACAGCAGACACAGAGAACTTGTTCTGTGTGGATGAATGGGCCTTGGTGCAGCAGTAAAGCTGCCAGAAATCGACCTCTGTGACGGTGAGAGAGTGGGCAGTGCAGTGTGGATGTGTCCGCCTGGCTGTTTCCCAAGGCACTGTGGGTAAATCTTGTTCCCGGAGCCTGCTGCGAGGCTTCCTGTGCACGATTACTAATGTTTCTAGTGTTGTCATGTGTCGTGTGTACTTCATACTTAAAGCTCATTGGAGATTCTCACAGTGAGATCTCATTTGATTAACCGTGTGCATTGCAAGTCCTCATTTAACTCGGATTGTGCCCGATAGCTATTTTGTGTCTTTTGAGTCATAAAAGTGTGATTGGCTTTTAAGACACTGTGACTAATTAGTCGCTGTTTTGCTCCATCCCTGCTCTTTTCTGGGACTTTAAGTCAGCACCTTTGTTGAGGCCGCAGGCTAAACCCAAACATTTCTGTATCCGCCTTTGGCTTCGTCTCAATTAGGGTTAGACCGATATCAGTTTGCCAATATTGGCCTTTCAGTAAAAATCTGATACTGGTCAAACCCTAGTCTCTGTCTTCTTCAAGTGAACAACAACTCTTTGGTCCACATTGCCACCTGCACTGAGGTTTAGTACAGTTTGGGACACATGGATAGATTACACTGCCAAATCAGGATGAGGAATTTACTATATTTAGATTCCTATTGTGTGTTGGAACAATATTGTTCAGGAGGGGTAATGCATACATTTAGTCTTGGTTCTTCCACGCTTCGTTGGCATTCTTGTAGCCCCAACAGTGTCATGGTGATTTAGTTGAGCTGTAGTGATGGTGAGCTGTATCCGGCTTTTGTTACTGCTGCAGGGAGGCAGGGCTGAAATAAACTGAGGGAGAATAGAGGCCCAGCTAACAGAAAGCTTTCCTCAATGCTCAATTTAACACATATTCAATCTTTTATGTCAAGTCAGCACTCGGGATAGAAATCCCAGTGGTGTCAGTACTGTTTTGCCTAAGGGTGTCCCCAAGAGTACATTCTCCTAAATCATTGGTTCACAGTTTGGGTGAAAAGGTCTGATATCCTTTGAATAAATACAATGCAATTCCGCTCAATTTGTCTCATATTTACTTCAGTGTTGCAGTGGTTCTCCTTCTTGGGCATGTCTTTTTCTACATACTGTGCTTCAAGCCTCCAAAGCCAGTGGACCATTTTACATTTTGATGCTCCAGCATTCATCGGTGCCTCCAGTGAAAATCTAGATGTCCAGAACGCCTCCCCTCCTTCCATCCTGATTGATGTGTTACGTCCCAGTAGCATCCACTTGATAAAGACGGGTTGTTCTTTCTCCGGAGGCATAAGATACCTCAGCAGAATTTGCCTTTACAATGACGTGTGGATGCTGGACGCCGCCGGCACGAGGCGCTTCATTTTATCAGCAACTACCTGCTGCTTCTCCCACTCCCATCCCATAATGACTCTGTTTTCTGGTCCAGCTCGTTCTACACCAGCAGAAAACGGAGGATATACGGCTGAGAGGCTAACTTGGCTTGGTTCCATCTGAGATTGATCTTACCTCTGCAGCAATGAAGGAAGATGATTGCGTGGTTTAGAAATCACTTCTCTCAAGCATTTAGGCAATCTTTTATTCCACCAGAGGAACATTTTGCTCAGATAGCGACAGTTCATCTGAGATGGATTTATACTCGTTGTGACTCAAGGCAGGAAATGTTTTATATTTCACTTTAAGAGAAAAAAAAACCCACTCTAACCTCCCTCTGTAACTGATACTAAAGGCTACAGTTCCTGTTCCTCTGGTTCAGAGGGGTAAGTTTCCACCTCGCCAGGCAGGGTATCAGATGGTGGAGAAACAAAAAGGGGCCATCTAGCTATCTCGTGGGTCACATACCATGCTGTGGCCTACTTAGCACACTGGCTGTGAACACGCTTGTGTAGATCCCGATGGTCTTCGGTTGTACAAACTTGTGCAGACAGACAGGCTTGGATCACACAGGACTTGAGTCAAAACAGTCTGGTTATACCTGTAATTATTGCTCTTTTCATGGAAGTGTTTGCAAAAAATTAGAAGCCATCTGTCAGATTTCATTGAGTTCAGTAGAGCAGGAAATCCAGACTGTAGCCCTTTGTCTGTCCGGCAGTCCTTGGCCTAACATATCCTGACTGTCTCCATGCTGATGTTTTGATGCTTATGTTTGCTGATGGCTGGTGAAAGCTCCACTGGCAGAAGTTGCCTGTGATGAGTGTGAGGGCAGCATGTATTTAAGGGGTTGGGGGTTGGGGGATGGGATGATGAGGACGGAGGGGAGGGAGGAGAGCCATGCTCATGTGTCTGAATGAAGGAAACAGTCAAGCTCCATTAGCCCCTGTCAGACAAACCTCACTGGTAGAATACTGACTAATGCAACCTAACATGGAATGTTCCACTTGCCTTGTAATATTGACATTAGAAACACAGGCGCATACCATTAGAAATCCAGACACACTCACTCTCTCTGTCTCTCTCCCTCTCTCTCCCGCTCTCTCATCCCTCTCTCTCTATCTCATGTTGCACCACTACTTTTGTTCTTTCTCCCTAACTATAAATGAGCCACCAAGGACTGTATTCTGTTCTCTCCAGCAAATGCTCCGTCCATTAGAGCCATGGTAAAAGAAAAGTTTGCAGAGAAAAACCCTGAATTATTTAATTACAGACCCATCTCTTGCATTTTCATTCGCTTTCCATCGGACATATTGCAACCCTTTTTTTTGCCCACCACGGACTCATTAGACTGCGATGCATTACTTTCCTTGCCCAATTACAGATTATGTCAAGCGCAAATTGGTTTAATCTTAATACACAAGCACAAGCGAAACGCACTCTCCCACACTTTCTATAAAGCCACAAAGCGCTGTACATTATCAGCAGCGGAACGTACCCAGTGTAATGTCCTCAGCATCGTTTTCTCAACATACTGATCAGAAAACAAGGGGGTGGGGTGGCTGGGGGGGGTTAATCCTGCCAACAGCCTCCCAATCCTCCCCCTTAGCATTATTAGCTTTGCCTCGACAACAATGGCTCGATCAGAGAGTTCAGATTACAATTCATCGGGTGAAGATTAGGATTTATTTTTTGTTTCTACATGTTGTTTTTGGATGTACGCCTCTAGCTTTGTTTACACTCACTTGATATTATCCTCTGATAATCCATCGGCATCCTCTATAATACTCTGATCTAATTACAAAAAAAAGTGAACGGCTGGATCATACCAGTGCATGATGGTATGCACACGTATTACATTACTCTATAGAAACTTCCTATTTATGTATACTACATATGTGATATAAGACCCCCTCCCCGTCCCGGCAGCAGGCAGGTCTGAGGTCACCTCATTCAGTCACAGTGATGTGGGATTCAAGGGTTCATGTGACGGGGTGCAATTCATCTCCCACTGAGAAGTTGACCCCGCTCTCCATGATATGCAATGCATTATTCCCATGGCGGCATCCATGGTTTATCGCTACCATTTTGTAACATTTGTCAGGGCAGAGTTAGATATTGATGCATGCAGTGAAAGTGAGATGAAATCACCAAGAATTAGCCACCGATTTAGCTTTTGTTGTTTCTCATGCCTCTGACAAGTAGTATCCAGTCTATTTTGGCATCTGCCGCTTAAGCGTATTGCTGCTGTTTAGGAGATTCATTATTTTCATTCTATTTCTGCCCATTCCCATAACTTCAGGATGTTTACAACCAGAAACTGCACAGGGAAAGCAGGGCAGGACCACCCAGGCTTAAGGAAACTATGTCACAAAAAGAAGGACCTGCATTTTTAGGGCAAGACTCTCACACCAGTCCAGAGGGCTCACCATCACCCCACCACTCATTCTTTCCCCTATTTGCTGTCAGCCATTCATTGCGACGGAAAGCAATTAGGGCACTAAGCAGCTCCAGCGTGCCTTGTTGTCAGATGAATGGTAATGAGGTCCCGACTTAATGAGTAGAAACATGATGAAGGGCTTCTTTCAGCTCTATCTTCGGCAGCTTCAATATGGCTGCCCACCGACTGACAGGCCAGCCATGAGGAGGAAGAGCTGGGATGTTGCTGCAGGACTGCTGCTGTGCTTTTCAATAGGTAGATGGATTTATACGCATGGAGAGTCTGGGATATGTGGTGAAATCATGCTATAGGGTCACATACTTGTCCCATGCTCTTAGATTTATTGGATATCTAAATCACTTATTCTGAGATTGCTGAGATTGTAATCTATTTTTACAGTATACACACTACCAGTCAAAAGGTTGGACACACCTGCTTGACTGTAGTATGTTTTCATTATCTTAAAGACATTTTGATCTAAAGGCATATGCTTAAATGCTTGAAATGTGTTTCTTAGACAAATATAAATAGTGAAGTTGATCCTATGTATGAATTTCTTTCCAAAGCCTTTGCCTTTCCATCAAGGCAAAGGGCGGCTACTTTCAAGAATCTAAAATATAAGATAGTTTTGATTTGTTTAACACTTTTTTGGTCACTGCATAATTCCATTTGTGTTATTTCATAGTTTTGATGTCTTTACTATTATTCTAAAGTGTGAAAATAGTAAAAATAAAGACTGGTAGTGTATATATTTTTACTTTTGTTAGCCTGTCATTAGGTTAGCCATGTCAACTATCATATGTTTTAGCAGCAGGTTGGTGCAGTGAGTAGGGAGGTTGCCCCTGTGTCAACATTTGCCCTGCTGAAGTGTCCTTGAGCAAAACACTGAATCCCTACCAGCTCCAAGGACCCTACAAGGATTAATAAAGTGTATTATCATTATTATTATTATTGTTGTTATTATTGTTAGTATTATTATTTGGCTGTCTCAGGTGTCACAGGCTGTAAGCTGTTAGAAAGTAATAACTTTATAATGCTAATGGGCAAAAAGAGTCACTAGTAGCATCACAATCAACATAGCTGCACCCTTCAAGCCCCTGTGTGTGTGTGGGTGTGTGTGTGTGTGTGTGTGTGTGTGTATAAATATAATTTTCCTCGCGGGAAATCCCCCACATGTCTTTCGCATCCTTGCCTCTGCATGGCGAGACAGGTCGGCGAATAATTGAAAATTCAAGACGCATATTATTGGCGCATATTACAGACCACCGAAGGTTCTCAGTATCTCGTGTTTCACGTTGTGTATTTTCAAATGTGACATGTTGACTGTGGTTAAGGAAGGCAGAGCTCAGAGGGAGGGAGACAGTCTAGTCTCCAAGCGGTGTGCTAAATCCTGTTTAACTGTGAGCTGTGGCGGAGACACGGTCCGCTTCCCCAGCCTCACAGCGCTGGAGGGGCAGAATTGGCGGTGGTGGTTGAATGATTCGGGCATGGCGTATGATTTGGCACCAGTATTTTCTGATGAGCTGTCATTGGCCAAGTATGAATATAAATGGCATTTGATTGGCCGTTCAGGAGGCAGGAGCATGCAGGAGAACGGGGCAACACCTAGGTAGTCCATAGCCACGAATCCTATTATCTACCTTTTTATACCGTGTCAATGAGTTTTCTCATCCCATTACTCTCTCTCCCCATTCTCTAATATGACTCATGCACGAGTAACATTACGATAGGCTATATTAAGATGGATTGCGCTGTCACTGTTACCCTCCCCTAATGCAGATATAGTATAGTCAGTTTTACGTTTCTACAGTGTGGTAAATGAGATTTGGAAAAGAGAAAGAGAGATATGAGCCGAACCGGTAGAGAGATGCAAGAAGACGGTGACCATGGCAACCTCTTCCCCCCTAGGGTATAGGCTTGTCTTTACAGAGAGTTGTGAATGAAGGGATTGTTGAAGACTGTGCAGATAAATAGCGGCTCTCTGATTTTATCTTCCATGTTGACTGGGAAAGTGTTTGCGGCCCGACATGAGAGAGCGAATCAGAGAGGAGCCTTGATGTAGCAAGGAGGATGGGAATTGCTCACACCCGGGCATCTGATGTTTGTCACTGCTCTCTGTTCAGTGTACACATATGTTTCATTTGTTCACTTTTGGGAGCTCCTAACATGGGAACATTCCTTATTCAGTCCAGATTGCGCTTCAGGACAGCTGAATTGCAGTAGATCTTAATGGGAACGCTTCAGGCCCCATTAATCTGTTGTTATATTCTCTTAGAAAATAAAAATGCAGCTATATCCTTACGTGGCCTGCTGCCATGGAAAGGAATTTGCCATTTATCATCCCTCCCTCTACTGTAGAAAGCACCCCGCCGACTGCCTGACATGACTAACCGTGTCCTTGGAGCTTGATATTCTCTTAAGGCGATAGTCCGGCGTCCTCCGTTTGTGTTCTCTCCGCGTATACATGCCCGTGCATTTCGTCACTGTACGAGTTCGCCGGTGAGAGGCCGCACTGAAACCGTGCTCGCCTATGTGTGGGTTGCCATGGCTACCCCATGGAGGTGGATGGGGAGTGTCTGAGTGAGCCTGGGCTGGCTGCCGTGCTGCAGAGCTCTGTCTTCCACTGATATCTGCTGCCATTTCCTCCACAGAGGGGAGGGGCGGGGGTGTGTGTGTGTGTGTGTGTGTGTGTGTGTGTGTGTGTGTCTCCATGCAGAGCTTTAATGTGAGTGTAGTGCGCTAGCATGTGGATACGCTGCTGCACACCAATTATGACTAACATATTCAGGAGACCGCCTCTCTGTGTGCCGTGCGTGTGTGTGTCTGTGTGTGTGTGTGGCTATTTTGTATTCAAATCCCTTGACTGAAAATATGACTGACAATAAGTTTGAGAGATTATTAGCCCTTCCTGGTTTCAGTGTTGATTGACCCAGTTTTCCTGAAAGATGGCATTGTGTGTAGTGTGGCAAGGGCATGGGGGGGGGGGGGGGGCGTGCGCTCAGTGTCACTATGAAAACATGAACGGAAGATTTGCGTGCCAATGTTGGGCCACCATGTCAAAGGATGCGGTGCTGTCCTCCATAAGGATGAAGGCCTTTTTCTAATCTTATACCGGACGGTGAATGAAACGGATACATATTGAAGCCGGAAAATGTTAAAAGTGTTCACTGCTGTGGAGGTGGCATTCATGTGCTTTTGCATCACTCTTGCATGGAATATCCTCAGCCAGAGAATACTCTCATCCTTTCCTCAGATGAACTCTGAACCCTCGGTTGCCTTTCTCATGGCATGAAATTGAAATCCCACAGCGGGATGTGGGGGGATTGTTTTCCCACGTACAGCCATCTTCCTCCCTCCCATCCTGAAATGTAATTGGGTCTTGGAGGATGAGAGCCACAGGAGAGGAGCAACAGTGGAATTATCTGGTGGCTGATGGCTCAGAATACTAAAGATGGTAGCGGATGAAGGGAAAAAACACAGATTTACTGGATGTGCACTTGCTCTCTCACTCAAAACCACCTATTTTTTCCACTTTTCACTTGAGTCATAACCATAAATAGCTGTAGATTTTCATCAGATGATTACAGCTCTCTATTGAATGGCTTGCGTAATTATTTCTGTAGCACCAAGGCATTTTAGTAACAGTGGATAAACTGTGTCAATGAATGCTTGTCCATCAGCAGCCCCGTTTTTCCCAGATTGTAAGGATATTCTTAACAGCGTGCAGAAATTAGATTTCCACCGTCCGCCTGATAGGAATGTGCATAGCAGAACCGTGTGATTCCCTCTGAGAATTGGTTGTTACATTACTCGTGTCAGATATCCTGATAGAAAACCATTTGGGGAGGAGAGAGTGAGGGATTTCTATTGAGGGGATGTGACCGATTGACCATTGTTTGAATGGTAAATATTTCCATCATGTCAGTTTTGTGATGCTGTGTGGATAAATTAAGTGGTTGGAACTGTAGATTTATTCAGTGCCTGCAGCATTTGTTTTTATCTGCAATAGCATCACCAGCATTATTCGCCACCACTGAATAGATCTTCCATTAAAATACAGCAGCATAATGGGTCTGGAAATAGCAATAAAATACAATTGATGGTGTTAACTCCATATTCTGGGCCACATAAAGACTTATGATAAGCAAACATGCCTGCTATAAACAAGGCTGTAGTGATAGAATATACAACGTGACAACCCTGCATAGAGCAGCCCATTTACATTTCATTACAGTCACGCTGTTTCTTGGAAGGGCAAACTGATACAGCGCAGAGATACTGATGAATAGTGATGCTTAAGTTGTCAGATGAGGCCAAGTAGTGAGCTGGTGAGACGCTACATCCTGTTGCTGCACTGGTTTCCATATTGTGCACAGGTGCTTTGGGAAAAGCCTTTATAATATGTCTCTCCTGTTCCTATGGTAACCGAGATGGTTGTCTTTGCGGAACCTTCTCATGTTTGTTTGGCTCAGACTGCACTGAACCGCCGGTCGACTCTATCTGCCTGCCTGACTACATGCCTGTGTCAGCTCATGAAGAAAGGATGAGACTTATGCAAACATAACCTGGAATCTCTTTGTTGGGTTTTGTGACAGATGCATGAAGGTGGATCCTCTGACGGTTTGTTCATGCCCATGCACCCAGTGTTTACATACATTATTCCATTGAACACTGCCCTTTGATGATTGCATTCTGATCCTTTCATTATGTGATTGAACTATGGAGCAATGTCCCTCTCTGAGTGAGCAGCAGCAGGGGTGGCAGACATCACAGTGCATGATGGGTGTGGCAGTGGTGCTGCTCCTAGCTAGCCTACACTCCCTGTGATGTCCTCTTGGTCTCAAATAAAGGGTGAAACCCTCCTGGGAACAAGTATGCCTCAGCTGCACAGCAGCTTCACAGCACCATTGCCCCTCTTCTATGAATTATGAATTTCTCATTGAGATTCTGAAGGCTAATTAATATGTCAAAGCCGACTCGCTGTGTGATATCCTGGGATAATCCTGGTCCTGTGATGCCATATTTTACCCAGAGACCCTGATAGTGGGCTGGCTTCACCTTTCCTGTTCTCATCTCCTGAAATATCCTCATCATGCCCTTGCCCAGTGGTAAGGAGAAGACATAGAAACACAAAAACTGGGCTTAGTCGCTGCACCACTAACTCCTCTGCTCTGTACTCCTCATGGTATCTTCTGTCGTGCTTAATCGTCTACATGGGTAATTAAAATCCAACACCTTGTCACACTTCACCTTGGCCTTGTCCTCACAGTCACGCTCTAGCTTTGAGCTATACGCCTGCAATGATGTCGCTCCCATGACGCGTTTGCTTGAAACGTTTCGTAGCAGAATTCCTTGCAGCTCTACCTGGACCTCTGAGTCTGCCTCCCACCGCTCTCCAGCGGTAATTGAATTTGGGGCCTCTTGGGTAGAGAGAGGAGATGTGTGGGAGGCAGAGTGAGAATGAATGGAGCAAAGATTGAAGGGGAGAAATTAGAGTGTGTGTGTGTGTGTGTGTGTGTGTGTGTGTGTGTGAGAGGGAGAGACAGAGAGAGACAGAAAGGGTGAGAGAGACAGAGTAGAGAGAATGGCGATCGTAATTTGTGTGTGTGAGCGAAAGAAAGAGAGGGTGAAATCCCAAACCCAGCTGTACGTATGCCTGCAGGGAAGATATTGACATGACAGCATTGCCCCCCCTCCCCCCCAATTAAAGTGGGAACTATTGCATAAGCTACCAAGAAACCAGACCAAACCAGAAGATTTCATCTGGCCTGGGGCAGCAAAACAGCCAAGTTCACATGGCCTTGCTCAGGTTCCCTCTGTAAGCTTTTTGTTTTCCCCTGCACTGCAGACTCTCTGAAGGTATGTTTGGGCTCCATTGAGCTTTAGACTGGGCATCCCTACTGTTGAGCTTTTCTCTGGCTGTCTCCATTGGTAAGTGACGCGCGGAAGTCCAACGCTGAAAGAATCAAAGCTCTGTCAATGGGGGCCAATGTGGGAATGCCCCCTAATTGATATCAAAGGGTTTGTCCCTGGGGACGTCTCCTTTCACAAAAGCAGCGGGCGGGTCCGCTGTGGGCATTCGAGGTCTCTGGACTCTCTCAACAGCAGCAAATGGCTGCTTTGGGTTATCTGTCATTGCCAGGACTAGCAAAATAGCCAGTTCTGGCAGGCTGTTGTGGAAGTCATAATGAATCCTTTCTGTCTTGTGTCCTCTTTTCCATAGAAGTTGGAATAAGAGTGTTAACCATGTAAAGTGGTGACACGTATATCCCGTGTTACTTTGGGATTACTGTCTTTTCTTTTGGAGCACAAAGTGATCAGGGTATTATACAATGCAAAGGCCAAATTACACTTAGACCTACCCAATATTTCCTATAGTCATACATACAGGCCTCTTCTGCATATATTTACTCACATGTGGAATAGTGGTATCAAGGATTTGGTGTCTAATCAGGTCTTGTGATTTCATGTGACTTCACTCGGCTTATTACATTAAAAGCCATTACATATTAATGATGTCTGGGTGCTCATTCATACCGATGCTCAGTTGCTCCTCTTTCACCAGAGTCGGAGAAAACATGGAAGCATTTAGCCTAATACACATATATTTAGTTAGGCAAATTACACTTGAATGACTTGCAGTGATGTAAGTGCAGTAATTAAACTACAGGGTCAAATTTGAACCATGTGGTTTAAATGAGATTATTGTTAGTAGTAGAGTCAAAGTGTCCATGCTGAGTAACCAACAGTATGAGTGCTTAGTGACTTTGGTGATCCTGTTATCTTTTCTTTTCTTTCTTTTTCTTTTCTTTTTGGCATTTCTGCTTGATTGGACAGCATACAATGGAGAGGGGAGAGAGAAGGCATCATAACAACAACAACAAAGTTCAGGCCTGCATTCAAACCCACAACACTGAGAGGACGCTGCTTGAGCCTTAACCCACTGATTCACAGGGACACTCATGTTCACTTTTTATCTACTGAGCTGCAGGAATCCTGTAGCAGGCCTTGTCCATGACTAAACCTCACCACCATTCACAATGGCATAACTATGCTGTTTGCAACAACTAAATCTATCTGTGATAGCGCTCCACTAGTGGTAAAGGCGTTAAAGTTGCATGTGCATATGTGTGTGTGTGTGTGTGTGTGTAACCCTCACCCTTGGACATACTAGTCACATCCTGGCTAGTCAGCTGAAGTCACAGTAACCCCCAGACACATGGAAATGGCCTTGGGTGTGCTTGAGAAGTCAGTCTTATGAACTGGGTGCGGTGTTTAAGCCCCGTCTATTTTAGATTCCAAAAACCATGGTTATGGTCACAGTAATTACAACATTATTACACGGAGAGAGAGAGCTAAATGTTTCCCCACTAAATGTAGAGCACACATTACACTGTACAATAATCCAAATGGCACAATTTTGTGTGAAGATAATCACTGCTGTTTGTGTACAAACTATTTTAGCCTAAACCACATACTTTCCTTCAGCTCAAGATGATTCCATTATACATTTTTTTTTTTTCTCAGAGATTAGGAATCGCACTCTTTTTTTTTTTTTTTTTTATGTTGCCATGGTTACCGGTCTGGCTCTCTCTTCCGAGGGAGAGGAATTGGTATTCTGTAGTCACAAAGACCTAAATTCCTGCTGGACCCAGTGGCCTGCAGACATAGAGCAACACCATCCCTTGCTGAGGTTGTTTCTGTTGCTGCATCTGTTTGTTGGCCTGTGTTTGTGCCTGTGTTTTCCACTGACAGCCTTGAATGTGAGAATTCACCTCAGGACAGCATCCACATTTGTCACACCGTGGAAATCTACTGGTGATGCTGTTGCCACAGGGCGCTTCACACACAAGGCTGAAGTTTTAAATTGTGTCGCATTAAAATCACCACAAAACTGAAGACAAAAGCCGGTATAATGCTGCAGTGAATGCCATGTGTCAAAACGACTTGACATCCGCACCGTACCATGGCAGTGCCTCAGAATTTTCCTGAAACCCAATCCCATGTCCTCCCTATGTGGCTCTAATACCGCTGGGCTTATGTTTAATCAGTGGATTTGATTAAGAAAAAGCAGCGCTCTTGAAGTGCAGCTGTTCAGTTGCACACAGTCATTGTCAGCTCTTTCATCTTAGAACTCAATCAGGGGAAAAAACACTACAACAGCACATTCAGTAAAACATCTTTCACAAAACCTGTGATTTTTTTTTTTTTTAATCATCAGCATCTGTTATGATCATTTCAAAACAGTGTCTATTCTGCACTCAATAGCTGATGTTGATTGAGACTGTTTTATTGAGTGCTGTAACACCTTCAAAAAAGAGCAGGCCTGTTGACATAGCAGCTCAAACCCGGCCTGCTGCTCAGTGAGAATCAATAGGTGTGTGTGTGTGTGGAGCCCAGGGAAGTGACACCTTGATAAAAACCTGTTGCTCTGTCACCCAGAGTGACCAGACTCACTAAGCAGATGTTTCCTGAGGTCTAATGAACACGTACTTAATATTCAGTAGGTGTCTTACAGTACGCTGGTTATACCGACCGCATCAGCGACTGTTATCTCAAACAGGAAGTGATTTCTTGGTTGTTGACCTTAATCCTTGTCCGCAGGAAGCGCAGGCGCGGGCTGCGGCTCTTGTCTCTAAGATCAATTACATCCTGACCAGGAAATCCCAGCAAACTCTTCACATTCACAGGCTTGGCGCGATGCGGCCGCCTGATAATTGGAGGTTTGTGGTAAATACGCTGAAATGCTTACATGGTCATTATGACTTATTGACTTTTGGCCTCCGAGCATCCGTGAAGTTTGATTTTTTTTTTTATCCAGCTATTGAATAATTAACTTTCTTTGTCAAAGGATTAGCCTATCCTTGGTCTGAACTGTTTACTGTTCAGCTAGTGCATTCTGCAAAATGACTGTTTAGTTGGTTACTGTAGGTTGTGCAGCTATAGATACAACAGCTTATGGATCAACTGGATGCACTTGGGTAATACTCTTACCAAAGATTGTTACTATATATCAAAAGGTGTTATGAGAAGGCAGTTTTGCCATATTTGACAAGACTATGGATGTCATGTCACAGCAGCTATCGTCAGTACAGTAACTCACACTACACCACAGCAGTGCAGAGGGCCTCTGGATTTGTTGCACTGAGGGCTAAGCAGTTTAGGGCTAATCTCGAGGAGGCAAATTGATTGGCCTCGCCAGTAAAGCGGCATCTGCGTCTGTCATTATTTATCACCGGAGGGGATTATGGGTAAAGGAACGTGCCACAGGACGGTACCAACAACCAGCGTGTTCCTCGAGGGACCTGCCTCCTCTCTCGCCCTGGAAAGAATCTCCCTAACACCGCCCAAGCTCGGATCCGCTTCCACCCTAGTTTCCCTTCTCCACAGTGCGTCCCACCCTAAACCCGGCGGTGGTCTGGGGCGGGGTGGCGAGGCAGTAAGCCACACACCGTGGTTGGCTCCCCCGGTCTTTGAGTCAGTCTGTGTTTATGCCACACAGTATCCCCAGGCAGAAGCTGGCTCCCACAGTGCTAAATCACGAGCAGGGTGTTGTCGTCAGTCAGTACGGGGCTCTTCTCAGGCTCTGTGGCGATTGGAGACTGGTGCGCTGCGCTCTTCTTCCCACACATAAAGTGTCCTGTTATTTGTCAGCGGATGTATTGAACCAGATGTCGAATTACAGTTGGCACTCTTCACTTCTCGCTACCCAACCTGTTACTTCTCTAAATTCTTCCTGTGAGCTTGTTGCAGCTCTGCCTTCCATTTGCATGCGTTAGGATTAATATTGTCTTTGGCTCTATGAATCTGAGCCAGGCTCTACATATTAATGACGCTGAATATTCCTAATAACGCTTATGCACCATATCTTATTAACATCCCGTCATAATACTTTGCTCACTCTCTCTCTCTCTCTCTCTCTCTCTCTCTCTCTCAATCTCACAGTCTCACCCACCACATAAGCAGATATCGCTGTGATTATGGAGATCAGTGTGTCTGCTCCAATATTAGCAAGCTGCTGTTTTCATAGGCAGGGTGGCACATTTACTTTCACTTAATTAACATGCCTTGGATATTAATTTTTCCAGAAGAATGTGTCCCATCTGTTTTGTATCTAATGGATTTGTCCCAGTTTGAGGCGTGATAAAGTATACCTGGCCAGCCTCTGATCTATGTCTGAGCCAATGCCCAGGTTGCTAATTCAACAGCTGTTGCTCTGCCTCTTAAAACATACTAGGCCAATAATTTGAGATTGCTGATGTTGTGTTACAGTCCCAGCAGAACAGTACAGTGAATGTTGAAACATATTAGAAATACAGACACTCTCTCTCTCCCTCTCTCTCTCGCTCTCTCTCCCTCTCTCTCTCCCTCCTACACCCAAACTTCAGGACTCGTGGGGGGGGGGGGGGGGGGGGGGGGGAGTGTCACACTCGGTGGAGACGTAAATGATCTTGGTGTGTAGTGGCATGTTTTACTTGGCTTAGGTGTATGAGGCATGAAGGTAGCCACGCTTGGTTAGCCTGGGGCTTGGTGGACTGCGATGGATTTTTGAAACATTTCTCGCTTTCCTTCTCTTAATGTCTCACATCTCTCTTTTGTATTTTGCATTTAAATCTTGGCTCAAGCTCAAACATCACTTTCCAGGTTTACTGTACTTCCAGCTTGTTTTCAAGAGGCTGTTGTGGTTTATGCAGAGGGCTGATAACGATTTGATGCCATGAGTTGAAATAGTGCTGTTATGGAGGCCTTGCTGTTTTTCCCCCCTCACTTGGCTGTGTGGCCGCGGTCCTGATTTTTCTGTCTGTTGGTGATTATCTTAGACTGGCATTCTCTCAGATTCACTCATGATGCATTTGTAGGCACTGATTGGCCTTTTGGCTCGCTGCTAGTGTGGCGCAGCATATGCCAGTTGTGATTACACTTTGCTTCAGCCTGGTATACTGCCACTACTGATGTTACCTTATATAATACGAATGACTAAGAAAGTCCATATGCTGGGTAAGAAAATGGACACAAAATACAGCTTCTCTGGTGTGTCGATTTCAAACAGGCTTAATTGAAGAACCAAAAAATGGAAATCCGCACTCTCAAAAAGACATTTTGATTGATTTATTTTACATGTTTCAAATAAAAAATATATAGCTCCTGACGAAGCGTACTGGCAAAACATGGTATCTTTTTGAGAGTGCAGATTTCCCTTTTTTATACCCTTATATAATCCACCTGATAATGCTATCGCTTCTCCTCAGCTCCGTGGTGTTTTCTATAACAAGGCACTAGGACTTGAAGGTCAAGTAAGGCATGGTTGGAGCCACATGATTGTTTAATCAATCCAAATCATGTAGAATTAACTCTTTGACATGTTTTGTATTCAGTTTATGTAAGAAAGGATCATCTCCTTGTTGGCCTGACCTTGTGGGAGTTGTTTCTGAGAGTTACACTCAATTAATCTCTTAATTAACCTATTGATTGCCTTCGCTTGCACAATTACAGTGTGGTATTCAAAGCTGTATGAAAGAACCTCCACTGTTTCTCAATTTTGCAAGTACAGCACTGTGCAGTTATCATACTATAAAGCAAGGAATCTCTGTCTGTGAGTGAGTGAGTGAGTGTGTGTGTCCTTCGCATATCTCGAGAACCGTTCGTCCGATCTACTTCACACTTGCCGGGTGTATTGCTGGGGACCCAAGGACGTGCAGTGTCGGATTTGGTGCAATTTGGACACGCGACACGTTCAATATTACTAAAAAAGCAGCGGGGCGAACGGGCACTGCACTAGTCTTTACAAAAAAGCACATGCATAAGAAAAGTCTCAACTGTATTTCCGTTTCCACACTGGTCTGAAGATGTAGTTTCTATAGCTTGAATTTGCTGTGAAACGTTTTTAATAAGCCTGCTCTGAGGGGCTGCTAACGCACATAAAACAAAAAATGTCTGACATCAACTTTAAAGAGGAGATAATCATGGTGATGAGAAATGATCGCCTTTAAGTGATGTTATGGTCTGTGTCTGATAATGGCCATGAATACTGCCAGAGAGATGGTAGCAGCATCTCTCTGCAGATCCTCTACCACCGCTACCTGAAGGCTATAGCAACAGTATGGTAATAGCAGTTTAACATTCATTATTCAGCGCCTCTGTCTGCCCTTATCCAGATAAACTAAATGTGGAGTTTCTGCCTCTGGAGCGACGCATCCTCCCCCCCTGAGTGACAGTAATCCCTGGCTCTGGGAAGGGGCTGG
This sequence comes from Centroberyx gerrardi, assembly GCF_048128805.1. Lineage (NCBI taxonomy): Eukaryota > Metazoa > Chordata > Actinopteri > Beryciformes > Berycidae > Centroberyx > Centroberyx gerrardi. Next base: position 16,537,385 of record NC_136006.1, on the reverse strand, counting down.
TAGTTGAGACTAGTAACCAGCATGGGTCCAGACTTTTTGAAGTGCTCTGAAAAGGGATTGAGGGAGAGGAAGGGAAAAGAGGGCCAATTTTTTTCGTAATTCCATCTGCCTTAGAAAGCCCTCTGGCCCTCCCGTTTATTTTTATGACTCTCTAAGTCGGGCATGAAAGAACTTTGTGATATCTCGCATGTACTGTATGCTTCACTTAATGCCGTGTCTTAGTATATGCAAGTATAGCAAAACACATTTCCTCCAATCTGTTGGCGTCTTTCAGTGGGATCCTTTTGGTGGAACCTCTGCTGCAGCTTGTTTACCATCTCCACTAAGGGTGCAAACCCACAGCCGTTAAATCAATCCGGTGATTTGTGGCATGCGGACTAACAGTGGGAGGTCCTTGCACAAGGCACAGCGCAATGGTCACAACAGGACACTTAATTATACTTTATGCAAAATCAATATGTTTCTAGCTGCCCAGACGGTCTCCCTAGGAGGTCAGGCAGGCAAAGTGGGGAAAAAAATTGTCAGAGGAGAAAGGAGGAGGCTGTCACAGCTACCTCCATCTCAGGCTCATCCCCTATTGAATCCAGGGGACATTCTTTTCATGGTTGTCCTCTCTGGGCCTGCAGGCTGGCCCGCTGTGACAGAATGACTCTGACAGCTGTGGCAGCCCAATCGCCACTTTCCCCTTAGTTTTCATGTTGATATTTTTCATCTACGGCTTGGGGGTTTGAAAAAGAGCAAAGGAGGGAAAAGCAGGAAGAGTCTTTATCACTTGATGGTCAAATGATTTTCTCATTCAGTCACATTTAGACTGCTTTTGGATGCTATGTCACTCAGTATGTGGCTGTTTAGTAGGGCTGAACGATATTGACAAAAAAATGTAATTGCGATTATTTGACAGAATAAAATCTTTTAGTGCTTTAAAACTGTTTAAAGAAAAGTGGTTTTGTTAAAAAAAAAATAGATGTCAGTGTGCAGGATTTACTGAGTTTGAGTATGATGAAAGGTTTGTACCAAAGATTACCTGGAGCTCTAAAACAGAAATCAGAAATCCATTTTGGACGCCCCGCTCTCTTAAGCAATTAATTGGAGCCTCTGCGATTTGGAAATTGCAGAAGTTAATATTGCAATTTATTTTATTTTTTTTTGATTAATTGTTCAGTTCTACTGTTTAGACACCAGAACTGTAAGTGTTTTAGGTATTTACTTTTAGGTATAATGAGAGTAAAGCTGTTTGTCCTAATTCTGAGCACACACAGCTCCCAACAAAGGTGCACACACACACACACACACACACACACACACACACATGTTGTGAGAGTGTGCAGGTGAAGGAGATGGTACCGTGACAGGATTATCAGCAGGCCTGCCTCCCCCCGATCCTTCTCTCTTTGTCAGCTTGCCGCTGCAGTCGAGTCACCCTGGGCACTCCTGCAGCACATGACCTGAATCTCAATGAAGTATTACTGCCTCTGACCCCTCTGTCCTATCCCTCCCTTACAGTGCATGTACCTGCTCATGTACACACACACTCACATACACACCACATGTACAGACACATGCAAGCGTGCCCACGCGTGCTTTAAGGCATTTTAAATTGCTATGATTCCACTTTATTGCTCCGTAACTCTGCCGTGGTAAACACAACAGAGCTCCTGACAGGCGGCGGAGCCTCCTTTTCACATATGTTTTCAATAACAGCACCAGTTTTCAATAACGGCACCAGGAGGCATCTGTGTGGGAATATATCTGCCTGCTACTGTAAGCAGTTCTGCAATCTCAGCCCAGTGCAGAGCAGCGTTATCAGAACAGCCGTAGTACACTTTAATGTATCCAAAGTCATTCTCGTGGTTTTTCGCACACACTGCTACTTCACATGTGCAATGCAAAAGTTGTGATTTGTGAAACTCCTACATCCCCTGAAATAATTTTTTGGCCTCCAAAAATCAATTCAAGAATGTATTTGGTATCATTTGAAAAATCAGCAGCGTTTTTATTGAGCTGAGCCGACTTACTCTCTCATCAGATGAGCAGCGGCATAGTTGGGCTCCTGAAAGTGACCCTTCCCCAAATCCCCATTTGCTTATTCTCTTCTCTAAACCACGCCGTCTCTTTCATCTGACTGTGACCTCTATCAGCTTGCTGTGATGTTTCTGAATGTCACAGCCAAAAAACATTCCAACTGTGAGATGACCGCTCCATATTAGTCAAGGGAAAGCACAGCCAGCATGTCCCAAGAAGCATGAAAAGACAAAATCGAATTGTAAAGTCCCTGTTGTTTCCCGATCCCACCCAACAATGGCTGACCCCCCCCTACCCAGCCCCAAAGCCATCACCATTCCTCCAGTGCACCACAGCCATGACTCTCATATCTAACCAGGCATGATTCCCTTTGTTCTCCCTCTCTCATCCTGGGCCTAAAGGCATTGGCAGTCTGTTTACCACCCATACCACCCACCCCCACCCCCACCCACATCCTCACCCCCAGGAGAAGTTTGGTGTGCACTGGGCTGGCTCACTGTGGGTGAAGTGGACCATACCAACGCTTCCTGGAGGGTTAGACTAGGGGAAAGGCAAAGCTTTTTACACCTGACCTCACAAAGGTTTTTTTTTTGCTGACAGGAGTTTACTAACAAGAGGTAAGGAGGAGAAGGAGGAGGGGGAGAAGGAGGAGGGGGGGGGGGCGGGTTGGTCTAGCCCCGAGTAGAAAACCCAAGCAGACATGTGTGCAGACATTGCTGTCATCTTTATTTACCCTCCTCCCGTCAGCCGGAGCATGTAGAGGTCAGTGTAGCGAAGAGAGCATGCCTGGCCTCACACATGTAAACAGTAGTAGCGTCCTATGAGCTTATGTTCAAACACGATGAACCCAGACAGATCCTTCCTGAGCGTCTGGCCCTGGAACCGGGACCGCCGGATCGGGACGTACCGGCTGACACTGGAATTAGCTGCTAGTATGTAAACCATCTGCAGTGCGTTTGTAGATAGAAGCCCCAAAGAAGAGCGATTGGTGACATTTCCTAGGCACTGTAGATCGTGAGAGAAATGTCAGCTGCTGAGCGTGATATTTCCTTGTAAGTGGTGTAACCTTTCTGATGGGGAGTAGACCCCATAATTTCTGCGAAGGGGCCAGAAATTATGCATGTGTGATGTGATTCAGCGCTGCGTGTGTGGGTCAAAACACAGGCCCTACTTTGTAAACTTCAGTCTCGCTCTTGCTTCTATATATGCTCATGTGCTGCCATGCGCCAGTGTATCCATGTACAGTGCTGTGGAAAAAGTATTAGCCCCCATGTTTGATTATCTGCATTTTTGCACATTTTTCACACTGAATGTGTTCTTTTTATAGATTGTAGTAGTTTATAGAGCCTGGGAGAAAAAATTACAGTTTGTTGCATCTCTCATTTGTTTGGTGTGCAACTGGGCTAGAAGGAGAGATATCTGAAAAAGATAATCATGGTGTGTGTGTAGGTCCATTCATTAACGTTACAGTGAGTAAAAGTGAATGGTCTGATAAGGTAGATTTGCTTCCAGATTTAGGTTCCTCTGACACAGCAAACTGTCTTGTCTTTAACCCTAGCCTCTGCTTCAAAGCTTTGAGTTGTAGCTTGAGAAGAGTCAGCTCATTTAATACTAATGTTAATGTTATGCAACTACTAGCCATTATAGCCACTTGTCACGTAAAGTTAGCTATTAAAAGGAATCTGATGTTTTAACAATATAGCGATAGCAGCCTGGCCAGACACTATGGATAACAAAATGTCAATGATGCCATTATCGTAACACAAAATTGATCAGATGTATCAGACACCACACAGAAATGAACCAGTACTGTAGAGGCTGCAGAGTTATGTTTCTAAATGCAATCAGATGTTTTCAGCTGTTGTTGCAGAAAACCTCCAGTATGGCTGTTGGAAGGCATGATACATCACCTGAAAGCACTCTATTCTTTGGTTAACAATCAGACCTGATTTGGACAAGCCCTACCTTATTCATAGTATTCTGTTACTTCACCACATGGCCATCTTGGTAGGAAAATAACAGGTGATTGTAATAAATTAAGAGGCGATTATAAGCAAATGACAGCCACAGCCAATGAGCTGTGTATGTGGTGAAGCACCATACTGGTAGGAAATGCATGTGACATCATGGGAATACTATGAATAGAAATCTCGCACAATCTGGCCCTTACCGTCAGAGTGAAGTTGTCAGCAGACAAGTTGTTCTGATGCCAGGTTCCTTCAGCACATCTCTATGGGATCTGAGAGTGCCGGGTGTATGAGTTGGTGTCCTCTGTACGGTGCCTGCGCCGTGGCGGCAGTCAATCACTATGACTCATGTGCTTCATTAATGACGGGGTTCATTGTGTCGGCTGCAGCAGTGTCAAATGGCAGGACTATTACTCCAGTCTGCAACTGCTGCTTTTAATCAAGCACTGCCCAGCTGTAATCAGCCCCGGCCTAGCCCATCTCTGCCCAGCTCATGGTCATTTTGTACTGACAGCAGATTTAGAAGACTGGATATGAGAGTGCTCCACTAAGACAAAAACACTCTTGAGCCTTCATGACGCTCAGCTCAGTTTTCTCTGCTGTTGTTTTTCCTGGAGCTGGAACACATTTGTCCAAATAGGTGCAGAAAACATCGGACACCTAGAATTCATCCTGAGTTGTTTTCTCTCCTCTGGGGGTGGGAGGGAGAAGCGGGTGGGGGGGTGGGGGGTGGGGGGGACAGTTGGACAGCTGGACAGCAGTGTGTGTGTGTGTGTGTGTGTGGCAAGAGTGTGTTTTGGCTGGTGGCCTCTTCCCTCCAGCCTCCCTGTGGTCTCCCTCATCAGCTCCTCACCATATGGAAACAGCTGGTCCTCGGTGGTAGGATGCCCTCTGCTCTGCATGAGGCGGCCCGGAGAGAGACAGCAGTGCTACAGGAAGGGCGGCGGGGGGGCCTTGTTTGGGGAAGATTATGGATTTGGTTGTGGAAGTGTAAACCCTCTCACTAAGCTGATACAGCTTAAGTTTTTATTCTGTAAGCATTAATGGGCGCGCAGTGTCACTATTCGTCTTTGAAACACTACATGGGTTTCCAAGAGGGCGAACCCTTTATTGTCGGCTGAAAAGAGGATGAGGGGAGGGGATTCTTGTTGCTGCTTGTGACATAGCAACCAAGAGACTTATTGTTAAGTTTCAACATGAAGAAAAGTAGAGAGATGGGTGAGCACAAATGCCCAGAAACAGTCCTGAATCATTATCCAAGCCAGGGGGAACTGCTACTATAAACACTGGCATAGCTGTGATACGCTCTGCTCTGGTGCAAGCCAGTCACGAGAAAGCAGCCAGGCAGAAATTCTCCAGTTGTGCGCTGCCTTACAAAGCTCTGTGTCTTCTTAGGACATCCTCAACAGAGGACGGGTTTCCGTGGCAATCCCTGACATTTATTTGACCCCAAAATGGGGAAGTTTCTCTCTCTAAAGATACGGTGGCCTTTGGGGTTTCCTTGGTGTTTCTGAGTTGTCTTCTTATAAATGCATTTGGCAGAAAGTGGACGGTTAAGTCAGTCTTCAAAGTGCTGTGTTTGTGTGTAGGGGTATGGGCTGTGGGGACACTTACCCCATCCTGACACTGTATCAGCCTCAAAGGCTGCTGGTCCATCACCAGTCCTTCAGCAGTGACACTGAAAACACAGATCAAAGTCCGGGCCCACCCCCCTCAGCTGCAGCGGGGAGGATGGAGGCTTTTAGCGGTCAACTGAGCCTTTGAGGGATAGAGGGAAGATGGCAGTGGAATTTAGACAGGCAGAGATGCCATCTATTCTGTGACACCGACAGCCGTGCAGTTTGTCAGCGCTTCACAGAACTGAAAAGCAGCGGCCCCTTTTGTCTGTCGCTGCTCTTTTGTGTCAGAGGTTCTTGAAGTCTGTCATTGGGGTTTCGTGATGTTTGGTGGTCCCTGACTTAATTAGAAGACTATAAAATGTTGCAATGTCTCGAGTAAAAATAGAAATAGTTACATGATCATAAAGATATTGCCTTGAGTTTATCCAAAATGATCTAACCATTCTTTTCCTCTTGTTCACAGCAAAGAGCGTCAGGCAAGGTGCTGTTTGACCTGGTGTGTTCCCACATGAACCTCATTGAGGGCGACTACTTTGGCTTGGAGTTTCAGGACCATCACAAGATGATGGTGAGTGACCTTGAAAAGGAAAGTCAAATAGAGCCTCTTCTTATACTGTATATCCCAGCATTTGTTTTATGATCCGCCTGCTTCGACCTGCTAAATAGTGATGTTTTCTCTTCTGTCCGCAGGTTTGGTTAGACCTCATCAAGCCCATTATCAAGCAGCTCAGACGTAAGTGACTTTATTACAAGGGTTTACTGTTAACTTAAAGCCTTTTTCATAGAAAGGCATCTTTCTGTATGAGCATCATACTGATTTATCTGGTTAAATCAGCTTTGAAATCAGTCTACAAATATTTCAGAGCCACTAGATGATCCATTTATTTTATTCAGGAGATCTTTTTATTAATCCTCTATTACACTACTGTATACTATCTTATCTTATGTTTTTACAACATGTGTCACTATGGCACTTATCTATCACACACAGGACCGAAGCACACAGTCCTGCGGTTTGTGGTGAAGTTCTTTCCCCCGGACCATGCCCAGCTGCTGGAGGAGCTGACTAGGTGAGATACACAACCCACATGTTTACCTCTACCTCCCATTTATCTCTACATCATTTATGCCTGTCAGTGAGCGTGGAGCTATGCATTTATACATGTGAAGCTAAATGACTTCAGATGTGACTGAAAGTGATTTGAAAATGTAGAAATGAAACATGTGCTCCACCCTCCCGAAAGATTTATTTCCTCCTCAGCTATGCAATTCACGTCTCACGGCTGCCATGTTTCCCATTTAGCCCTCTGGAGATTACCGCAGAGCTAATGGTTTTCTGGTTTCTGTTTTCTCATTGTGGAACTGGCTCATGACTAGCATGTTTTCACATTCATAGTGGGGAAATAATAGGCATACAGAAAAATAACGTTCCCCTCCCCCAATGGTGTATGCACTGTGTTCTCATTAAGTATTCATAAAGCAAGTTGATATCAGTAATTGTGACTCCTCAAGTAAAAACAGGCATATTGTAGGAGGTGTTTTTTTCATAGACTGTTGATCTTTGCATTTAGAGCTTTAATATGGTATATTACATAATGGGAACCAATAAATTATTTTAACTATGTGAATAATCTGGCGCACCCCAGAAGTTTGTAGATGGTTAAATCATAAATATTATGCCATATAGTACATAGAAGCGAACTACGCATTTTTCTTTAAAACCCTTTAACACCATAACTCTTTTTGATATCCCATTTGAATTATACGGTACATTTAAGCTGATCCAAGAGGTTCATTTGATCTTGCTCCAGTGTTTGAAACCGCTACCATATCTGTCCTATTGAATCTGTCCTATTATGTTTTCTGCCTTGTCCAGGTACCTGTTTGCCCTCCAGATAAAACAGGACCTGTCCTGTGGACGTCTGACCTGCAATGACAGCAGCGCCGCCCTGATGGTCTCCCATATTATCCAGTGTAAGTCGCCCATGACTGTTTCCTTATGTGGCTCAAGAGACCAGCGAGTTAACGGAGCAGATAACCGTCTTGGAAAACACATTATGTTTTTCACGCAGAGCTTATCCTCAAACGTTGTCATACAGCACACTGCGCAGCATTGCAAATTGAGAATCTTTGTGTTGCTATGGATACCTTTCAGTCGGATGTCTGAGCGTAATCTGGCAGAACTGCTTCAGAACAGCCACACACAGTCGTGCCTTGCCAGGGAATACTGTGAGCCTGTTCACAACCTGACATTTCTCAGCCATGATCTATCACCATAGGGATCTGTCAGAACAGTGATCAAAGACAAGGTTGGCTCTGATGGAGATCAGTGAAACCTTATGTCTATATATAGACATGCAAAAGGGTGTAATTGTTATCAACCTACAGTGTAGCAGGAAAAACATTGCTTTCACTGCTTTCACTAAGATAACACAATGTCTGTCCTCTCTTCTGTTTCCCTTTTTAGCTGAGATTGGGGACTTTGAGGAGAGCCAGTGCCGGTCACACCTCCTCAATAACAACTACATCCCAGATCAAATGGCCCTGATGGATAAGATCATGGAGTTTCACTCAAAGAATATGTGAGTTGCGGGGGTTGGATTCCTCTTGAAGACCATGTGTACAATCTTTAATAAGGCATTCCTTGGAACCAATAGTAGTTCTTTGTAAGGTCGCTGAGGCACAACACAAATTATTCTCTTCACCCCTGAATGGGAAAAAGTAGTTTCAGACCTCATGCATGCCCCGAGGGGATGGTTTATAATGCAGGTGACACATTCAGGAAACTAACCACTGAATGAATAGGCTCTTTCTCAGACTGCTCTGTGGAATTCTTTATCATACTTAGACTAGGCAAAGCGAGTCCCTGTTAGCTGTTTTACGGCTTCTGCCCAGAGGTGAATATGGGATCGTCTTCCACTTTATCAACAAGAGCCTGCATTACTCCCCAAAAAAGGACTGGAATCTTCCGTCAACCCAGCCAAATGAGTCACACAGCTGTTGTCAGCAGGGTTAGCAGGTTAAAAACCTCTATTCTCTTGTGTCTAATGCGCAGGTTTGTGCAATGAAATGGGCCCTTGAACTTGAATCTCCTTCCCTCAGTACTTTTCCTAGTATCTGACCCCAGCTTGTGGGCAGTGTGCTGCTAGGAGCACATCAATGGAAACCTTCCAGATCCCCTCCCACCATCCTCCCCCAAATTGTCCTCATCAATGAAAAAGCGTGTGCCAAAGCGTTGCCAACCCTTGTCTCACCTCTACACTACAGTGGGCCATGGCAGAGATGGAGACGCAGCAGGCGGCTGCCACATGAAAGGACCTCCATTAGATTTGACTGCCCTCTCTGACTCGCTGTTTTTTTTTTTTCAAGGCTTTTCAGTTGATAACTGTAACCACAGTTCTTCTGGCTGGATGCCATGCTGAGAGTTAAATCTCTAATTAAGTACCACACACAGGAAACAGGAAGGCTTTTTCACTGATAAGAATTAGGAAAGTTAGTTAGTGTGCAGCTTTGCCCCAGCGCCCCCCCCCCACCCCCACCCCACCCCCACCCTCCCACCCCCTTCCCTTCAAAACCTCCCTGGTGTCAGATAAACATGAGAAACCTAGATCCGCTTGGGCTCAGTCTTTCACCTCAATTAGTGAGATACACAGCAGGATGATTTGCTAGGATTTAAGTCATTTGTACCAAATTACTGAAAGAATAATCAGCGCTACAGTATGCGCTGGGTAAGTCAGTGTACTAAAACCTGCAAGTATGATTAGCCTTGCAATTCTGCTGTGTCTTAATTCACCCTTTCTCCGCCTGTAGATGTTTTCTACAGCTGCAAGATCAATATAGATTAACTTGTTGCTGTTGTGTTGTGTGTTGCTAGTGGTCACACGCCAGCAGAATCAGACTATCAGTTACTTGAGGTGGCGCGCAGGCTGGAGATGTATGGGATTCGCCTCCACCCTGCCAAGGATCGCGAAGGCACCAGACTTAGCCTGGCCGTGGCACACACCGGTGTCCTGGTCATTCAGGTGAGTCACGCCAGTTTGTAGGTCAACACTTACATACTTAATGATGGATGGCGTAAAAAGTCATCTGGGTGGCTTGGATATAATTACAAAAACACTGTGGGTTTACTTGTGATAACTTGTGTTTGCTAATTCTTTAGTGTTCTTCAGTTCTCAATTGATAAGTTTGGTGGTAAAAGTGTGAATATTATATTTTATTTTTATCCTGAGTTAAAGGTTAATTACATCCTTTATCTCTGCAGGGACACACAAAGATCAATGCCTTCAACTGGTCTAAAGTGCGTAAACTGAGCTTCAAAAGGAAACGCTTCCTCATCAAGCTGAGGCCAGATCTAAATGTAAGTCATACTGGTTGATCATGCTGTATAGATTTTAAACACAAAGCCTGTCAATGGTTGGTGTTGCAACTTATGTCTTTATGTGTCCCTCTTGCACCAGAGTTCATATCAGGACACACTGGAGTTCCTGATGGGCAGCAGGGACTGCTGTAAAGTCTTCTGGAAGATCTGTGTCGAATACCACGCCTTCTTCCGCCTCTTTGAGGAGCCCAAGCCCAAGCCCAAGCCTGTGCTCTTCACACGAGGCTCCTCCTTCAGATTCAGGTAGATAGAGGCTGAAAGGTGCATCATAAAACATCTCTCTGTCTCCCAGGACAGCAGACGGATAGCGATTTCTGCCTGTCACTTAACAACCGCAGTCTACTACATCTCTACTGGAATGTCACTTTATTGCCTCACTTGTGCTTGTCTCTGCAGTGGCCGCACACAGAAGCAGGTGATTGATTATGTGAGGGAGTCTGAGTTTAAAAAGATCCCGTTTGAAAGGTAAAGGCTCTACGCAATTTTGACATATTTACTCTTGCTGAGGCTCCTGGGAGTGTAGAACTCTGACCGCTGTCATTCTCTCCGCTAGGAAACACAGTCGGGTCCAACACAACAGTCGCCTGTCTCCATTACCTTCTCCACGCCACCATGAAGTGCCAACAGAAGTCAGTGTCTCAATCAGTCTTTCAGCACACATAGGCCATCTATCGGCATGGAGTTAAACAATGCTTTTGTGGAGTTGCATCCATCTGATGGCCATCATATTATGCTTTAATTTACACAAAGACAGCCTTAATTAAGTCAGTTATATATATATATATATATATATATTTATTTTTTTAACAAATATATTTATTGCCATTTTAGTTTCAACAACAGAGATTATGACAAAAAAAGTCAGTTATAGTTAATTCAAAATGCCAATATTTAATTAGCGTTCATAATTGACTTGAACACAGTCATGGATATAGTGTACTGTTTTTTAGATTACTTAACTCTCTGCCTCTGTCTTTTCCTCAGAGTGGTGCTCCCGGGGACAGAGTTGACTCTCCTCCTCGGCGTCACTGGAAGGAGTCTGCGCTGGTGAGTGCTGAAGACCCCTTGGCCTCGCGGACACGGGCCAGCCCTTCCAGCCAGAGGAATGGCCGTGAGGATAGACCGGGGCCTGGGGCCAGGCCTGGGGCAGAGGAGGCAAGGGGCTCCACCAGACAGGCCCACCCAGAACATCTGAGTACAGGTCCAGCATCTCGGGCTGCTAAGGGCAGCAGCTCCTCCATCCCCTACATTGACTGCAGTGACTTAGATAATGAATATGATGTGGCCAGGGTCCAGGCTAGCAGGTCTCACACTAATCACAACTATGGGGAGCAGGCCATGCTGCGGCGTGGGTCTGGCACTGGGAGCATAAACGGGGCTTTACAGTCCCAGCAGGATCACTTTCTGGGTAGGATGAGGTACAGGGAGTGCAGTTCCCCTGCTAAACCCCCACTCAATATGAGCAGTGAGTTGGATGAAGCAGCCAAGCAGTCATACCAAAGTGGTCACCAAAGTTCTGTCCATAGCGCTATGGTGGACGTCAATGTCCGTAGTAGGGAGTGGTGCAGCGGCAGCCCCCTCACAGTCCGACACGTGATGGGTTCTAAGAGCGCTGCCTCCAGTCCCGTCATGAGCACCTCCCATCGAACAAGTTCCCTCAGCCACGCTGAGCAGAACGGCCACGGCTCAGCTCCCCCTCACTCGGATGACAGAAACCGTGGTGTTAATACTTACCAGGGGTCCCGCAGTGATGAGGGTCTCCCCCACTGTGGCAGTTACTCCCCTGTCCCAAGCCGCTCTCCTCACTTACAGAAGCTCCACAACATGCATAACCGCTCCAACACAGACGCCTATAACCCGAACCAGGGAACATCCACACCATCGCACGAACCGCGCCCCGTCTTGTCCCGGGCCGAACGCATGGCTGCTCTAGAGCGCCGCATGATGGCCAATGGCCTCTCAGCTCCTGGCAGGGCCAGGGCCAGTGCCAGTCCAGCACAGAAACGCTTAGGGCAGGCTGGTGTCACACACGTGGGAGCAGTTCAAATGAATGATAGCTGCACCACCAGTGGGTCAGAGTCCAGTGAGTCTGAGGCGGAAACCACCAGGGGAAACCCCAGCGGCCCCCTGATGTATGGTAACCCAGTGGAGGCCAACACTTCTTCCCCCATGCCCAGGAACAAGTACTCCTTTGGCAGCCTCCAGCTGGATGAGGAGGCAGATGATGATGGATGCCATGCCTTTGGTGATGAGGATGGGGGACAGGTATTCAGCTGTTAGTGTACAGAGAGCTTCATACCTTCTCTAGAGGAGAGTTCACAGGGCTTCCTCTGGGTACAGATGGGCTAGTAAATTTCAATTAAGTGGTGTCCAGTTGGTGATAGATTATTTGTGTCAGGAGACTACCCAGGTTTCTATACACCATGGGCAACTCGGTCTTCCTAAGCACTAATAGCACTAATAGAGGCACTGTCTGAACCGAACTTCAGTCTCTCTTCCATTGGGATGCACTGCCCTTTGCAAAATGGCATGAAAAATGGTCGGTTCAGGGTTTTCTTGTCCATTACACGGAGGCTGTATCTTTCAAGCTCCCTGTGCATTGATTGTATTAACATATCTCTGAGGAATATTAAAGTGCCATGTTACGTTTTAACACTGTATAGCTACTTGTGAATGAAAACTGACTAGAGAGAATTAGCGCTCTGTTTGTGTCAGTTTTAAACTTGAGGATGATAAATAGGGAATTTATTACTGCAGTTGCACATTTTCTTATTCTTTGAGTAGACTGGACTTGCACTTTAAAACGGAGTCTGCAACACTGCATTGCAGAGCCGTTGAATGCTAGAGTTCAGTTGCTCAGTCTCAGATGCCTTCATTATGTCTTCCTATAGGGAAATAAACTGACAATAGATTGGTACTGTATTTTTTATTGGTTAGTTTGATGAAGTCGATAAAAGTTTTGTACAGTTTTCTGTGTAACGCACTTTTGTGCTCTTGTGATCAACATGTTGCAGAATTCTAAAAGAGGCACTGATTGTTTAATTTGTAAGCACTAATGGGAATAACCATGTTGTCTCTTTGCTGTTTGTACAGTATCTGGCTTATGTCTGTTGTGAAGTAGTAGGTTCTGTCTGTGGTAGTTGGTGCTGGAGTGGCATCTAATCCATATGCTACAAATACCAACACCTGATTAGCATCCGATATTGTTTATGTTTACAGTAACCTCTGGACTTTATTAACTTCCAGTGAAACTCCAGTTACCTATCACTTTTTGTTCATAAATGTGATATGAATACAGCAGTACTCTAATATTACCGTATAATGTTTTGGCGAATATTATCTAATAGGCTTAGAGACCAGCAGTGGCCTGGTCAAGCTGAGGTTAACTGTGAATTTAATTTAGTTTGAGTAAAATGTCTGTTGCAGTGGTAGCTTAGCCACTCCAAATCAGTTTATGGCCCTTAAGCCCACTGTTGACATCCTCCTCTGCACTTGACCCTTGCTGGAATATATCTGACACTAATTTGGTATTGTACTCACATAGCCGAGCCCTTCAAAAGCCAGGGTGTACTCAAAATTCACTGGTTTGCCCTTTCCCAAAGATTGCAAAGCTTGCAATCTTCTTAACAAAATGGCACTACACTTTTATTTTTGTTCTCTGGCTCCTCAAGTTCCTTTCGCGTCATTATCCTCATGTTAATTTGTTTTGCATGGTGTTATTTGATTAAGAAAGTGATGATCTTCATATCACAATTCTGTTCTTTCTGTTTCTTTTTCTTTGTCCAATGTAAGCACTGGTCTGTCAGCATGGAAGTGTCTTATCATGTCTCTTTTTCCCAGCTCTGACTGCATGTAAACCTGTACCTGTTCTGTCACTCACTATGTAAGGAGGAGAAAAAGCGAGATTACCAGTATCTGGGTTCCCTTTGCTGCAGCGATCCAGCTAACAGTTAAGTATAGGCAGAGGACACCGGCCAGACTGGAGGAGATATAACGTCAGGTTAAGGATGACAGGAGCTTGGGAATAGGGAGGGAAATCGGAGCAGGATTTAGTATGTGCTTTATGTGTGTGTATGTGCGCTGTACGTGTGAAAGGCAGTTTAAGGGCAACACCTCAAAGCGCCAAGTCTCTCAGCTCATCCATCACTGTCGACTGCTTCTGCGGCTCTCCCGGACATTTTTAGCATTGACGTCATGCAGCATAATCATAGTGAGATTTTGTGGTTTTTATCGGCATGTGAAAAGAGCAATTAGACATGATATATCTATTTCGATATTTAATCTTCATCGGGCCTTTTAATTTAAAATCTGTTTTAGATTTCTAAATGATTTGATGTTTCAGCATAGTTTACATAAGCACATTATCAAGGCTGCGTCACGTGGATTGAATGAATTGACAGACAGCAACACTTCGTGAAATCTAAGAGAGAGGATGCGTTTGTTAGTGGGAGTTACTGGATCACTGCAGGGGAAGGGAGCCCTCTCTGGTGCACAAAGCTCTCCCATAGATCTGGAGTGACAGTCTGCCGCACATGGGACAGATAGAAAAACATCAGGCTCAAGATTTGGTCATTAATCTCGAATCCATTCCAAGTATTTATGTAATGCAATGCTGTTTGTGCGGCGGCTGAAGCTCCCAGGTCTATAGGCGAGGCTTGTGTGTGTTTTGCAACCACTGCTGTCATTCAGGGTGTGTTTCCAGTGCATGCTGCGCTAACCCAGGGCTAAGGCTTGGTGTACATCATGCTCTTCTGCCCTGGCTGCTTACGTATGTGCTGTACCTTTAGCGCCCTCAATCACTTCAGTCACTGTAATTTTTGTCATTTTACATGACAGATGCGAGAAGTCGATGTTAGAGCAGATTTTAAGAATAGGAAATCATACGCTATCAGTTGGAACAAGTTTCAAAAAAATTATTTTTACGACTGATTGTGTCTCTATTAGGTATGAGTGGAATAGAGGGCTGATTTGTATTCATTGACTGGATGATGTACAGTATGTGCTCCCTCATTACCAACTGACTGTTTTGGCGAAGTAATAACAGCGTCATAACAAGTGTCACAAGATTGTTGATGAAATCCTAATATTCAGGAAGATCTTTGTGATATTTAATGTTAGACGAGGCCTAGAAGAGTATGCATGAATTCAGAGACTTTTCTTTTACTACACTTTTCCCCTTTCTCTCACTCAGTCTCTCATCCACTCACTCACACAATGTCCCACTTGACACTCACTGGGCTTCGACGCCATTTTTTACGCCCCTCTTCTCGGAGCGTTATACTCATTTAACATTGTATACGGTTGTGTGATACTAGTGTCAATAAAGATGACCTCTATCAAGTGAGATTTCTGAATCTTCTTTTTGAGACCCCGACGTCGTTGTCTGGTGATCACTGTAGATACTAGACATTTCCCTGTCATCCCCCCTGTAGTGCTGTAGATGTAGTGTTGGTCCGGCCGCTGAATGTCTGTATATAGTTTTTATATACATTCATTTGTAGCTATCTTGTAGTTGTATTTGTGTGCCTGTGCTTGTGGTTCCCCCTCCTTCCCTCTGTAGCGTTTAGAGCAAATCCTAATTGGAGTTGTGCTGGTGTGTTGTGTAAATTGCAAGCACGAAGTGTACCAGTGTGTGTGTGTGTGTGTGTGTGTGTGCGTGTGTAACCACTGTTCTGTTTACGCCAAAATAGCAGAGGACAGCAGAGAGTGGTGGGCAAGTAACAGCTGTAACATAGTAAGTAAGCTTAGTGAACATCGTCAGTGTAGACGACACCAAGTAAGCTCTGCCTCTTGATCATCCTGCAGTATGTGTCTCGGCTCGCTTAATGATGGAAACCAAGACGCGGCACAAAGAGCAGAGTGCCAGAGCTGTCTGGACAGTAGAGTGAGTCATGACTGACTCTCACTAGCTGCAGGCAAATCCCCCTGCTAGACCTCATTAGTGTTTCCTTGCGTGGCTCAAGTAGACTCTAGACCTGGGTCAAATAGTGTTGGCAGATACTTTTAATGGTTTGCTTGAGCTTACTAAGTTGCATTATGGGTGGGGTTTGCCCACAGTGCCAGAAACGTTAATTACCGATCAGACAATCACAAGAAAGTCTTTTAAAGTGAATTTTGTGTGATTCATAATTTACCTGACTCTACCTGAGTCGTATCAAACGCCACCCATCCGGTACGTCAAGCAGGTGAATGCAAAAGCTAAGAATATTTGCAACTACTCTTTCGCCCAGGTCTGGTAGACTGTTGTGTTTTCATTTCATGTTTTATCATAAGCTCTAACTTTGCCTTTTTTCTAACTTTGCCTTTTTGTCCCCCCCCCCCCCCCCCCTCACTGCGGTTCCTGCCTGACCTCCTGCAGGAGTGGTGTCCAACAGCCCGCACCTCTCCGCGTCCTCTGGCCACTCCCAAGGCATGGTGAACGGTCAGAAGTCACTGGATCTGTGCGGTCACAGCCCGGACGGCCGGCAGCCCTCGCCCCTCACCAGCCCCCTGCTCAACGACGCCGGCAGCGTTCGCACCGACGACGAAGACGAGGTTCGGAGGAAGGTTTGTGGTTCAGCGAGGGTAATAATCAGCATACTGATAAGATGCTATGTTGCAGTATATCAGTTCCTGAGGTTTTGTGCTTCAAAGCCGCTGTCAGAGACTTTAAATAGCACAGGACCTAGATTACCTGTCCTAAATAATTCTCCACTGGGACTGAAGCTGTGTACTTTCTACTAAATCTACTAAAAGAAATGGGTTAGTAGACAGGCAATACACCTGATGAGGCACCTAGCACTAGTTGAATGTACTGTAAAGCTCTGCGGACTTACTCATAGTGAGATACTCTAGTTATTCCTGCTCAGTGTCTTCCCCTCTGGTGTGATTCTTGCGCAGAGGTTCCCAACGGATCGGGCCTACTTCCTCGCCAAGGAGCTGCTGACCACGGAAAGGACGTATCTGAAGGACCTGGAGGTGGTGACTGTGGTAAGACAAGCCAAGTCCGCTCTGCCAACACGCTGCTCCGCTGTTTGTTTTCTCCTGCGCTGTCCTCTGGGGAGAAAACATTGATTATTCCAGTTAGCTGCTCCATTGCAGAGCATCCGCCAAAACACACAGATAGAGTCAGGCGGTGACACAGGGATATTTTGGCAGATGTGATTTCATTTTTTTTTTTTTTTTTGGATTCACCACCAGACTCATACTGTGAAATACATGTATCTGTCTCACTCAAGGCTGCGAATGATAAATTGCGTGTGTGTGTGTGTGTGTGTGTGTGTTTAAAGAGATACACGGCTTTAGCTGTCTATCCTCCTCCCACCGCAACTGACTTCCTATTTCAGTCTGTTCCTTTAGCTTTCACCGGCTGTGTACACACAAACATATGGACACCTTTTTTTATTTGGCATAATCTCGAGGGAAACGCAACGGAAAGCAGGATATTAAATGGGTGGAACCGCTCGTTCCACTGCAAACAAGGAGGACGTTCTTCTGAGGCTGTGCGAAAAGCCCTGTGGTTGTCTGAGGCGGCTCACACACACATGGAGAAAACCCATCACTCCTTTTCACTGGCTTTTTAAGGGCTGCAGCTTTTCTCATCTTCTCATGTTCAGAGAAGGCTCTTCACACATCTCATAAATATTTGGGTTGGCTGGTCTCCTTTTTTCGGCCTTGCTGTGTGTATGCGTGTATGTCTCTCTCTCTTTCTCTCTTTCCCTCTTTCTCTCTCCCCCTCTCTCTCTCCCTCTCTGGCTGGTGCTGCTGCTGTTTGGGGTGAAGTCATCTGAAGAACAGCTGTTGCCCTCTGGTCTTCTTCCCAAGCCCTTCTAGCAACACTCTGTTTCCCAAAACTCACGTCCCCTTTCTCTTCACTTCACGGCAGCTGAATAAAGCTAGTTTCTATCTGCTGCTGCACACAAACACACACAACATGCAATGTTTCGCTTCAATCTGATCAGGTAGCTCTTAATGAAACGATCCCAGAGGGTCGTGTCGAGAATGATGGGCTATCGATTCCTCCATTCATCCCTTGGCAATTAAAGGATTTAAGAGAAGTCACAAGGCTTAGGTGCAACAAAAACACACAGATTAAAGGTCTTTTGGCAGCATCCTGTGGAAATCTACACCAATATAGTATTGATCTACGCTACTCCTATGATCTTGAACCGTTCAGTCAATGTTTGTGGGCATGAACAACTCTTTACCGAGCTTGAGACCAGAGAATGAGAACTTGAGTCGCCTGATGTCATGGAGAGTCTGTAGCTGTTCCACTGCCAATGAATTTAACACTTGATTTGTCCACTTTTACAATGTTTGCCTGACCTTTTACATTACAAGTGAGCTTGAAAATGATCTCATGTCTCTGGAAAATCTCTGTCCTCTCATTCTGGGTGATAGTGGTGTCATTGTGTCCCTTTCATTTTAAAGTGGAGAGGCTCCAGACAGATTGAAGTATTGGTACTGACTGTTGTTTCTAGCTTTGGTTGAGAGTTTTTCGTGTTCACAAATCGGACTGAAATTCCCAGGATTATAGGTGTAAAATATGTGAATATGTGTAATTGGATGGATTTCACCTTTAACAAACAGGAGGGCTCATAGTCAAGAAAAATATCTGCATTTCACTTTGTTAGATTGCTTTAATGTTGAAATGTGTGTGTGTGTGTGTGTGTGTGTGTGTGTGTGTGTGTGTGTTTGTCACCTCAGTCGTTCCAGGACGCTGTAGGAGAAGACGAAGCTACTCCAGAGTCTCTGAAGAACACCATCTTCTCCAACTTTGAGCCGCTGTACAAGTTCCACACAAGTTTCCTCAGGGAGGTGGAGCAGCGGCTGGCTCTATGGTGAGACACCAGCGCTGCGTGGAGCTCAGGCACTTTTCAACCCAATAAACATCGCTTTCCGACTTGCCCCAAAGCCCCCGTGGGTTAAGAACATGCTCGCTGATGTGTTGTTCGGATTTGGACCGATTTATCTCGAGTTCTGGCCCTTGTTTAATGAGTCTTATTGGCATTCAGTCTGTGAGGGCAACACAACCCCCCTAGATGACCTGAGGAGCTGCGGTCTCCATGGCAACAGTCGTGCTGCATCAAGGCCGGCCTTTTCTTGCCTGTGGGTTTCTGCTGTCTGATCTTCTTAATGATGTTGTGCTTTATCTAACACACACTGAATCATACGCACACACACGGACATACTGACACACGGACAGTGATGCATGAAGCCTGACAGGCTGTCAGAGTTTAAGGCCGTTAGCTGCAGACATATTTTTATTTCAAGACCTATTTTGGCCAGTCATCGTGAGATCTCCAACATTAGAGCTGAAAGTGACATTACAGTCAGACTCTGGTGCTGATAAGGACCACATTCAAATGAGTACGCAGAGCATCTAGAACTGAATGTATCTGCTTTTTTTTGCTTTGCATATTCAAATATAGTAGAGACGTATCGTAGCCATGTTGACCAGGATTAGAGAGCTGTCAATGGTAGATGAGGATAGATACATTTTTACAGACTGGATATATTTTTCAGAAGGTTTTTTAAGTTACTGTTAAAATGCTGTACCAAATAAATTAATATTCTGAATGAATCCAGTGATGGCAGCCCGTTACTCTTGCATCTGAATGGGGAATGTCATGCTCAAGGGAGACACCTGCTGGTTGATCTCTTCATCAAAGTTAAAGAATCCTTTCCAACTTCATTGGGATTTTTCTTGCGTAAGCGCTGAAGCTCTTCTGAATAATCAATGCACTTAAAGCGCCTTTGTATTCCTTAGTAGATTACTTCACTCTGCACAATGGCTCCATAAAGTTTCAGAGATAAAAAACTGCTGATGCTTAACTTTTTTAGGGAAGGACGTTCCAATGCTCACATCAAAGGAGACTACCAGCGCATTGGAGATGTCCTGCTAAAGAACCTTCAAGGCTTGAAGGTGAGGCACACTCCAACCACTGTGTGTAAATATATATAGAATATATTTACATATATTCTATTACTTTGACACCCATGTAGTAGATGTGCCAGATGCCGACCAGCCCTGTCTTTATTCTGTCCACAGCCGCTGACGACAAACCTGCATAAGCAGTCAGAGGCTCTGGTGGAGCTGGAGAAGGCGTGCAGGGCGTCCCGCAGGCTGGAGGGTCTCTGCAGGGACTTTGAGCTGCAAAAGGTCTGCTACATCCCCCTCAACGTCTTCATTCTGCGGCCCCTGCACCGCCTCATGCATTACAAGCAGATCCTGGAGCGCCTGTGCAAACACTACCCACCAACTCACGTGGACTTCAGGGACTGCAGAGGTACCGCACTTCACTCACTCTATACCAGTGTGCAGTGAGGCACGTCTTGGCCTTCCGGTACCGCAGAATAACATAACAACCTGCAACACCATATTATTATGATCTAATGGTCTCTCTCCCGGCCGGTCTCCAGCTGCTCTGGCAGATGTGTCTGAGGTGGTGGAGCAGCTCCAAGGAAGCATGATCAAGATGGAGAACTTCCAGAAGCTTCTGGAGCTTAAGAAGGATTTGATTGGCATTGACAATCTTGTCATTCCTGGACGGGTGAGTTCAAACTGAGATCATCAGCTTTAAGAGGTGGTGTCGCTTAGATTCTATCTCTCACTTTTCTTCACTTCCAGATATATTTGCTTTGATATGAAATGTTATCATTGACTGACACCGCTCATCTGTCTCATCAATTATTCCTCTTTGTCTTTCTCAGGAGTTCATCAGGTTAGGCTGCCTCAGCAAACTGTCTGGAAAAGGTCTACAGCAACGAATGTTTTTCCTGGTAACGCCCACTTTCTGAGATTAGGTCATATCACACTAATCTAATTATTTAGTCCAGTGATCTCAGTGGAAAAATAATCATGTACTCATTCTTTCCAAATACGCATTGCTCAAATGTTGTTGGCGGAGCTATTGCAACAACACAGTTTTGTGGGGGAAAAAAACACATTTTGCCTAGAACTTTGACAGTCTTATGGTTTGATATTGTTGAAAATATAACTTTGATAAACAAGGAAATAAATAATAGTAATGTGGGTCCTGGGTCATAAAAGTCTGTAAACCCCTGACTTTGGGTTTATAGTTTCCTTATTTCTTTCCTTTGCACAAACCCTTCTTGGAGTGTTCATGATGTCAGTGTCATTTAATGAGGATAACACAGATGTTTCTCCATAGAAGTCATTCCACTCCATATTAAAGCTTAATGTCATTTAGGTCTATCAAAGCTGGCTAATCCTAAATAGAGCTTTTTTATTTACTGGATTACATACTTTTAGCCCATGTAGACAGAATACAGAGTCAGTGGCATTAGTTTTGAAAGACAATCAATTTAGACTTTCTCTGTTTTGTCTCTCATTTCCTCTGTCTCTCCCCATCTGGTGGCAGTTCAACGACGTGATTTTGTACACGAGTCGAGGAATGACGGCGACCAATCAGTTCAAAGTGCACGGGCAGCTGCCGCTCCATGGCATGACAGTGAGTTGTGCTCCTCTCAAGTCTGTCACCAGCTTGTCGTTACTTACTGGTCTTGTCCGGGTAATGCTTACTTGCACAAGTGAACACTATATGTGGGGGGGACAGAGCTTTACCCTGTATGATTCTCATCCATCTGTGGATGGTGAGGTTTTTGACCAAGAGGAGAATCTATGATTCTCGTCTGCCTTAGGCAGTGAGATCTGACGTAAATATCGGATCAAGAGTAGAATCAGATGGATTCTCATCCATCTGTGGATGGGGAGGTTTTTGACCAAGAGGAGAATCTATGATTCTCGTCTGCCTGAGGCAGTGAGATCTGACGTAAATATCGGATCAAGAGTAGAATCAGGAAGGACAGGGGAAAAGTAAATTAAAGAAAAACATATGGGTTCACTCACAATGTGCATCTAAAAGTGGGAGTATTTGTTGTGTTCTTCTATCTTTCTATTTTACTTGATTTGATTCTTTTAATGCAATGCATCTTGCTTGTTCTTTTATATGAATTTTATCTTTTTAATCTGTCTTTTATCTGCCTTTTATTGATGTAAAGCACTTTGAGCTGCATGTTGTGTATGAAAGGTGCTATACAAATAAAGGTTATTATTATTATTATTATTACTGCAAATTGAGACGCCCATAACAGCTGAACTGTAGCTCTTTCAACATCTGCACCCAATCCCCACCCGCCCCACCCCCACCCCCCCTCCACTTTGGGTACAACTGTACATCTCTATCTCTCTCACTTCTCTTTTTAACACCCCTCCCTCCCTTTCTGTCTATTTCAGTCCCTGCTGTCCTAGATACTGCTGCTCTCTGATGTGTTTTCTGTGTCTCTGTGCTCTTCCAGATCAGAGAGAGTGAAGATGAGTGGGGTGTGCCTCACGCCTTCACCCTGGTTGGACAGCTGCAGTCGGTGGTGGTGGCAGCAAGGTAAGACCGGTGGTTGACGACACGCAGACTGTGTGCAGTATCTGGACCTGACATGCAACCCATAGCGGCTCTGTGTGTATTTCTTTTTCTGTGTTGTGAAGATGGTACTGTGGAGCAATTTCTGAATCGTTAGACATACATTCTCTTCAGCAACAGACTCAACACAAACATCTTGGTACAAGTACAAAGGCATATTTATTATTTACGCTGCTCACTTGTAACATAACCACATCAAATTTTCATTTGGCCGGGAAAATGAAAAAGAAAAAGCATTAGAGGATTACTTTTCATGCCTTTAAGCTTGCATTTACATTTGACTTTCAGTGAGTGAGCAGGTAGGGGCTCAGTGATTTGGACATTTTGTCAGGACACTTGCACACACATTGGCCGTCGCAGGGATCAAACTTGTGATGTTCTGGTTACAGGACAGTCTTTGTTACCACTAGGCCACCCTGCCGTGACTCATGCTTGTTTTGCTTCATGGGACAAGCTGAGCAGCTGCATCCTCTTCTGTGTGTCTCCCTTTAGTTCTCTGACGGAGATGGAGAAGTGGATGGAGGACATTAAAATGGCGATAGACATGGCAGAAACTAGCAACGGGCCTTCAACTGACCTGCTGGCCAGCAATCTGACCGACAATAGTAAGTTGGCACATACATAACAGTAATTAGGTTGCCAGTTTTCCAGATAAGTGGCGACTTAGACAATGATTCACTTGTTATTTTGTATGGGAAATGTATACGGTTGTTGGTGTTGCTGGCCAACAAAATGCATAGGAAAAAATGGACATTACTGTCAAAAACCACTCACATTTGGGGAACATACCTGCGATGACAAGTTAATGTACTGCCTAAGTGCTGTAAGTAAACACCTTGGACAAATGTGAAACAGACTAATCCGCTCCTCAGCACGATTGTAAGTATTATTAGTTGACCCCAGCAGCACCTCAAATTCCAGATACACAGGACTATGGTTGACCTCTGATTGATCTCTGTGTTTTAGCACCCTTCTCCCCCCCACATCGTCCTAGTCGTTGTCTCGTAGTAACAGCCTCCTGACTTTCCCAGAATGCCCTGAGGACTCCTCGGTGGAGGCGGAGTCCGAGGACGACATGACCGCGTCGCACAGCTCCCTGGAGAGGCCCGCCCCTCACCGTGGTAACACCACGGTGCACGTGTGCTGGCACAGGAACACCAGTGTGTCCATGGTGGACTTTAGCATAGCTGTGGAGGTACCAGCCAAACCTCGGCCTCAACCTCAGACCTGCCCCTCCCCTCCTGCCTCGTTCTTTCTCTATCTGTATCTGAGTGTGTGCCGTATATCCTATCTTAATTCACTGTGTGATAATCTCTCAGTGGGAACAGTATCCTCCCTCGCCGCCTCAGCTATGCTTATAGATAGGACTTCATCTCCTAAGTACATTTTTCTTCAAGGCTTTTGTATGGATACTGTATGAGAGAATGGCTGTCTTTTAGATCAATTGAGTATTTATCTTAAAGTGTATGTTAAAGCTGCTTATTCTCTCTATTTCTAACCTCAACAATCATCACAGGCATGATCAGCCGCTCTGTGGAGGGTACTGTTCCCATCTTTCCCTCCTTTGGCTAATAGTAGCCAGCGTGACATCCTTATCTAAACTCAACTGTGGCTTTCCTGTGTGGTTCTGTCCTCCTTTTCCTCCCCTGGCACTTCAAATCTCTGACCGTCTATAAATAGAGAGAAAGAGAGAGAGAGAGAGAGCAGTATGTAGATGTGCTAGACGTCCTCATCTCATACTAACAGAACGGATCCTGTTTGGGATGTAGCCTCTCTACAACCCAGCTGCGCCCTGATCTAGTTCTGCTCTTCCTCTGTAGCCGTAACAACGTCCTCTTCACAGCCTTGCCTGGACACACCGCCGGCCCTCGTGTTTCTCCCTGCCACTGCATGCGTGTGTTACACCTACTCAGTCTCTCTGTGTTTCTGTCCTTCCCTCCCTCCCTCCCTTCTTCCCTCCTTGTCTCTTTTTTTTCTCTGTCTCTCTCTTTTCCTCATGCGTCTGTGCATTCTCCGTGGTAGAGGACCCTAGTCCAGTCAGTGAGAAAGTGGCCCCCCTCGTGGGGCCCCCCAGTGGCCAGGGACCAGTGCCTCTGGCTCTTATCTGCTGGTACCGTGTTCAGAGCCTCTCCTTTAGTGAATCCTGCAGAAGTCTAGAGGTAAAGGAGCCAGGCAGACAGGAGAGGCCCTGTTTATGCGTTCTGCATAAAACTATGACTCATAGTTATAAGAAATATACTTTATTTTGATAGCACCAGAGTTGCAAAAGTGCTTTACAGACAAAATTTATGGAATTTGATTTGCTCCACTGCCTCATTCCATGTAGATCAGTGATACAACATTGATTGGTTTTATATCAAACTTTGATTTACAGCTGAAGGTTAGAAATAGAATCTGTTTATGGTAGAAGCAGTATGGCAATGGAGCATAACATACCAGTAGAATACAGTTGTCAAATGTTACATGTTTTCCTCAGTTCACTTCCCCAAAGTATACTTTCTGTTTTAGAGCTGTATTTGCCTCAGATAGACCATTATTATACCAGGTGCCAGGCTTAGAAACATTAGATTTACTGTGCATCTGACAGTAGAAAATAAGTTCAGAAGTTTGATTTCTTTAGTTCTTCTTGCATGTTTTCTGTCAAAAATCCAAGTATCCTAGTAGTCTTGTAATGTTTGGGAATTTCTGTAGTTGAAGATTCAGAACAATTTCTTCCCGTCTGTGTAGAATCAGCTGTCAGGAAACTTGCTGCGGAAGTTCAAGAACAGCAACGGCTGGCAGAAGCTCTGGGTGGTCTTCACCAATTTCAGCCTGTTTTTCTACAAGACCCACCAGGTGAGGATCATCTCAACTTCCCCAGTAAAGATGCCAGATCCTCCCCCACATTCGTTCTCCTCCTCCCTCTGCACCAGTGACAGTGTTTACCCTCTTCTGCACTTAAAAGCATCACGTCTCCATGTAGAATGTCAAATCTGTGTGCCACGTTAGAGGTTTACGCATTTCCCCATGCAGTTTTATCAGCTCGCTTTCCGGCACTGTGGAATTCATTACAGTTCCTGCCCCAGAAAACATTCAGTAGCTGTCTTCGAAACTTCAAAGATATTTTGTAACAAAGTGAATTGAATGTTTAAGTTTGACTGTGTTCTCCTCAGGATGATTATCCCCTGGCCAGCCTTCCTCTGCTGGGCTATTCAGTCACCATCCCCTCCGAGTCTGAAAACATCCACAAGGACTACGTCTTCAAACTGCATTTCAAGTCCCACGTCTACTATTTCCGATCCGAGAGTGAATACACTTTTGAAAGGTACGGTGCCCGTTCATCCAGATGCACATATTGCAGTGTTTTGTTGTGTGGAGGATGTTGAAGGACTGACGAAAACCCTTTTTCTGCCGGTAGGTGGATGGAGGTCATCCGCAGCGCCACGGTCTCTTCCAGCCGCACCCGTATCCTGAACCGGAAAGAGTCCCATCCTCACTGAGTTGGCTCACCTCGTTTCCGCACCCCCGTCTCCCAACCATACTGTCCCAGGGATCTGGCTTTGTCTGCAGAGCCCCAGCTCCCATGGGTGGCGTCTGCCCCGCTGCCGCCACTCACGTCTGTCCCCCGGACTCTTGGTTTTCTTTTCTACACATATCTGGGACATTTGTACATTGAGCAGTGTCCATGCACATTTGGTGCTTTTTAATGCTTTAATGGTGACATGTCCGCTGGTTTAGACTGCATCAGAGACTGCATTTTTTGGCATTTTTACTCAACTCTGAAACCTCTTTTTTAGGATGTCATTTTATACTGTTTTCTAATGGTCTGAACCACTTCCTATCTTTCTGGTTTTACATTTTGTCATTGGTTGTTTTTACAGCAGAAACATGTTGATATAGATATTCAGCGTTCTTTCTTAGATGGTTAAACTGTCATTGCATTGTCATAAGGTTTTTGTCTACTTGTTCATTTTATGGAAAACGGCTGCTTTGAAATATCCTATAACTTCAGTGCCAAACTGATTTTTATCAATGTCCTGGACTTTCTAATGCTATTTTATTACATTGGTGACGAGGAGGGTCTCCTACCATGAGATTTTAAAAGTCATGTAAAACAGGCCACCCTTTAAAGGTCGGTGCTTTGTTCACACTTGGCTCAGCACAATGTGTTCTTGTCAAAAACAGTGATGAAAATATCAAGCTATTTTGTTGTATTATTGACATAACTCTAGAATTGATCACAATGTGGCCAGGGTAGCTACCATCACCACTAATGCCATTTCAAGTAAAGTGAATATTCCTATTTGCTGATCTTTGTTGTATGGATACTTCTGAGTTTGTTTGTTTTTTTTAATTACGTCTGAAGTTCGCCTTCAGCCGAATGAGAAAATGTGAGACATGTTCATAATCTGTGTATTATGAAGGAAACTGTAATGGAAAGCTTTAAAGATTATGTGTGAAACAAAATATAAACTTTCAGTTCCAAGCGCCGTTGCCCTCACTGGACTATATAGATAGATCTTTTATGGGTCTAAATGAATGGAAATATGCATATGACAGGGTTTTGCAGTGTAGCATTTGAGATGGAAAACTTGGAATTGCCGTGTTTTTCCAGACAACAGAGAGCTCTTTGGAAATGAAAGCAATAAAAAAAACTCACTTTAACTTAGATTTGTGTTGCTTGTGTTTTGTTGCAGCTCAAGAAGCACAACGGCATGTTGATGTTTTCACCAGCATCACCTCAGGTTACTGTGAAACACAGTAGGCATATGGCTGCTCTTCCTGGTTGGTTTCTGTACATTCACAGTTATGACCTACAGATGGCATCATAGCTCAAGGAGTTTAGTTCAACCGCACTACAACCACAATGTAATGTGTTGCTATACATAAGTCTTAATGCAAGTAATGGGATCAAGTCCCATTTTTACACAGTTTGTGTCCTCTTGCTAAAAATATCAATTTAATTAATTCATTCAGCTATTCATTCATTTTCTTAACCCACTTTATCCTCATCAGGGTCACAGGGGGCTTGAGCCTATCCCAGCATGCATTGGGCTGAAGGCAGGGAAGCACTCTGGACAGGTCACCAGTCCAACACACAACAAAGATGACAAGCTGTTGATATCTAACCTGATTCTAGAGATGAACACAAAGTGCAACATAGTTAGTTACCACCATTACTTGTGTCTTCCTAAGTAAATTGGTTGCATTTTGAGCTTTATATGGGCACCTTCATAGTTTTCGTTTTGTTTTTCTTACAATTGTTTTTTTTTTTTTTTTAGAAAGTCTGAAAGTCATATTCATCCTCCACTAGATGGGAAAATGCGAGAAATATTCATAGTTTGTTGACTTAAAGAAAGTAATGCTTTTAAAGGAATATTTATGAAACAACTAAATAATAATTAAAATCTTGTGTTCCAGGCATCATATCCCACACTGTAGCCCTTATGTGAAGAGACCTCTGTGGGTTGAAGTTAATATGTAGGCCTATAGTTTATTGCAGTGAGTCACAGTTGGGTTACAGTTTTTTTCCCAAACACCAAAGCACTCATTGGAAATGAACATCATTATCCTCATTAAAACATGGTATTGTGTTTTGCTGTGGTACCTGAGGTAAGAAGGTTGTGACCTACAGATGGCATCAAAGCCCAGTGAATGTAGGTGTCAATAGATTACAACTTTGAGGTTATAAATATATTGCAGATAAGCCTTAATGAGTCTAGAATGAGTCTTATCACTTATTTGCATGATATATGCATTAGATAATATTCAGTGAACAAGCTTAATTACTTGATATTAACTCACTATTTCTCTAATATTCTGTGAAAATGTACACACTGGTGTGAATTGACAATAACTATTAGATACACCCTGAAAATATAATAGCTATGTTCCCCGGTGTTCTGATTTATGTGTCATTATGAAAATATTGATTCATTCATTCATACAGTAAATGCTTGCTGTCCAAAGTCCAGGCCTGAGAGCCAACAGAAAGCAGGGTGGGCAGGCCTTTAAGCCGGTAAGGGGCGGAGTGCGCCGTGGAGACAGCCAGATTATACACCTCCTGTCTGGCGCAGGACGGCCAATCAAATACTACACAAGAAGATACTTTATTATGACAACACTACATCCAAAGGGAAAAGGCAGAGCTCCGGAATAATGCAACACACGTTCACTTTTAAAAGCGATAAGATATGAGATCGAGAAGTCAGAGTGAATCAACAGCTACAGCACAGCATGATCCAGCTTCAAACTCGCGGTGCGCGCTAGCGGGGATCGGAGGAGCGGATAAGCCGGTTGATGAACTTACTTTGTACTTTTCTGTTATAATTTGTCAATTCGACGGTCATTGATGAACAGTGGTGCGCAGCGATGGCGACTCCAGCGCATCCAGAGACCAGGAAATTTACCCGGGGTCTGGGTAAACCTGGCACCGCGGCCGAACTCAGGCAAAGTGTCTCTGAGGTTGTCAGGACGTCCGTGCTGGTTGTAAGTACACATCTAAAATCCCCCTCCGTACACTGGTCACTATAGCCTACTGTCTGTGTGTGTCAGAGTTGCTGTACGCGCTTTGTCAGCCACGAGGTTGCTGACTCCAGATCAGCTGGTGCAAAAAAACTCCAAGAAGTACATGTGGAGTTTGAGGCTGAAAAATACAGCTCTCTGTAGGTAATGTTAGGCGTTGTGTGTGTGTGTGTGTGTGTGTGTGTGTGTGTGTGAGAGAGAGTGAGAGAGAGAGACAGAGTGAAATTTTGGGTGGATCCTTGTATATATGAAAATCTATTACACATGTTTATGACACAACTATCTCTATTGCTTGTAATTTATACATTTATATATGCATCTCCAAAACTATGTTGAATGCACATTGTGAGCATTGGCAAAATGGCATAAAGCACCTGTAAAACCACACCTGTCCGGTCCAACTGTTACACTAATGTTTTGTTCTTTTCCCTGAGAAGCTGTTATGAATCTGTGCCTGATCAAGGTGTTTGTGATGTAATCAGCATCAATGAGGGCATCAGTTTCATAGAGAAGCACTGAGATGCCAGCTCCGCGTAAGGGAAAGCACTTGGCTTCAGTTTCATGCTTGGTACACCTGGCAGTATCGAATGACAGTCGGGCAATGATGAATTTGACCGTCCAGCGTGGAACATTTGGCCAACGGGAACCCGCAGCACCCCTCGGTATCAGTTTCCCAAGGGCTCAGAGGGAAAAAGGAGTTGACCCCTTTGTGTGTCCGAGTGTGTTGGGTGTTTGGTGTTCGGTGTGATTGTTCCAACTTTCCTGAAGAAGTTGCTAGGTAACTGAAACGGACACCGTCCAGGCTCTCTGTCAGGGAAATGGAATCCTGAGTCAGGATCCCAGACATCCAACCACACCTTCATATTATTTATTCATTCTCTCCCTGGTGTTCTGCCAGAGGAGCCTGAGGGAGGAGAGCAGAAAGGGATAGAGAAGTATGTGTGTTGGGAAATCAACATGTTTAGGATTGAACAAACCCCATAGTAATGCTGCGTAGGACTCTCTTCTGTGGCAAGAGGACTTTCTTCTGTGGCGTCCTGCGGCCCATTTGCGCTGATAAACATATGGTCAACTTCAGCTATCTGAGCTGTAAAAGTGAAGTGGTAGTGTAGTTGTGCTGTTGAGTCCAAGTGGTGTCAGAGCTTCTCAGTGGGACAAGAATGTGATTGTACACAAGGCCGCTGTCCACACGGCTTGTAATTAATTCCTCCATGAAACATGTAAATACCCCAGGAGGAATAGAGGGATCTGTTTCAGGGACATAAAGGGGAGATTGTGGCCGACCCCCCTCCCATCGTGGATGATTGTGTTTCAGTCGGCATTGAAGCACAAATGTATTGTATGCCTATACTGTCATTTTGAAAGATAACAAACCAAATGCCCAGAAACAAATTATTGTTATAAAAATAGATCCTCTGTTTGCATCAAATAACATCAAATTATACAGTGATGTAGCTAATGGCCACACAGGGATTTCTAAACTGTGTTTTGGAGTCAAGTGCATGGTTCTGCGCTCTTCCACTCCCAACAATTTGTGCTGTTTCGTGAAGACACACACTGGCCAGAGCCCCTTTGTTTATTGTTGGAGTGGCGAGCAGAGGGACGTGTAATTGGACAGAGTCCACAGCTGAGACGTCCCTCTGTTTCTCCACACTTTAGGCATGCTGAGAATACTATTAGCTCCATAATGGCCGTCATCAGCTTTGAATTTGTTGTGCTGGTGGCCGTAATGTGCTCCGAAACAACACAGGAACTGCCATTCCACCTTGCTTTGTGATGAATTAGAACTGAAATGGTTATTGAGTTAGTAGAGAAATGTCTGACCCCTTTTTAAAGAATATTCTTGTATTCTCTCAATAGTATACAAAGTCTTTCTTTTATCAGAAATCATGAATATAGTCACATAACGACATTGGCTAATCGGCATAACAAATCAATGGCAGTTGGAAATGTTTGGTTAATGTATAAAGTGTATAAAGCAGCTGGGGGCAGTTGTGTAATTGCAATCAATAGTTCAAACTGCCATTCACCTAATGGTGATATACTTAGATGCTCAGTGTTCCTGCTATGTGCCTGACCCCAGGGAGCTGTACGGGTGTCATTATGTAGGAGTGATGTCATTAGCAGCCCATGGCTAGTACACACACAACTGACTCTCACTGTGCAACCAGGAGGGTCAGTATGACTGTAACATGTGCTCTGGAAAAGTACATCACAATATTGACAACATGGATGGCTTTCAGCGGCGTGCAGATGCTGCAGATGATGCGTGGCCTGCTCATTGGGCATGTGGCTTTTAAAAGGCGTTACCCATCCTACAGAAAGTGACATTTAGAAAGGTAGATTACTTTGACGAGCCTCTCTGAAACCCTTGTGTTTGTGAGAATGGGCGATGGACAATTCAGATGCCCCGCAATCTGTTTGGCAGGCAGCCCGGCAAAGCATTTCCTGTCTCATGGGTTCACCCAATCAAACTGAGCTACTAAAACATCAACAAACAGAAGTCATTCTTCTGCTCTTGATGCATGTAATCGTCCCATTTCCCCTCTTTTATGTTCTCTACGCCCTCTTCTTATCCGTGACATTTCTGCCAACAGGTCATGTAACAGGGCTTCATCTTATTTTGTGTTTGCTCTTCCAGTGATGAATCCCCCGCTAAAATACATTGAAACCCCATAGGAGCTGCTGTGCGCTCACACTGTGGAAACTATGACTGACCTATGCTGCGATGCACAAAACTGCCATACAGCTGTTTTCATTGAGCGAACACTTCAGCGTCATTCATTCGGTGAGGTCAACAGTTCAAACCGTGGCCTGCACTGCTCTCTATGCTGTACTACTATACTTACTGTATTTCAGTGAACCCTCTAGGTCTTATCAGCTACACCTGCACACCTCTCTGTTCCTTTGCTTTTTCAAGGCTTGATAGATTTCCCAGGATGTGGGAATCCCAGGAATACCTCAGGTGGGTGTGTAGAGAAGCGGGCCGCCCCGCTGACAGAGGGCACATTGTCTTCCGTGTACAGTTTTCACCTACAGTATGTGCGTCGGGGAGTTTTTCTCAACTCCGGCCTTGAAAGAATCTGTTTCCTCTTTGATTGTTCTTTGAGATGAAGTCATGTCAGATATGTTAGTCATTCATGCCGCTTACCAAATTTGCGCATACGCCAGGTAAATTTGAGTATGTGCCTTGTACAACTGTGAGTCTAATTATAGTTTTGAGTTAATTATAAGTTTGGTTTTCATGAATTACTTCTCTTAAATCATCAAATTGCAAGAAAGGATTACAGACATGCTCCTATCTTGTTCATAAGAGTGTGTTTGGAGAAGAGCGGAGGACGCTGGTAGCTGTCACATATGCTGCCAGGCCGGGCTAGTCAGAAGATTACAGGGCTGTCAGTGTTGTGTGAGGCCTAAGCAGCTTGGCCTCCCTCTGTATTCCTCTGTCTGTCTAATAGAAGGCCCACTACTGTCAGTCTGCATGAGCTGCCTGTGTGACTGTGATGGTAAATGGTACTCTACAAGTACAAACCCAGGGGGGCAGAGATGGGAGAACAGATGAGCTCTCCGGCTGGGTCAATAATACATGAGGTTGCTCTAGTAACCCATGAAACCACTAAGAGACTCTCTCTCCCTCTCTCCAGACAAGACAAAAACTTAGGTACTATTAGGTAACATATTCCAGAGGCCCTACCAAACTTTCCAACACCTCAGTGTGTCTTAAAAATATGTATAAAACAGGCAGCTGTGTACTGTAGCGCAGCTCTGTTCAATACAATGCTGCAGTATTACATAATAACCAACAGCCTTTGTGGAGTTTTTGCACTTGTTATTTTACTGGGGAAACACAGATTCCAGTAGACGAAAAGACATTTTTGTACGAACTTATTGGCAAGAAATATTGACATCCAATTCCAAGCTAGACGTCTACCTTGTGTAAATGTTGCCAGTGACTTATTCATTTGTTGTCTGTCGATATCAGATGCATGCAGCCCCTGGAATTCATTAATCCTGCATTGTGAGGTCTATATCCTGCCATTTTGTTGAGACGGCATTGATCATCATTCCAGTTTATAATGGCCATGACCTCCTTCTGCTCCTCCTAGAAGAGACTCATCATTTTAATTGTTGGCCTGAGTTTGAGATGCCCTTGCATGTTCAGTTACAGATTACTATGCTTTGTGGTCACTCTGCTTCAATCCTATCTACTTGGCATCTAAATGGGACAAGACAAGAGGAGATAATGGGAATGTGAGGTCAGCTGCTTCTCCATTTCGCAGAATTCAACTGATATACAGTCTAGCAATCGTGTACCATTGTCTCCAGACATTTTGTCTTTAAATTAAAGCTCTGAATGTGTAACGGCAACTTAACTGGAGTGGAAACATTTGAACCTCACATGACATAGATATGAGCAGTGATGCATGGCTTGTGGAGTGGAGGATTCAAGGAAAAGTGAGAAATAAAACACACCCACTGAGCTCGCTATAAAATATGTCTGCTTGGATTTGGGCATGGTTCTTGGCAGTTGTGGTTTTAATTCAAACCAGATTTGCCACTCAAGGCTCTCATGGTCGGAGGGAGCTGCCTGAGAATTCCTCAATTGAGTGCATGAGTGTCGAGATAATGTAGACCATTAAGTCAAAGTGTGAGAGGATTTCCTCCAGCCAGGCCCTGACTAACCTTGGTTTTTCCACATCTCTAAATACTGTAGTGGTAAAGCCAACTCAAATGATCTCATGGCCAGACAGACAGATTTTGTTCCAATGCAAAGGGAAAGTGATTAAACATCATGGACTTGCATTGCATTTAGCTATAAATCTCTTTGGGACAGCTAAGCAGTCAACAGATATTCTTTGGAAATCTAGCTGCCTCCCTACGCTAGCAAAGAATGTATTTTCACCACCTGTCAAACGAAATAAGTGTTAAATATAAATTTCGAACCAAGAAGGAATCCTGAGATGTGGTTTGTGGTCATATCAAACCTATAGATTATTTAACTATTTCCTGCTGATAGGGGAAATGGCTCAATGTGGGAAATAGTTAACTTCTTTTCTCCTGACAAATCAGTGTACTCTCCAATCTGCAATACACAGACCCCGAGGCACAATAGTCCATTGATTTTTGATTCAGTGGCTACACCCAGGACTCCATTTTTGTGTACTGATTTAATGGTTGTTACATAATTGTGCCTCATTAGATTGGCATTTCCATTTGCACAGATGTTGTAGATAAACATCAGTGTTGTGTTTTGTTTTTTTTGTCCGTGTGAATCCCACCCAGAATAGAAGAAAGAAAGCTCATTCTACCATGAGCTCAGTCTCCAAAATCTTTCCAACCTGCCTGAACAGGACGTGCCCATGACTTCCCGTCTCCCATCTTCTTGTGGGACAGCAGCGGCCTGTCTGTTCCTAGATAGAGCCGGTTTCCTGCGCTGGCTGTACTGGGGCTGGACAGGCAGGCGGTGCCCAGAGTGGGGCTGACGGAGACACCGCCCACTGTGTCTGAGTGCTGTGCCTGATAGAGCAGAACTGTTTTGGAGCGCAGGGGAGGTTACCATAACAGAGAGGCCGGCTTCTAAAGAGCCCGGTCAGTGGGTGTTTTCCTGTTAGCAAGTGCGGGCCGCTGCTCTGGGACCTGCTTCACACTCACCACCTCACAACATATACATTGCCATAATCCTACAGGACTTTGCTGGCCTCTTACCCGATATTTGAGTATTTTCAAAATGCAGTAATGATGGCGTTGCCACCCTGTAGTTTGGTTTGGAAACAGAATCTCCTTTTTTTTTTTATATATCCAGAGCATTAGCCCAGTCAAGGCTTGTTGCTGAGGTGAGGTTTGTTTTGATGGAGGCTGGAATGCTCCCTCCGCGGCCCTGACAGTTTGTTTAGCTCTGGCGCTCTCCCGTCCATCCAGATGGAGAATAGTGTGGAAGAGCAGAGTCTTTGGGTGGTCGCTGTTGTGGAAGCTAACATGCCTCCTATGTTGCTTTAACCGTCTGAATGCTCCCTCCATACATGTACAGCACATCCAGCTGAATGAAACATCAAACTCCCTCTCCCAAAGACTAACTGCACCGAACCTGCCTTTGGAGCATGATTGCTGCACTACTAGAGTATACATTATCATCAACAGCTTACAATGTTACAATCAAGTCAGCGGAATATTGCTTTGCCTCCATCCTCCAGGCCATTAAGGCTGCTATTTTGAGTCATCGGGGCACACACCTAAGTGCAGCTGAGGAAGACTGAGTCACTTCCTCCCCGGGCTTTTCTTCCCTCGGTGATTATTATGTGGCTCATCCAGTTTGCATTCCTCTGAAACTGATAACCGCACTGTCATCTTCATCTGTGTTCGAATGAGGAACTATGCGGCATGATAAAACAGACATTTCACCTGAGAGGGAACCTTTGTTGTATGCTCAGGTTTGTAACGACATACAGCGTCTCATTTTACAGCAGGTTAGATCAAACGCATAACCTAAGCTGTCACTCTGACCTTTGCGTGTAACTACCTTATTTTTGAGAACGCCCCTTTTGATTCCAGACACTGTTATTGCTTAA
The DNA here is from genome assembly GCF_048128805.1 of Centroberyx gerrardi. NCBI lineage: Eukaryota > Metazoa > Chordata > Actinopteri > Beryciformes > Berycidae > Centroberyx > Centroberyx gerrardi. The sequence continues at coordinate 16,501,910 of NC_136006.1, read as the reverse complement.
TGACATGAGTTGTGCTTTTTACAGCTTCCCCTACATCTAAATAGAGGAGTGCAGGGTCTCCATTAGCCCGTGAGCTGCTTCTAACAGTCATATCAATGGCTCCATTACAGACAGGTCCTCACACGGCCCAGCCCCCACAAGAGAAAGTGAATGAGAGAAATATAGTGTAGGTGGACACTGCTGTGCCTGCTCCCACTGATTCATTGGTTTTGTGAGAGGCCAGTCAGAGTATTAGCCAAGAGGAGAAATTGGTCAAGGCTAAAGCTCCACAGGCAAAATCGTTGCTCTGCACACGTGCACTGGCCCGCAGATTAAGCTCATCGGATTATACCCTGAAAAGCACTACACTCCTGACCGGAGACAGAACAACACATCCATGTTGGCTGATGGAAGAGTGTCTAGAAAGAGCAGACTAATGACTTGCACAGTTCAGTTTAAGAGCTTGTGTATTTTTTTTGTGAGGTGTATTTATTCTCTCAGCCCCCTTGATTTGTCTATAAAAGTAACGTTTCCCTCCCATCCTTCACTGCAAATGACCATTAACTTGTAATTGTGGGAACAGGGCTGTTACCACGAAAGATGAAATTGGAGGGTGAACTAAAGGCAAAGCACTCTTAACCTTGTCATTATTTTTTCCACCCAAAGGATGGCATTTTCTCCTGTTTTTTTTAATCATTGCCAATTATTGTATTCGTGTATCTCAACTGTGGGAGTGGGATTTCTCACTTTTCTTTTTCACGTCTCTTCTTTTCTTGTTTTATATATGCAAATAGTCCAGTGTGTTGTACCTGGTCTAACTTATTTTTTGCATATTTTCTATTTCATTCTAATACAAACATCATAGGCCCATATTGGAACATTTTAGAGCAGCCCCCCCCCCCCCCCCCCCCCCCCACCTGCTGCTGTCTTTCAAATGAAGCAACTCTGAATTCAAAGACAAAAGCGTCCACACACTGTCTCCAATGCAAGTTTCACATTTATTGTGACAAAAAAGCTAAGCCACTGTCAAATGGGCCAGCACAGGATTCACCAAATCACAGTGCTGTGGTTGAATGCATAGGGGTTTATGTCTATACCCATACACTTGGAAGTGGTTACCAACATATCGAATGAATGAATATGACTTATTTTAAGAAATGTCACAGGACATATGTTTGGAAGTATATGAGTGCTCTTAATAAAACTGACTTTTAAACTGGCGGCTGGAGGATTGTGTGTGACTGATGTGACTGCCAGCGTATTGCTGGTGTCAAGCAGCCAGCCCATTCTCAGTAGGTTAATCTGCTTTGAACACCATGTCATATCTCTTCCTCTGCATTTGGCTCCAATAAAACAGGCTGGCCTCTCTGACATTGCCTTGCTGTGGTCACTGACCTCCCATTCAGCCTCACACACAGCTTGCACCAGGATCAGCCGCTGTCGGATGTGGTGTAACACAGAGAGAGGGATTAGAGCACAATTAGCCTGCACAATGGCTGGTTTCCTGGATTTAGATTTCTAGGCTTAGAGAGAATCTGTAAATAGAAAATGTTAGATTATTAAGAGTTGCTTATTTACCTGTCTTATCATAAATTCAAGTATTACTTGAGGCAGAGGATGGGTAAATATTAGATGTGATTCTCATTGGAGTGGAAATGGTCTGCTAAAGTATTTATTTGTTCTGTATTTAAGATGGAGGACTGCTGCGGAGTGTTTGGGAAACTACTTAACATTCCTGCTCTGTGCTGCTGTCTGACTGCTATCAAACCTCCGAGATGAAAGTGAAAGTTAGCATTGACGTTGTTATCGTTCATCTGGGATTTCCCTGGAAAGTTTAGTGCCTTATCATGCCTAGAGCTGTAAGTTATGTGAATTCACCCAAGGTACCAAAGGAGTGGCTAAATGCATCATTATTCACTTGAAAGACTTGAGGTAGATAGCTAAAGTCACTTAGGCTACTGCTTCACGGGATGTTAACCCTTGACTGTGATATTTCCCCCTCTCCCACAGTGTGTGCTGTTAGCTTGATTAAACGGGGTTTAAAATCTCAGCAGTCCTCGGTGCCGGTTCATATGGGTTTGTGCACTGTGCAGTGAGGGAGTGTGTATGGGACCTGCCACAGCCAGAGGGGATCAACTCTAATGACTTTTCACCAGGCGGGCTGCATAGCTGGCATTCCTCACTCTGACACTGTAGGCCTGGGAGGGAGGGGGGGGGGGGGGGGGGGGTCCTAGGACTGGGTGGGGTTGGGTCGGGGTTTGCATCCAGGTTTCCTTGTGTTTGGATTAGGTGTAGACTTGGCCGGGGCAAAGAGAGATTCAAAATAGACTTTGAGTTCCAGCTGAGATTGTGAAAAATGCATTAAATGGGCTGTGGAGGTGTATTCTCGGCAACACTTACGCTCAGAAATACAAAGATTAGAGAGGCTGTCTGTTGTAAAGCGAATCTTGATGAGGTAGTTGCCCATTCAAGAAAAATGCATATGAAACACTGAGCTCTTTTTTTTTTTTTTCCTGAAAGCTGACACAAGCCCATTGTGCGCTCTCTGCCCACAATAAACAAATGAGTTCTGTTTAAAGTCACAGAGATCTGGGGCCTTTATTTATAATAATTCCTTCATCTGCTGTTATATTCGCTGACATTCAGAAAAACGAGAGGGAGGAAAACTAATACAATAGCTTGAAGACATAAACAATAGTCTTACGCAGTAGGAAATCATATGACCCTGGTGGTCAGTGTTTGGTTTGTCTGTCCGAGCCCCTGCACACAGTAGAGACGCAGCTCTCCTTCAGGCTTTATTTTTGTTTGCTCCCCGTTTGTTTTTCAGCGACTTAGCATTAGGAAGCGGGATCGCTCAGAGCGTGCACTTTGCTGCGGCCGCGTCCCTGGCTGGGATGGATAAATAAAGTTAGCTCTGCGGTGTTTATGGATGAGAAGCGATGTGGCTGTGTGCCCGAAGGCCTGCTCCTAATCACACTTGTTTGTGAAGGAGGCCTGCGAAGTGATCCTGGGTCCTGGACACTGCACTGTTTACATCCCGGCCACGCGTTGTGTCGTCCGATGTGCCTAAAAACAGACGCCCTGCGAGGAGGCGAGGGTCACCAGCGCACAGCATCACACTCCTGTTCCTAACCATGCATACTGCTGTCCAGATAAAGAGCTCAGTATCCCTGTCTTCACTTAATCTCCTATTAGTGTCTCCACTCAGCCTTACAGGGGCCAACAGCACCATCCCCCACTCACAGAGCAGCCTGTTGAATTTACTACACCCTTATGACTGGCTGTGATGACTTGGGTGTTTCTCAAAATATGATAAAACTATCTCATCCAGTGTTCTGTTGGCCAACTCACTCAGAAAGTCCCTCAAACTAATTTTCCTCAACATTGGTCCCAAAACATTTTGCACAAACCAAAACCTTGTAAGACTTCAAATTATAGTCTTCCATGATTCTAACAAACCTCTTGAACTATCAAATACAATTCAAAATACAATAGATTCTAATGGGATTCTATTTTGGAGCTATTGGATTCCTAAAGGACCTTTTTGGCGACTCACTCGAGACCCGCAAAAATGTCCAATCCACCTTAGTTGCCATAGCAGCCACACCGCTTATTGTGGTATTAATCTGATCCCTGAAGCAGGTTTGAACCCCTCTGAATGGCAACAACAGAGAGAGGATCAGCTGCAAGTAATGAGTTTTTTTGCCATGAGAGAGTTGCACTGTGAGCTGCGGTGCTGCTGTACTACATGTGTGACTGTGTGAGGAATGGAGGGGGCTGCGGCTGTTCGGAGTGTGGAAAGTGGCCTATTCAAGACGCAGACAGGCCATGAGACAAAAGTATGCAGTTCAATATTGACTGTCCCAGCCAAGCCATTCTAAAACAGGGATGTATCCCATAACATGTGTTTCCTCTGTCAGGAAGGGTGGGGGCCTCTGAGAGGGGGGTGGAGGAGCGCCGCTTGGTAAAGTCTACTCCCCTCTGTACTACCAGTTAGTTCAGGCAGTATCAACAAATTGCTAAAGCTGGAGGAAGGCAGTGTGCCACTCCTGGACTTTGTAAACCATTTCTGAGCCAATCCCACACTGCAGTCAAAAAGAACCAGATTGCCAATAAAGCACTGATTACTACAGAATTAATTACTGAGATGTATTTTTCATTTTTCATTTTAATGACTAAACTTCTGCTGATTTCTTTTTAGGTGTGCAATCCAAGTTTATTGTACCAATGAATTGTCAACAATTGCTTGAATTTACTTGTTTATTAATGCGACTTACAGTAGGCATTTAAGGTACAAACTTAAGGTACAGAGTTCTGAACTGTATTTGCATGATTTTTTTCATATTTTAAATAACCGTTGTCGGGTATTTGAGTGTCTTTCAGTCGTCATGTCAGTTGTTTGAATGACATCCATTTGTGATGCAGTTTGGATCAGAAAAATATTCTAAGTTCGGTGCCAACTGTCCAGTCACCATCAGTGTCATAACAGCTCCTCGTAACACCTCTTCTGCTGATAGCCATCCAAGAGACTTAGCGGCACCCCAGGGAGCTGTGTGGCATTATAGTTAAAGCCACAGCTACTTCAGTGGTGCAGGTGCGCGGACATGCGTTCAACTCCTCCTCCATCCTCTGTTTCCCTTGATTGTCAGCAGCGCTCGGTGAAGCAGGCTCAATAGGATTTCCACTGATTACAAACAAAGAGCCAACCGAGATTAGCTGATCCTCAGCGGATCCCAAACTCCTACTTCCCCCTCCATCCCCACCCCATCTCCCCTCCACACGGCATCTTCAAGCCACGACCAGAACACGCAATCTGCCAGCACTCCAGTTATTCGTGACAATCATCACCCAATTACACTTCACAGAAAATGTGTTGATTAAAGATTGTCGTTTCCTTCACTTTCCTCCTTAATTTCCTCTGTTTTCATTTCCTCTGTTGTCTACCCTAAGTACTGTCTCTCTGTCTTTGGTTCCACTTTCACGTCACTTTAAATCCTGTCCCATGCTGGTTTGCAGTTTGGGGGCTATAAAGATTAGCCTCCCCTCCGGCTCCATCTCAGCCTGTCTCTTTACACTTTCTTCCCAGCATGCCCTAGCTTCACTGACAACAGCTTCCTGCCATTCTTCCTTGCTTCCTTCACCTGACACCTTCTTCATATTACACACACTCTGTGAACAGTACATAGGAGATATCATGCTGCTCTGTGGCTATTGTATAAGCACTGATTACAGGTTGAAAGGAGCGGAGCTGCTTTTTAATCTGCTCAATTTAACTGGCTTATATTGTGGGGTTTTTGAGGAACTCTTGGTACATGCCATCTGTTGGACAACAAGAAGTTAATCTGTTAATGACAAATTCTAATGGGGTTTTTGCCAAAGCTATTTTAGGAAAGTATCTCCTAGCTACACCAAACAGAGAGAGCGATATACATGGCAAAAGGTTAACTGCAGATTGTTCCTGGGTTGCTTTTAAAAAGATGCCACACTTAATGGATAATCTGGCTGTTAATGATTTAGAACTTTGTTTGTGAATAACAGACAGAGTGCCTCTTAATTTTTGGAGTGATTTGTCATGTTAGCTAATGCCTGCAGTATTTAGCATACAGTACTCTTGCATCAGTGGCTAAATGTTCTTGTGTCAGTAAGAACAAAGCATGTCAGGATTCTTATGTAATTCAATAAAAGCACAGTTGATGCATTAATATATTTCCCCCTCCTCTCTGCTCCATTCACAATTAATAATGTACTGCAAGAATATTTCATAATCTATCAGTCTGCTAATTAACTTGGTTAAAGAGGGAATATCACACAGTTTCAGATTTTATATACTTATACACTATTCGTGTGGTATAGCACAGCTCAATTTACAACTCTCACAACTCTTTCCAACAGTAGAAGCCAGTGAATCAAGATTGTTTTGTGTGTGGTCATCAAAATGTGTATTGTTTAATGCTTCATTGATAATGAATTAGTGACTTTATGGACTGAATGTTTGTCTGAGCTTTTACAGCTAAATTATCTTTATTTTAGAAAGTTTAAACTTGGGAATATGATCAATCTTGTAAATGCAGAGGATGGTTTCTGATAATTCACTAACGCAGACTGAACTATCCGAAGGCGGAAAGTGCAGAAATTCAGTGGTTTAGGTTTACCCTTTAAAGCTATTGTGAGTAACAGAGCGTGTCTGTTTGGCCCTGCGGTGGCCTCAGGCTGGGCCAGTATGGGCTTGTTTCAGGATCTCTCAGCGTCAGTCTTCATGCTGCGTGTTCGAACCCGACCCGCACAACAAGACTCTCTCTTTCCGCCTCAAATCCTCCTCACACCTGCATGGGCACTGACCCGCCAAGGGTTGTTTAGGTCAAAGTATCGTCGCCACAGTAAGTGATGACATGGTGCTGTCATCTAGGTAACATTTCTCACTTTGTGCAAAAACATGATACCCGGATATGTTGGGTTCCCACCCTATGCTGAATGAACCTCAAGTAAAGCTAGTACATTGTAGATATCACAATGTTATCGACAAGCCCGTGTTGCCCTCGTTCTACCAGCAGTTCTGACTCTGTATGTGAGCCTGAATGGGTTTTTGGAGCTGTGTAAATATACGGTGCAGTTTGTCCACGGTCACCTCTTCTTCCTGTGTAATGACCGTAATGTTGGGAGTGATTGTTTTCACACTGATCTGCTGGAAATGACATCAATGTGATAAACAATGGCTGCATTATGCCAATAGACTGAGCGCAGTTGGATGACAGTGAGGAAAAGCTAAGTGTTGTTGCCTGCTGTGCCAGTCTGTATAGTATCATGTACCAGCAGTAGTCAGGGGATAAAGGGATCAACACTCTGCTTACTTTCAATGAATGGGAGTATTGTGTCACTAATAACCTATAATCATACCAGCATTTTCCTATTGTTTAATGAATTTTCTTTTTTTTTATGAAAATACCAATTGAATGCTTCACTTAATTTGTGGTATGAAAATGAACATTGCCCAAATTGAGTAAAAAAAACCATCTGTGTTTCAGTGTAGTATAATCCCATTCCTGTAGGTGGCAGTAACAGCATTCATAGATTGATGTTGCTTTTTTTCTCTAGAAAGAGCTCCTCATTAGTGTGTGTGTGTGTGTGTGTGTGTGTGTGTGTGTGCGTGTGCACGTGTGTGTGTGTGTTTGTTCCTGAGAAATACTAACAAGTCAAGGCAAATGCGTTTTAATTACCACAGATAATCTGAAATGGTACAATGCAATCAATGTTGTGATGCACAGATAGCCTGAGTAGGCAAGCCGGTTGTCATTTTTTATGAGGCAATCAAGAACGAAGCCTTGACGACTTTTTGCCTCAACCCTGAAACCACATCACAGCATATTCTTCCAGTTTTTAAACTGTGTGCTGTATCTGTTGAGCCAAAACACAGCTGGCACGAGTAAGAGGGTGACTGCAGGCCCTTGAGGCTTGGCACCGCTTCAGACTTCTCTGCTGGTGCTGCAGCAGGCCTTGTGGAAAGGGCAGCGTTTGATTAGTAGTAGCATCTATTATGATAAACTGAACCCACAGTAGCCACCACAGTGCAGATGCTTGGTACTTCGAGAGACAGAGACACAGTGTGTCTGTGTGTGTGTGTGTGTGTGTGTGTGTGTGTGTGTGTCTGCGTGTGTGTGTGTCTGCGTGTGTGTGTGTGTGTGTGTGTGTGTGTGTGTCTGTCTGTCTGTGTGTGTACTTTTAATTTCTGCCTGTGTCCTTTGTGCAACATATATTTATGCTGCGCCCGGCAGCAGCACTACAAAGTAAAGGAAGCGGTGGCCCTCAGGAAAATGGGCCATTTTCTTCTCCTGGGATAAATAAACCGTCCCAAAATACCAAGTGAAAGGAAGAGGATGTGGCCCCTTATATTTGTCTTGTACCATTTTAAGAGGGACAGGGTAACCTGGGTGTCAGCTCCAGGTCAAAGCAACACTTCAATTAAATTAATGTAGTAGTTAAGCAGAAAATGCTCAAGGTAGGTCCTACTAATCACTAGTAGTGAATACACTTAATGGCCTATTCAGACAAGTCTCTGAGTCCACTCTGCTGTCTGGTCTGTTGTGTGGTGTCTCTTGTTCAAGTATTTTGGGTTTGTAATGTATACTCGTTGGCATCCAAAATGTGAAGCATTTGGCTTGTTTAAATTCCAGACCTATCTGTGCAGCCCACCCACATGCATAGCTACAGTACCCCCTAAGCATAGGTCCATCATTCTGGGTTTCTCTCAATCAAGAACCCTTCAGCAGCTAATTCCAACGATAGATACTTATTTTTACTCTGGTAAACGGTACGCATAACATTATTTGAGCACCTCCTGGAGGTAAGTAGCACTCCTGACTTTGTTTTCCCTCACTGAACCTTTACTTCTTCCATTTGTGTTGGTGAACTTTACAGGAGGTTAACATGAATCTGACAAATATCCATAAAACTCTCCAGGGTTCAGGAGTTTTGATTGAGTTTGAAGGAAAGTGGGCAGAGAGAGAGAGGGGGTTTTGTTATGACAGGGTTTACACACACATCAGCAGGAAACAGCCATTTCCCTCCTCGGGTCCCTAGAGAGCTCCAGCTGGGAGCCAGCCTGTTTTATCTGTCCTGCTCTGCTGGATATGTGGGCAGTGGGTGATGTCACCGTTGTCCACTATATTGTGGCCTGTCTCTACAAACGCACGCCCAATCACACACGCACGCACACTTCTTCCTGCAGAGCCCCACAGCAAACCCTGGGCATGGAAACATGGCCAGCTGTGGACTTGACCTTCACCCTGCAGAGCCTCTTCAGATGAGATGCCAACTCCTCCTGAACTCCCCCTACTCCTCTGAGCCATGCAGGGACGTCTGTGGTCTTGTTGTGCATAGGACTCTCTATTCTCCAGTGTGGAAAGGGAAACTGAGGCTGACCCTTCTCTGTCCACATGTGCTTGCTTTGATGTTTTTAATTTGGCCCCACCCACCCACTTGCTGCAAACAGCTTGATATTGCTCTATCACTACATGGGGTGCTATTAGGGGTTATTGCAGGCCAGTGACAGCGTCCACATGCAGCAGATGTGGACTGTGGTCAGTGGCCCCAGGTGGAAAAGGGAAACAGTATCATGATAGCCGGTTTCCACGGCTCAGTGAACACTGAGATTCCCCCTGATGCTTCACCTCTCATAGGTCTCTGAGGACCTCAGAGCAGTATCGATTGAGATGAGAATTGTAATCAAACCATGCGCTCTGACATCATTGCAGTCTTGCTTCCATATCCGTTACAAAACTCTCTGGTTACAGGCCGGCAGTCACATGGGCCAAATTTACGCTTCCGTTTCTGTTTTACAGTGTTTATATTAAACATCTTTGATCATATATTGTATGTATATAAATAGAGGAACATTTTAATTCCTCCAATAGGGCCCCTTTAAGTGGTTCATTTGAAAATAATAAAGATGCTTACCATAATCAATTTTAAAATACATTATGGGGGTTGTACTCAGTATAGGACAGAAAAGAATAGCCAGTTGGAGAGAGTTGGTGCAGCTCTTCTGTAACCACAGCAGCAGTAATCCATGCTGCCCAGTACATCCAGTTGTGTCTCAGACTGGGTCTTATCTCCTCGGCAGCAGCTGCAGAGGGGAGCAGAGCAGTGCAGCGTGGGCCCACGGAGCCTCCACGTCCCACAGAGGCTGTTCACACTCCAGCATCCACAGATAGACCCACGCTGCGCCTCGGCACACTTTAAATCCCCCAACCATTTTTACTTTAGCCTTGCCCAGAGCTCCGACTCTGATTTGGCATGGCTGACGCAGTCGCACTCTGTACTGCTGGAGCCTGCCGCTGGCTATTTCAACCGCAGACATGCACAGTATAGATATCCTCTAAGCTGTGCTGGGGCTGTGGAATGAGTTGCATGGCAGCCAGCAGTATTGTGAGGTTATATTGAGACTAGGTGGGGGGGGGGGGTGTGTCGGAGTCAACTCGACATGTGACTCTAGTTTTCTCAGGTAGAGGACAGTTTTCCTCTCCAGGCAGCGTTTGTTGTGAAGAGGCTTGTTGCTGACGGTGCTGCTTGAGACCAGGGCAGCAGAATGAAACCCTGCTGCACAAAATGACTCAGCAACCTCTTGTCTGACCTGAATAATTTATCACTAGTACAGTATGAGCCTATAGCAGCATACAGTACACACACATGCACACACACACCTCGCTCCAGCAGACGTAGAGGCCTTCAGCCAGTTTCCAGTGTTGCAGAGCTGTCTGTGCCAGTGTATAATGTTAGCCTTTTAGTAGCAGCCAGTCCACCCTCTTGGGGATGCTTCTTAGAAGGCGCTCTTATCCCGAGCCTTGTGATTGGCCGATGGTGAATGGGTCTCCTCAGAATGCAGATTACCAGCATATTCATTGGGTTGTGTGAAATGCACTGCACAAAAAAAAACTGCAACACCCACCAGCTGAGCATGAATCCAGTGTGTGCTGTGTTTGTCAAAATTGCTTTTTGACCAACTGGTCTGGTTTTATGGGCTACGTTTTCTGGAATGCCTTTGTAAAGTCACTTAATATAAGCCCGCTTACAACTGAATCACATGCAAAAAACAAGTTACCTGTTTTTAGGATACATCACCATGTCTGTAAAGTTACAGTGACATCATAAAGTTTTCCAAGTTTGAGAAATATCATACAATGCCTTCCTCTACAGTAGCATTTTCAGTGTGTCATTGCATTGTTGCGGACGTGTCACTGCATGCGCAAGAAGAATCCGTATCCTCAAGGCAGGAGATTTATATTCACCAGCTGTGACACTTCAAACAATGTCTTCTTGTAGTCATGAATCATTGCCCATTTCACCTTGCTCTTATTTATGTTGGTGCTCACTTAGTAATAACTGGCAGTTATAACTGACAGCTCGTCGTTCCAATAGAGATAAAACACGTTTGAGAGGACAAAGACGGTTGTGTTCTCAGTCAGACTTCAGTGAATTGTTAGCTTAGGAAAGGATATTTCTACTCAAGGCTACTGAATAGAAAGCCAGACTTGATACATCTGTGCCATACATCTCGATTTTTTTATTCACATTACTTAAACTAAGTGTAAAGTAAACATTTGGGCTCCCACAGCCCTATGGCAAAGGCTTAAACAGTACTCAAAGGCCAAAAAAAGACTTAAAGTTAAAGAAAATCTGTGTCTTTACTCGCCTCAAATATGGGATTTATGACTTTGCAGTTTTACCAGTTTTGCACCAGATTACTTCTTGTTATTCTATATGGTAAGCCTAAAATCCCTCTTTGCAGCGACAGGGGGATGGAGGGAGTGGATCAGAGGTGCGAGGAAAGGGATAAACTAAAGAGGGGATGTATTTCTAACAGATCAATGAGCATAATCAGTCTTCTCTCTTCTTTCCCCAGTGTCTTTCTCTCTCTCTCTCTCTCTCTCTCTCTCTCTCTCTCTCTCTCTCTCTCTCTCTCTCTCATTCATTCACTGAATCCCCTCATCTATGGGCTCAGCTGCTTGCCTGTGCAGCTCATCCCATCGTACAATTGAATGTAGTTCAGTGTGTCAAGCACTGCTGAAATATTAACACGGTAACAGCATACAGGCAGGCACAAAAGCATGCAAGCATTTGTGTCTTAGTGCACGAACACGATCTGAGGAAGCCCTTCACTTTCTCCAGACGTGTGTGTGTGTGTGCTAATGTGTGTGTATGGGTGTGCCTTTGTGCATGCATGTGTTTGTGCCACGATTAATGCTATTGAATGTGACTCAGTGTAATGAAAGATGAAAATGCCTCCCAGTCCAGTTGATCTCTTAGAGGAAGCATCCATATTGACATCAGTGTGCAGATGTTATGGAATATGTTCTGTACATTATATCAAAGCTTCAGAGTTGAGCATTACGCAAGTGAGCACAGTTGCTGCTGGGGGGGGGATGTGCTGTATTTCAGTAGCTGGAGACTGGAGAGTTACATATATGATTCTTTGACAGTTCCCGCTGGGGTCAGTGGGCTCTTCAAGTGTGTGACCCACAGCTGCAGGAAGCAGGGAGACAGGGATAAATAAACCAAGACGGACAATGTCCTGTTTCCTTGTGTGTCCTCCCTTTCCTTGTAATCAGGACGTGAAACATGGGCGACCACAGCAGGTAGCCTCTCTCTGTCAAACAGTTTAACACAGGGGGACGTAACATTAGCTTTGACTCACAGGTTGGCCTATCTGTAGTATTTTGTAATAATGCTACAGATCTATAAATGATTGGAAAAGGTTTCTTTCTGAGTGTGGAAGCAGCTCAGTTTGACTATGGGTCGATAAGATCTGAAGGAACACATATGGTTAAACTGTAGAGACAGAGAAGTGATTTTTCAGATGTTTTCCATTTTTTTATGACATATTTAACTTATTTCTAATGGGAGATTACTGCTTCCCTGCTTTCATCCCTTTTGTCTTCCTGATCACATGCCGGAAACATTTTAATCAAAGGCCATGCTAGTGGATGAATCATTCCCTGGCATTTCAAAAGCCTGCGTATGATCAAATTTTGTCATCCCACTCCCAATATATCTGTGTGTACTTGGCAGAGCGGGCAGTACAGCGTCTTGTGATCAAGCAGCAGCTAATCTTTTATAGAAAAAACTCCCTACTTGATGTCTTGGCATGAAAGGTTTAAATCCTCCCATGTCCTTGGTATGTTTTGTAAACAGAGATTTCTTTGAGGCTCAAGTCAGCCCATTGGGTTTTCCACCATATTTGGGCATTTTACATTCAGGTTATTTAATTTAAGTAAACGTGTGACACTTTACTCTTGTTTTTATTTTATTTATTCATATTGTCATTTTTCGATTGCAATATATGCTGCTGACTGCTGCATATTACATATCATCCATGCTATGTGATTCATCCACTTGTTCTGCCATTGGCCCTGGTTTCTCAGTTGAACTAAATATGCAGTCAGCCATATTGCTGTTTGCCTGACCATGGAAGCACTCTCTCCCTCTGGATATAAGACTACATTTAATACAACCCATTTATTTTATAATTACTCATTTGGCTCCCGGGAGGAGTCTCCTTTTGTGGAGTAAAAATGAAAGGAGTTACTTCATGTTATGTGTAGTCAAGACAATGCAAATATGGAAATAGAAAGAATGAAGGTTGCAAAGAATTTGGATATGCAGAGAGTGGCTGAGAAATGAGAATGAGCCAGTGAGTGAATGAGTGAGACGGATGCAAAGAGCATCAGCAGATACAAGCTTGTGTTGCACCGAAGCTCAGCATTGGTTGAAGCTGCAGCAGAGCTCGCACAGCATCCTTCATCCCCCCCATCCCTCGCTCTCTGCTCTCCCTCTCTCTCACTCACTCACTCACTCACTCTATCTCCTCTGCTGACTGAGGTATTCCTACAAACACAGACTAGGGCAGCTAGGGCTTACAGTGAGACTTTCCTGTGAGCCGTCCTCCCAGGCTCTCTCTGGATCTCTTTTGCCCAAACACCAGCACTCTCTCCCTGGGTCAGAAGCTGTGGATTTGTGGGGTCTGGGCTAGATGATGGACCAGGCTGGAGCAGGGGACGATCAAGGAAACTGGGTCACCGGCAGGCTGTCCTGACTGATGCCTGTTTGGACCTGGAGTAATGGGGTGCACCACCAGCACGGTTGTGTTTGATGGGCTGCGCACTGTCTTAGAGAGGAACTGTAGTGGCTACATCTGTAAGAGTGCAGCCGAGCCCATTGGGCCGTCTGAGGCTGAGCGGGCGCTGAGTCGGAGAGAGTCGCGTGCATGGCCAACACCAAGAGTCCTGAAGGTGTGTGTGTGTGCGCGTGTGTGTGTGTGTAGACTGTGCATGTGTGTCATTGTATTGTACAGTACATTCATGTATGCAAAGCTATGCATGTGTAGCTGAGCAGTTTGCATTTATTCTTACCACGTGCTGTGTATGAAAAAGCTTGGCAAATGAAAACAATTGTGCTATGTCTAAATGTCTCTGTAACACATGAATTCAGTACTAGAGTGATCATCTTCCTCATATAGACCTGCTTGAAATGTTTTCAAAGCAAACTATCTGAACTGTGTTTCTTCCCCCCTTCATATGACATCAAACCTTCTTTCAAGAAAGCAAAGTAAAGAACATGAAAGCGATCAATGATTCATGCTGTGGTTATGTTAGAATATGTATTTGCATGTTCCCCAAGTGCAGCCTTTGCTTCTGTGAAGGAAACACACCCATATTGTTACAAAATTAGATTTGAATGGTGCCTTTCCATATATTTGATTATGGTTATTATTATGATTATGGTGATGATCATTTAAATTCATACAGTTGCATGTCTGTTTCAGCCAGTGAGGTGAATATATACACACATGAGTGTAACCGTATAAAATGTAGGGCAGTAGGAGGGCTGGATCTTACCTCTTGCTAAGCGCTGCATGGGTTAAAGCCTCTGTGGGAGGGGGTGGGATGGTGTGGATGAGGGTGGGATGGGTGGGAGTGGGATGGGGTGGGTGGGGGTGAGGGGGGACAGTGAGCTCTGTGTCTGCTGGAAATCAATCACCGCTCTTCATCTGTGAACCGGCGGGCTTGGCAAGGCTTCTGCCGCTCCGTACCAGCTTGTCTTGCCCTTCTTGTTTGTGTTTACTTAACTGTGGTGTGTGTGTGTGTGTGTATGTGTGTGTGACATCTCCTTCTTCTTCGCTGGTTTCTGACAGTCATCAGGTTCACGGTAGTGAGCGGAATGACAGGGACCGGTTGAGAGCAGGGAATTAGGTCAAGGGCACGGTCGCTTCCCTTGGCTCAGAGATGGTCTCCTCATCCAGCCGGGGTCAATTAATCCTCTCTCAGCATTTAGCAGGCGTACAAATCGATAGTTAAAAGAGCACAGGGGATGGAGCTGCTTGACACAGTTTTCTCACTGTGCCACTGTAGAATATAAACGAAAGCATTCACATTTTGGTCCATGGACACTGACCTTGTCCTTGTGTCTAAAATTGAGCAGTAGCAGCACACAGCAACTCCTTTTTTGTATGGGATGAGATATTTCTCTCCATTATTTTGTATTTTTTGTCACTATTTGCACCTTTTGTAATCCCCTAGGCCTGGCTATTGAAAGATATGAACCGTTGCTTTTGCCCTTTTAATTCCTTTGATTGCGGCAGGTCATTACTACTGTGAGTGGGAATTTAAAACAGAGATGATGGGGTTAAAGGCCACATGCACTCACTCGCGCATGCACATTAACAGAACAAAGTTGTCTGTGGGAGGCTGATCTGTAGTCTGCAGGCACAGAGTAAGTCATTAGCTGGCCTGTTTTGGGAGTTTAACCGCTTTGTTATTTCACTCACTGATTACACCAGCGCACCCTTTTCCTTCCTCATGGAAACTCACATCTCATGCTCTTCAGGAGGCAATACAGAAATAAAACTCACTGATTTAAGGGAGATAGTACAGCAATGTGTACGCTTTTGTAATCCGATAGTGTCGTGTTTCATCCATATTCTCTACGAAAACTCCAGAAAAGCTATGGTGTATCTCAACGTTCGTGTTTTGTCATTCTTAGCTTTCACGAGGGTTCGGCTTCCTTCTTATATTTCTGAGAAACGTTTGAGGCCAAGAGCAATACTGTATCACAAAAACTGAATCGCCTGCTAGTCTTATCAATGGAATGTTGTTGCAAGGAAAGAAAGAGAAAGTGGTGACGTCAGTTTGGTCCGAGATAAAAGCAGCTTTTATCGGACGATGTTTTGAGGAGTAATGCTTCTTAGACCTCTGATGGTTTCATTTGCAATGAACCATGTCTAATGAGTCAATTACGCTATGTTTATAAGTTCCTTGTGTTAGGGAGTCTATGAACTGAAATACCTAACTAGGCCTGCATGCCATCACTGAAAATCAGCCACAGTGTTATTCCATTTAATAGATTAAATTACTTGAATAATGATCCACTCTCCTCCTTGGCTAAGTGGTCTCACTGACTTATAATTTACTTGTTCGTGATTGAAGCATGTGCTCTTAATATAGTATTTAGATATTACTATAATTACCATAGAGCCTGCTCTCATGACTGAATACCTGCTGTACAGACTACATATCCTTCCACACACACCAAGTCTGTTTGGTTGAAGTTTTCCCTTTGATACCTGTCTAAAAGCGGAACGTCTGACAGACAGGAAGAGTTGCACACACACACACTATGTTCACCAGCACATCTACATGGAAAAGAAAGTAAATTTAGCATCTCTTCAGAACAAAGACAACCAGTAAGACCACTCTCCTTACGGCTTTCGTGTCTTGGGCTAATGGTCTTACAACAGCATACTTTGCTCGGCTAGGCCATTGTTTTCCATGCTATGATTGTTTCCTACTTTTCAAGGCGTTTCAGGCATCCTGAAGTTGCTCCAAGGAGGGTGTTTTTTTCCCCGCTCACTTGCTGATTGAGACAGAGGAGCATTATCTCCAGCACTTAGGCTCATGTACCAAGACCTTCTGGCAACAGCAGCTTGGCTCGATTTTCCCACAGACTCCAGGGCAACATTGTTCATATTCAGCACAGCCAGTTACCTGCATGTTACATTTAAGTCTTGCATGGATCAATAGAGCTGTCTTATATTCTTGCGCTCAATCTGTCTTAGCCTTTAGTATCGTAATAGTATACTGGTTTTACCACAATGTAAGCATTATCACCAAGTGCATTGCTGTACTGTAACTCAGGGAGCGTGAGCTGAAGCCCTAACAGTGTTTATTTTCTAGCTGTGTTTTAACTCATTTTCAATGCCATTGTGTCCTACCGTAGTGACGTTAACAGAGGGTGTAGACATGCCATGTTGTTATGATTTTCCTTACCTCCGTGGTAAAATCTCATTCTCACCTGCTGCCTCAGCGCTCCCTGTGGGACCGACTGAAAACAGGCTGCTGGGTGGTGGGTCCTGGTGCTAGTGCTGTGGAGCGGAGGTGAGGGATGGGCTGTGTTTTTGTTACATTCCAGGTTACACCCTGTTTTGCTGTGGATCGTGCTGGGAAGGCCCACTGATTGCATCAAGCCCTTGTTATGTAACTGACCGGCCCAGTCGTAGTCCTGTCCAGGCTGAGAATCGCCACTGGATGGGTGCGGGCGGTGTCTTGCTAACTTGGCCCAGGCTGGACAAACACCACTATAGTGAGACTTGGTTGCATCTGGGCTCATATCATCTGGAGTGGAGATAATGCTGCTTTATCATTACAGCATGCGCAAAACGCTCTGCTCTGCTCTATGCAGTGCTAATGAAATTTGACAGTGGGACAACACTAATTACACATAAATTTCAATTTTATTACATAGCCAGACTCTTGTGTAAGATGATGTGGCATTGCAAATTAAGATTGATTCCTGTATTTTTCCTGTATAAGTCCTTATTCTTAGTACTGTAATAGGGTGACTCAGTGATGACAGAAAATTAAACCTAATAAAAGTCTCAAATGGCTCTAGAGGACAAGAGAAGATCCTATCAATGAATCATGCTTCACGAAATGAAACTGTTTTTGTTTTGCTGTTTCAACACCATCCGTCTGTATTAATGACTTCTCAGAATCAGAGACACAGCATTCCAGTGTATATTCAATAAAAACAATCTCTTTACCGTACATGTGTGCCGCCATTTAATTTACACATGAGTAGAGAGCATATTAAACTGTATTTGAGCAGAATCCACTTTTGCAAAACAGTCTTGAAAGTCTGGTTCGGGCAACCGGAACACATCCTTACTCAACACCAGCGTTTCCTCTGCCGTTAAAAAAAGCACAGTGGGCCTCCCTGCTCAGACTAGGTGCCAGCTTGCCCCAAAAGATTTCATTTGTATTGGTTTCAATGGGCAGATTTAGTGTTTCTTAGTCTGAATTTTATTTCAGTGCCAAGAAAAAAAAATTGGGGGGGAAGCACTGTTCCACACCAAGTTGAGTCTGAACGCAGCCTTTTGTACTCCATAGTAGTTGTCAGTCATCTGGGAATACAGTAGCAGGGCTGCAGTGCAGAAAGGAAGTCTCTTTGAAGTTATCTCTTATTGCTGCAGATAGGAGCTGCCAGGGAGAGGAAGCCTGTCTTTGTACAAACACATTATTCCTTGGTGATCAAAGTCAAGCAGCTAGCACTCTTAATGGCATTGTTCCCTATGCTCAATTTAATTACACCTGACATTAAAGGAAATGTCCATCTATGCCCGTGGGATATCAATCTAACCAATATGTTCTAGTGTGGCTGAATGTATACCCCACAAAAATATTTTTACAATACAGTGTCTAGTGTTTTATCTCTGCAGAATCTGTATAATGACTTTATGGATTCATTTGTGTATCACTGAAGCAATAGCAATTAACCATAATCATAAATCATGTAGATTCCAGTGAAATGTAAACAAGTGGGTCTTTCAGAGAATGTCTGATAAAATTGGCCTTAGGATTGTGGTTGAGTAGGAGGAGTGGTGTGCTGTGGTTGCACAAGTGTGTACTCTGTGTGCTATATAGAGTGAACATCCAAACAGGAATTCTGCGTAAGAAAAACAGGCGCTGACATATGTGGAAAGTTGAAATAGCAAATGCAATGTTGAAGCATGTTGCATTATCTTGCCAGGATTCTTTTTTTTCTCTGGAAAACACCTGCCTGCTTTCCCCAAAGATGATATTCACTCACAGCTTGTCATTCATCAGTGTGTGTGGTAGCAAAGTGACAGGGAAGACAGCGCTTATCTGAGACAGGAAGAGTGTGTGATGACTCACCCCTGCTACTCTTAAGCCCAGAGAGAGCTGACATGTGTTCCTCCAGGAAGACGCTTTCTCGTAACTCACTCCACTATGGAACCTGTCATGATCCCCAACTCTGTGTGTGTCTAAGCCAGCATGGGAAACTAGCGGAGGATTAGCTAATATCCCTTTCACACGCACATCCCATGAATATATACACTACCACTCAAAAGTTTGGACACACCACAGTTTTCTTTATTTTTACTGTTTTCCACATTTTAGAATAATAGTAAAGACATCAAAACTATGTAATAACACAAATGGAATTATGCAGTGACCAAAAAAGTGTTAAACAAATCAAAACTATCTTATATTTTAGATTCTTTAAAGTGTCCGCCCTTTGCCATGATGGAAAGGCAAAGGCTTTGGAACGGAATTCATACATAGGCACCAACTTCACTATTTATATTTGTCTGAGAAACAAATTTCAAGCATTTAAGCATAAGCCTTTAGATCAAAATAGCTTTAAGATAATGAAAAACATAGTACATTCAATCAGGTGTGTCCAAACTTTTGACTTGTAGTGTATATGTATGCTGATCTGGGTCCACGCCACCAAGGAGGCAACTTGCACTTATGAGCTGTCATCTTATACCATCATCACAAGCAGATGTGTTTACATTCTGCGTTTAACATGGTGGACAATATGATATGCCAGACAGGGACAGCACTGAACTTTCACACCAAGTGGAGCAGAGTTTGACCCGGCTCTCAACTCTGATCCTCATCAGGGTCATTTTGTGTGTTACCCAGGTCGACTGTCAGTGTGGAAGGAGTATAGGGTGCTTAAGAGCCTGAGGCTACTGTGATCAGTGACTAGTCAACTGCCGTTAGGTGGAATTTGGGGAGGGGTGGGGGTGCTGATGGGGGGTTATCTGGGGTCTTATGAATATGTGGGGCCCATGGGGGCAGGGGACAGTGGGAGGGGAGCAGCTGTGGAGCTGGCCTGGCCCCTCCCCCTAGCGTTAAAGTCAGACGCAGGCGTGAAAAGATAACATCCTCCCCTGCTGTGGCCCACCGAGGAATCTGGAGGGTCAGGCCCACTCCAAGGTGGGTTGACTGGGGCTGCGTCACGTTGGAATGCCCCTCAAGCAGTTGGATCAACAACCGGCGGCTCGTGGACACAGAAGTCGGGTCTAATCTCTCCCTGCTCAACCTCTGTGATTACTAACAATCACTATCTTAGATTTGACAGCTACAGTCATGCAGTGGAACCAGCAATGAAACATTCAGTGAGTAAGGTTTATCTGTGACAGTGTGTGATGACTAATTTGATTTATGGCACATCTATTGCGCGGAGTGGAACAGCTTGGCCTTAGGTCATGGTCTTTAGCAGTTTATGTGGGTCAAGATTTGTCCATGTTGTTTCTGAAGCGCTCGCTACAAACTCAATCTGATGAGCCGAGTCTGGCAGCTTAACTGTGATGTTGACATGTGGAAAATCACTGCTAAAGCGCCGCCGCTGATTCGCCAGTGGATGCCCTCATATGTATTCTCCAGATGCTTGACTTGGTGTCTTTAATATTGCCGCACACACACTGATGGAAGTGCCCTATTGTTGCCTCATTCTTCTCTTCTAGCTTGTTCCTCATGTTGAAAGCGAAGCCAGCTCTTATTCCAGCTGTCCCACAAAAGGCGTGGACGGTCCCTGGTCAGACTGTAATACTTGAGGAATGTGTATCTTTTGTTTGCCTTTGTCAACCCTGTGTCATTGTGCAGGTGGATGGCGCGGGGTCAGATATCTTCAGTGTGTGTGTGTGTGTGTGTGTGTGTGTGTGTGTGTGTTGTTACTCCCCCAGGCAGCACAGCTGAGTGTGGGAGGGGCCTTCTCTCTCCAGCCTGGGTGTGAGTTCAGGCTCTCAGACTCCCAGAGACAGAGCAGTCCGAGAAGGGAGGGTGTGTGAGTGTGTGTGTGTGTGTGAGGAGAAAGAGAAACTTCCCTGACTTTTTTCCTGCACAAGGCTTTTCTCCTTTGGATATGCTGGCTGTCCACTTCTCTTTGGGATCTAGCGAGGAGATATCTTGCCACAGCTGCTGTTGACAATGCAAGGAAGGGCTAATAAAGCGCCTAAGAAGGAGTTGGTCATTGAGTCTCCTCAGCAGTACAAGAGCTTGGCTGCAGCGGAGACTGAGGTAGACACAGTGCCACAGGTGGTGGTAAGTCACAGAAGAACTAGACATATGCTACTTTTTTGGTTTATGTTAAAATATTTGAGTTTGAAAGCTGTTCTGATTTACAAATACATAATAGTTAATAGTTAATAGTTAATGGTTAACCACAGTCATAAAGTCCTAAAGCAGGTGCCGTGAGCTTCTGTGTTGGTGATCTAATGCCTGAATGCCCAGTTCACTTTTTGTCATATCTTTGATTGTACACAATGGTGCCAACTCCCATTTAAAAAGGACTACGTTAGCACCAGCAGAGAGGAACGTTGGACTTGACGAGGGCTAAACTACCTGGATGGTCGCAGCACACCGTTACATTTCCTAGAGTTTATGACTGAACTGTCTTGTAAAAAGTTTTATTCGGCTCAAAAGTCAACCCGTAATGACAGGGATAAAACCCTCCTGTGGGTTGAATTTGTCCAGTGGCTGGGTCTCTACTGAGCTGATCTGAACAGTCAGTAGCAAAACATTTAATGTATCAGTGAGTAGAGACATTACACAGCGCCATTGTTTCAGCCTGTGAGAGGCTGCAGTGATGGGAGGAATGGGAGCCGTAGCAAAACAGCTGCTACAGCACCGTGGAGAGGGAGTTGAAGAGATTGCTTCAAAGGTTTCTGTTTTGTGCTCCTCCCAAGGATTGCTGTCAGTTTGTGGACTTAATTATACAGACGTTGGACAAATAGGTTGCATTGTGTTAGTATGGTTGTTTTTCATACTGTCATACTTTTTTTCAAACTGTGATTTCTTTTGGTGAAACGGAGAAATACTACAAAAATAGCTACACTATTTTCAAATCGACATAAAACAGTATTGAGTATTGAGTTTACAAGGCCTAGACTCAACA